>NC_134353.1:861008768-861369974 GCF_048569485.1 Anomaloglossus baeobatrachus | reverse complement strand
GAGGAGCGCTGCTCGAGAACCCCCGGGATCCGGCCCACAGCTTGAGCCACCACTGAGCAGCGGCAGCCGCCGGACCCGAGCAGAGGGGTGAGCGCAGTGCTGACACCCTCCTCCCCGCCCGCGACAACTTGGCGTCACGAACAGGATCTTACCGCTCTGCCGTCTGGTAGAGGTGCGCCTTGTGGCCGCCGGAGGTATCCGGCAGGAAAATTTCAGAAGCCACCATCTTTGGCGCGAAAAGTTCCCGCTCGAGCGTCTTCTCGAGTAGTTGAGGTGCGAAGGCCAAAAACCCCACCCCGAGGGAGGAGGGGCCGGAAAGAGCTAAGGGGGACGGGATGGCGTCCGGCCGCATGTAACCGCAGCTATAAAAAGCAGGGACGCCAGGACTCTGCAGACATCTTGTTCCTGGGAAGAGCCGCCAGCAACATGTGGATGCCGTCCCACGACACCGTAGCCCCCGCGCCTGGAACCGCGGCGTGGGTGGAGATCCGGACCGCGCAGCTCTACCAACGGCTGCAGGTCAAGATGCAGCTCCTCATGGAGGAGTGGGAGACCGACATGGCGGACGTTATAGCAGCCGTGAGGAGACGCGAGGAGGAAGCGGAGAAAGGGAGGGTGAGTGACCCACGCCCCGGTGCCCTGGAAGGGCCGGTCATCGCGGCTGCGGGACCCGGTCCAAGCCCTCTCCCCCCGCTGCCTCCCTCGCCACCCGTCCCGGAGGCCGTGATCCCGCCATTAGGCCTGCTACCACCGCAACCGGTAGCAATACCCAGCGTCCCCGCCCAGGCGGGCCGACCTGTAGCCGGAGCCAGTAGTCGACCGGAGGTGTTACCGTGGAAGGTCCCGAAGGCTGAACCGGAGACATCCCATGAAAAACCTCCCGAGCCGGAGCTGATGACCCGCTCCGAGCCGAAGGCCCAGCAGCGGAAAGCCCCTATGCCCATCCCCCACACCTCGGCTGAGGTAGCGCCGGGTTGTTGCTGTAAGGCAGCGCCCAAGGCCAAGACACCGCGGGACACGCCACCCAGATTCCTGACAGTGGGCAACGTCCAGAATGTCCCGCGGGGCCCGACCCGTGCGCCGGAGCTCGTAGCAGCGCTGTATTGGGATAGGGAGCCGGTACCGTTGGGTCTGGAGATCGGTGAACGGGAGAGAAAGAAGGCCGAGCTGGTGGCCAGGGCCATTAGAGAAAAGGAAAACCTCCGGCAAGCAACATTCCGTGTCCGGGGACCGCTGTACGAGGGGCAGGTGAGGCGGTTTGATGTCCGCCGGGGCTACGGGTTTATCTATGAACCGGGCCTGGAGGCCGAAGTGTTTGTAGCCCGGCGGGATGTGAATGCCCACCTGCCTGAAGAACATCCCGGCCGTAACCTTATGCCAGGCGATCTGGTACAGTACACCCGGCATTGTGGAGAGAGAGGGTGGTTTGCCCTGGATGTAAAACTGCGGGGCAGCCAGGAGAGCAGGGTGAGTCCCGCACCCCCTCCCTCGGAAGAAGCTGAAAGTCCGGAGTAGGGCAGCGGATGCCCGCTGCAGCAGCCCCCGTTGGGGCCACTACAGAGTTCTTGTTGAAAAAGTTGTGTGACAGTTTTGAAAAATAATGAAAGTAATTACCGAAGAAGTCATCTGATTGTCAAAAAGTGATTGAACCGGCCGGAGTCGGCACCGTTGTCCCCGTGGGGACCGTTTAAAAGTTGTTTTGCATGAGGAACACCGCCACCGCCAGGGCACCCACAAACGTTAAGTGGCTTGTAAATAAGTTGGTTACCGTTACCGTTTCCGCAATGCCGCCTCCGGAGAGGCAGGTTGGAGGGAGGGCCCGCAGCAGAGCCGGCTGGGGCCCAGCCACCACAGGAACCGGTGGCTACCCTCTGGAGGGGAAGGACAGATCCCGCTCGGGTACCGTGTGCTGGACTGTGGGTCAAGGGGTGCTGCCTGGGTTTTAGGGGCAGCATCAGGGCCAGGTTACTTGGGTGGGAGAGAGCGGAAACCGTAACCGTAAACCGTTATGCAACGTTTAAGTAATGTGCCTCCCGTTATGGGAAAAATTATTAAAAATGTATATATGTTTTTGTTTACCATGTTATATTTTTCAGAAAAATAAAACCGGTGTTGGACGGGCAGCCCACGGACGGTCTGCATTTTGCTAAGGGGGAATGTGACACCCTGGGCAAGCCAGGGGTCACAGGTCATTGCACCATCACACCCTACACCCCAGATAGGCACATCAAAGCTACCAAAATCCTTGTTGCCTTCCTCCAGGAGCTGGTGTTCACACCAGGGGGTGGGCCAGGCGGTTGGCTCCGCCCACCGAGGAGTTCACAGCTCTGGAGGCGGGAAGAACCAGGCAGTTTAGCTCAGGGAGAGCTTGAGTAAACAGTGAAGTGGAAGATAGAGTGTGGAGTTGAAAGTGAAAGGAAGTAAAGTGAAGTGGTAAAGGAGAACAGTAAGAGGAGCTGAAGGAAGGTGAAAGGTGACAGAAAGAAAGCCTGAAGTGAGTCCAGCTGTGTTGAGGACAGGGTCAGCAAGGTCAGCAACGGCGGTGACTGTCTGGAGGGGTGACCGTTTGGAAGTTCCTGGAAGGACCGCGGACGGGTAGTGGCCCGGCGGTCTGGAGCAGTGTACGAAGGACAGTCAGCACCAGGGCAGGGGCCTCTCGGACCCCGGCAAGGCTAGGAGTCGCCATAATTTGCCAAATCCGTCAGTGAAGGGGACGTAGATCCCCCAACAACCAAGTCCCGATTGAAGGCAACAGTCCAACCATTAAGGAGGAACACCGCCACCGCCAGGGCACCAGTTCCTCGGGGCCAGCGTCTGCGGGCAAAGTAGGGCTCCTCCGGCCCATATCCAAGCCGGGGAGCGGGTTACCGGTGGGAACCCATCGCTACCAACACACGAACATTAGGTGCAGGACAAAGGGACATCACCGTTACCTACTGGGAGAGCAAGTGCAGCCGTCCGTGGGAACCGACCAACCAGCCGTTTGTTTACCGAGAACTGTGTCACCGTCTCAGGCTGAGTGAGTACCACAGTGCCGCAAGGCACAGCGCTGCCCCCGCGTCCCTGCGCCCACCAGGCCCTGCATCTCCCACATCATCACCGGGCCCCGGGATCACCAACCCCTACCCACGGAGGGGCAACACAACAACTCGCTGCTACACACCATCATCTTGGGACCCACATACAAAGCAGCGGTGGTGAAATCACCACAACCGTGGGTGGCGTCACGGACAATAAACAATCCCCACACCCAAACACCCCTTTCACTCACGGGCGAGGAGCGCCGCTCGAGAACCGCCGGGATCCGGCCCACAGCTCGAGCCACCACTGAGCAGCGGCAGCCACCGGACCCGAGCAGAGAAGTGAGCGCAGTGCTGACACCCTCCTCCCCGCCCGCAACATACACATGCTGACATTACTAGTAAACTGCAATGAATACTTCAAAAGGCCAAATAAATACACTCTCCTGTTTGTGAGTCTCCAGTGTATCTCAAAATGAGTCAGGCCCATTAATAGATGCCAAACCAACTATACCAATATGTTTATACTCTGCCTACAGAATGAGCACATGTAGGTAAAGACAGAAGCAATGCAAATATCTGTACTCACCATATCTATTTTTCTTTCCAGGGGTACATGGAGACCATCCATTCCTAGGGTAGACTATCTCTGCCACAGCCATCCATGCTCATTCCACCATTAACCTGTCATGATAGCCATCAACACGTGTGTCCCACAGCTCTGGATGCCTCTCTACTTCTCCAATCAGCCTCTCTGTATCGATTCTGGGCGCATGCTCAGTACCTCTGTTGTTCTCTGTGCTCAAAGTTCTCCTGCAGTGAGAGGACAGGTGCCCAGCTGCTGTCTGGCGTGCAAATGAGACAGGAAATGTATGTTTGGCGCCAGAATTAATGGCCTACAATTGACCTGATAGATTGGTAACAAGTGTTTCAAATTTTGTAATGAAAAACGGACACGGACGATACGTGCTGAACACGGACATACTCCGTGTGCGGTCCGTGCAGGCACGGACCCATAGACTAAAGCGGGTCCGTGCGTGCGTGTTGCCGGCCAAAAACGGACATGTCGTCCGTGTAGAAAAGCGCACACACATACTTACGACACGGACACACGTTCCGTGTGATTTTACGTGTGTGTGCCATCTACCATTGAATAACATGGGTCTCCGTGTGTACGTGTCTCCGGTACGTGCAAATACGTACCGCACACGTACAAAAAATTACACGGATGTGTGTTGCGGGTCTCAAAGACGCAGATACAGATAGATGGAGGTGCGCCTCTCACCCCTGCCCCCCCCCCTCTGAAAACACAGCGGATTTAATAGACTGTCTAACGGAGGGGGAGGAGGACGTAAAAAAAAAATAATTTAATAGTAAAAAATAATAACCCGGACCACGGGTGCCTAATGGTAAATACGGCCCTGGATATAACGTACATACCGTAATATACACACATACATTTATTTATATACTAATAAACACTCTTATACACATATACAGCTATACACACATATACCTTTATACATGTATTCATGTAGTCACACATATATACACCTGCATATACACACATATATATATATATATATATATATATATATATCTAATATATAAAGCTGAATGTGTGTGTGTGTGTGTGTGTGTGTGTGTGTGTATGTCTGGGATTGGCATCCGCACCGTCGCAGCTACAGCCACAAAATTTTGCACACTCACACTTCTGGACCCCGAGAGCGTCATAGGCTATGTTTTGAGGGGAAATTTTAACCCCGCTCTTTACAGTTATTCGCCAAAAAACCTGCCTCCATTAAAGCAAATGGAGCTGGGAGCCACAGTGCAGCCAGAACTTCAGAAGAATGCGCAGCCACGCCCTTATATGGAATGTTGGCGTGTCACAATGCAGCCAGGGAAAGAGGCAGACACAGACAGGGAAAGAGGCAGACACAGACAGGGTAAGTAACAGACATAGTCAGGGTAAGAGACAGACACAAAGAGACATACACAGACAAAGAGACAGACTGACAGGGAAAGAAACAGACAGGGAAAGAGAGGGAAAGTGACAGACAGGGAAAGTGACAGACAGGGAAAGTGACAGACAGGGAAAGTGACAAACAGGGAAAGTGACAAACAGGAAAAGTGACAGACCGGGAAAGTGACAGACAGGAAAAGTGACAGACAGGAAAAGTGACAGACAGGAAAAGTGACAGACAGGAAAAGTGACAGAGAGAGACACACAGAGAGATATATACAGAGGGGGAGACAGACAGAGAATGGGAGAGAAACAGAGAGACAGTTACTATCCCGGGCAGCGCCGGGTGCTATGTTGTGAGGCGAAATTTTAACCCCGCGCGTTCCAATTTACCAATCAATTTTGCCCATATCTACATAATGGGGAAAAAGTGAAACGAAAAGTGTTGGGGGCAAATTGACAGCTGCCAGATGTGAACAAGGGGGACTTAAAGAATGAGAGCGATGGCGCCAAAGAGTATATACCGTACAGTTGCTAAGGTGGGGCCCCGACATGGGATACTCACCACACTCAGGGATATGAACACACACACAAAATGCGCCACACACTACCACGTGCTTGAACACATATACCCCCCTCAGCACACATCTCACCACACATACACCAACCTCACCACATAATCGCCCTAAACACACACAAGTCTGGTACATATACCACCCTCAGCACACATCTCACCACGCATACACCAACCTCACCACATAATCGCCCTAAACACACACAAGTCTGGTACATATACCACCCTCAGCACACATCTCACCACGCATACACCAACCTCACCACATAATCGCCCTAAACACACACAAGTCTGGTACATATACCACCCTCAGCACACATCTCACCACACATACACCAACCTCGCCACATAATCGCCCTAAACACACACAAGTCTGGTATTATCCTTCACAAATAAAAATCTGATCAATAAGCAGCCAAACTACAAGAACAACAAATGTACCACATAGGAAATACGGCAGCTGTCAGTCACATGACCTGTCTATATGTGTATGTGTGAGCTAATATATACGGTCAGGGGGAGGGCTTTCTGTTGCCTGGAGATTTATCAGGCTGCCAATAGCAACCAATCACAGCTTAGCTTCTATTTTGCTACAGTTAATTAATCTGAGCTCTGATTGGTTAATATAGGCAACAAAGGACATTCTCAGTATATGTGAGGTCATAGGATGTTAAATCTGTGTGGAATATCTGTGGTGTTGAAATATATGTTGTGAAATGCTTCTATTAGCTCAGTTTTTGCCTTTTAATAATTACATTTCTATCTGTTTTGTGGGTTTTGTGTGCAGAATAAAATTTTTGTTAATACATTCTATTTTGTTAACAGCAGTTATTAACCCGGGCGAAGCCGGGTAGTACAGCTAGTATATAATATATATCACATTTTCTAAGTCAATGCAGGTAAAAAAGAAAATGTACTCTTATTCCCCTTTCACATTGCATTTTGTCCACTGTTCAGTGGTCCCATTGGGGCTTACGCCCAAATCCCTCACAAAGCGGAATTCAGACGTGTGCCAACAGGACCATTGAATATAATAGTCCAGACTGCGTCTGGTTTCCACCTCCCATAGGTGCATTATAGTCAATAGTCCTGTTGGTGCATATGCCGGAATCTCATTTTGTGGGGAGTTCGGACATAAAACCCTACAGGACCACTGAACAGAAGGCAAAACGCAATGTTAAAGGGGCCTTACAATATGACACCATATGACTAGAGAAGCCACTTAGCCATCAGTGGGGACCAGAGTTGGTCTGACCTGACAGGACAGCAGGTGATGCTTCTGTGGGCCCTAGGCCCTCGGTGGGCCTCCAAACAGAACATACAGAGGGCCCGCCGATAACTTGTCCTTTGCAGTATCGGCCGTCAACTGAGGTCGTTGTGCAGTGTATAGCAGTGAAGTTAGTGCCATGCTTCACTCTGACGTTAGATGCCGACGGCCATTTTCACAGCTGCATCGACTAGAGGAGCCAGCAAGAGGATGCCGCTTGAACTGGAAGCTAATATGTGAGAGCTAATACGGTCTACAGGTTTCTATTTTGAATCTCATTCTGTATAAAGGAGGCTTGTGTGGGCTTATACTGTATATAGGGGCTGTGTGTGGGCTCATACATTAGGGCAGCTGTGTGTGAGCTCATACTGTCTATAGGGTAGATTTGTGTGGGCTCATATTGCATATAGGCGGGCTGTGGGGGGATCATACTGTATATAGGGGGACTGTGTGGTGATCATGCAGTATATAGCGGGATTTGTGTCATGCCCAGGACCAGGAAGTGACTGGATGGGGAGTCCTAAGCAGGCCTTCAGACTAGGAACACCCTGAGCTGACACTCAACCCTGAAGTACACTTGATGGTAGTGAGGTCTGAGCCATGAGCGTCTCAATGACTACTGTCCAGGCCCTGGTGTAACTCCCTCTACACCCACCACTCAAGGGATGGACTGGGATAGTAGTCACATCACCACAACGGACAAACAAAAAGGGGGTACAATCCATCTAAAGCACACCACTACCAAACACACAAGGGAAGACCCAAACAGTACACAAAGTACATAAAGAAAGGGAGCAAGTTACAAATGACTGGGTAACTTTCACACAAAATACAACAGACAACAGCTCAAACACAACCTTTACACTCCTGGCCTAGCTCCAGAATACGTTCTGAATAACTGGTGCCCTCTGTTGGGAGCAGAGGCTATTTTATCCTAGTATATATATATATATATATATATATATATATATATATATATATATATATACACATCACATATATATCTGTACACACTAGCTTTAAGAAACCATTCAGTTGTAACATAGTTGTTGCCCACAGTAACTAAAAAGTGAAAGCACAGCTTTCACTTTCTATAGTACTATACCTACAGTCAGGCAGTTGTAGTCGGTTGCTATAGGCAGCAGTTTCCCCCACATCATATTGTTATGTTTCCCCCAGTTTATATTTTTATGTTTCCCCCACTTATTTCTTTCCTACCTTCAGACATGAAATCGCTGAACGCCTGGTGTCAGGAAGCTGCTATAACTCACTGTGGCCACAAGATGGAGCCTCTGTATAAGTGGACGATATCTGTACCTGGAATTTCCCGGGAGATTTCCGTTCCGTGTGCAGCTCCTCTGTTCCCGCTCTGGTTGTGTCTCCTCCTCCGGCCACGACCTCTTACCTACCTGTAGCTCCTCCGCGGTTTGGCTGCTAATGCGCGCACCTTCCCTATCAATATGTTCGGAGTCGATTGTGACGTCACAAGGAGTCGAACGTGACGTCAGCAGAATGTTTATGACGTCGGTGCTTGGGAGGGCCATCTACTTTTCCAAGGGGAGGGGTTTATAACGTGGTGACAGTATTAGTGTGCCAGGGAGGGCTCCTATGTGATCTCTGTAGAGATGGTGGATACAATCCGGTGTGCTCATCAGTCACTGTATATAGAGCTCATCAGTGACTATATTTGTATATAATGCTCATCAGTCACTATATAGAGAGCTCATCAGTCACAGTATAGTGCTCATCTGTCACTGTATATAGAGCTCATCAGTCACAGTATAGTGCTCATCTGTCACTGGTTATAGAGCTCATCAGTCACTGTATATAGTGCTCATCAGTCACTATATAGAGAGCTCATCAGTCACAGTATAGTGCTCATCTGTCACTATATATAGAGCTCATCAGTCACTGTATATAGTGTTCATCAGTGACTGTATTTGTATATAGTGCTCATCAGTCACTGTATATAGTGATCACTCACTGTATATAGTGCTCATCTGTCACTGTATATAGAGCTCATCTGTCACTGTATATAGTGCTCATCAGTCACTATATAGAGAGCTCATCAGTCACTATATAGAGCTCATCTGTCACTGTATATTGAGCTCATCTGTCACTGTATATAGTGCTCATCAGTCACAGTATAGTGCTCATTTGTCACGGTATATAGTGCTCATCTGTCACTGTATATAGTGCTCATCAGTCACTGTATATAGAGCTCATCAGTCACTGTATATAGTGCTCATCAGTGACTATATTTGTATATAGTGCTCATCAGTCACTGTATATAGTGCTCATCACTCACTGTATATAGAGCTCATCTGTCACTGTATATAGAGCTCATCTGTCACTGTATATAGTGCTCATCTGTCACTGTATATAGAGCTCATCTGTCACTGTATATAGTGCTCATCTGTCACTGTATATAGAGCTCATCAGTCATTGTATATAGAGCTAATCAGTGACTGTATATAGTTCTCATCAGTCACAGTATATACCGTAGTGCTCATCAGTCACTGTATATAGAGCTCATCAGTCACTGTATATATAGCTCATCAGTCACTGTATATAGAGCTCATCAGTCACTGTATATAGTGCTCATCAGTCACTGTATATAGTGCTCATCAGTCACTGTATATAGTGCTCATCAGTCACTGTATATAGTGCTCATCAGTCACTGTATATAGAGCTCATCAGTCACTGTATATAGTGCTCATGACTCACTGTATATAGTGCTCATCAGTCACTGTATATAGTGCTCATCAGTCACTGTATATAGTGCTCATGAGTCACTGTATATAGTGCTCATCAGTCACTGTATATAGTGCTCATCAGTCACTGTATATAGTGCTCTTCAGTCACTGTATATAGTGCTCTTCAGTCACTGTATATAGTGCTCATCAGTCACTGTATATAGAGCTCATCAGTCACTGTATATAGTGCTCTTCAGTCACTGTATATACAGCTCATCTGTCACTGTATATAGAGCTCATCTGTCACTGTATATAGAGCTCATCGGTCACTGTATATGTGACGCCCCTGGACTATCAGGTCGTCACAGGGTATTGCACAATCTGCCCTCCCGTGCAGTATCCACCTATTTCTTGGTTTTGGGTCCTTAACTATATAGTGTTGCCTTCATCAGCTAATTAAAACCCTAGGTACACCCTGCACCACACCCACCAAACACACCAGTGGACGGCTTGAGTGAAATAGAGTCGCCCACCTGGGGGGTTGGAAAAGGGAGGTCAGGGGTGTCAGTTGAAGAGAGTTGGTAGAGAGAGGAGGAAGTGAGAGGAGGTCAGGAGCAGGGCTCCTGGGAACTAATCTAGGTAGCAGACAGTGGTCTGGGCCTAGAGGAGCTGGACTCTCGATCCCAGGGGATTGTGGCAAGGGGCACGGATCTCTCAAGGACAGCCGGCGGCCTTGCACCATCACCAGGCTGGGACCCAGGCACGACAGGGTACGTGGGCCCTAGGTCGGGGAGTAGCTTCAGGCAACCCGATAATTTACCTGAGGAGAACGGAGTCTTCAGGAGCCGTTCCCACCCGCTCCAAAATCGGGGTACTGGTGCAACGAGGGGAATATGACTTTCCACTCAAAACGGTCCAGAAAATCCCAAGCGTGAACCCTGAGAGCAAGGTCCCACACTTAGCCATAATGAGGAGCGGGACCCGGACAGTTTTCTACTACCGGGACCACCAAAGAAGTAAACTGAGTGCCTGGAGGCAGGTCACGGATCACCAGGCAACACCATCAGGGACAGGATCCGAACTAAGCTCCCCCCAGCGGCAGCGGTATCCAGAACTTTGGTTTATCCAGTTGTCGGTGTCAGCTTAATGGACTGAGTGAGTACGCAAGTGACCCCATTGCACCCAACGGCACTCCCCCACCATCACCGAGCCCTGGGGTACCCCCTACCCATGGAGGGTCACAACATCTGGCTGCCCCATTCCCCCATCCCCGGGAACTCCCAACTGCCGCGGTGGTACTCTTAAGTTACCACATACCACGGGTGGCGTCACGAACTTAATAAGCTCCCTTGTAAATAACCCCTTCATTTCGAGTAGCCGCACGACCACCGGGTCCAGAGACCCTCGAGCCACCGAGCACCCGGATCCGAGCAGCTCGGCTGCTGGCACGCGGGCAGCACATATATAGAGCTTATTAGTCATTGTATATAGTGCTCATCAGTCACTGTATATAGAGCTCATCAGTCACTGTATATAGTGCTCTTCAGTCACTGTATATACAGCTCATCTGTCACTGTATATAGAGCTCATCTGTCACTGTATATAGAGCTCATCAGTCACTGTATATAGTGCTTACCAGTCACCACATATAGTGCTCATCAGTCACTGTATATAGAGCTCATCAGTCACTGTATATGTGCCGCCCCCATGCCTGTAGCAGCCGGGCTTCTCGGATCTGGACCCGCTGTGTGGCTCGAGGGATCCTCCGGACCCGGGGGTCACGCGGACACGCCAAATAAAAAGGGAGACGTAGTTGTACGGGCTTGGCCGTATTCAGTTCGTGACGCCACCCACGGTGTGTGGTGAAGTGGGACACCACCGCTGCTGTTATGGAACACCCGGGAGATGTAGTAGCAGCTGGATGTTAACCCCTTCATGAGTAGGGATGGTTGCCCCGGGACCCAGTGTCTCTGTGCAGGGTATGGCGATGGCAGGGGCTTGCGCGCCCGGACGTACCAGGGGGTGTTTGGTTACTCACAATTAAATGAATCACACGAGTCTTTTGGTAAACCAAGGTGCTGGTGGCCGGCCGCCGCGGCCGGTTGTACTCTGGTCCCCCACCCGGGCTGGTGGTCGCCGTCTTTTCCTCTGCACTAGTGTGTTGTTTGTTTGGACTTCCCGGTATGGAACACGGGAGTCTGCTCCCGGCCTTTTGTGTACCTGAGGAGCCGTGCCCGTCTGACGCTGACCAGTGGGATCTACAGGCCCTGGCGGTGGCCCTATCCCTCTCTGTGGGTGGTTGTCTACTTTTTGGGACTTAGGTTGGGACAGGACCTAACATCCTGCCCTCAATCGGTTGATTAGCTAGGCCGTTGGCTCCGGTCCTGGCTTCAAGGTCCGAGTACCCCCTCTGTGCACGGTTTCCAGGTTGGGTCTCTGGTGTCGGTACTGGCTGGCTCCAACCCTGTCCCGGTCCACCTCAGATCTCCGGCTGCCGTCTTCCCATCACCTGCTTACAGAGACCACCGTCTGCCACCTAGCCAAGGTACCAGGGCTCCGACCCTGGCGCCTGTCGGCTTGGGACCTCCACTCCCAACTTGAACTTGAACAGCACTCTCTGTTTTCCCGCGCCAGGCTCTCCAGACCCCTAGGTGGGTGTTTCCTAACCGCCTGGTCCCCCCCACTGGTGTGCCTGTCTTGCCCTGAGGGGGGTGGCTAGGGTTTCAGGTCGGCTGTATGTAACCTAGGTGAGGGATGGTGTAATGCGGGGGCCTAATGTGTGACTACCTGGTTTTGCCAGGGCGTCACAATCCCCCTTGGTTTAATACAGACCGTCCGCGGGCTGTCCAACCACCAGCATTGAACAGGAACTAAAAATAGAAAAAGGAACAGTTTACAAATATACTAACAGTGATACATTGATTTTCTTCCCTTACGGGAGGTACTTTACTTAAACGTTGCACATTTCAACCGGGACAGGACGGATCGGGTCCTTCTCACCTCACCCCCACCTAAAACAACCTGCCCCCTGGTGCCACCACTAAGCAATGGTGTGCACCCCTTGCCCAAGTCCAAGACAGGTCCAGGTGTTGCCCTTACAGGCCGGGTAAAAAGTTCCTTACCCGGCAGCCTTTGATCACGGGCCCCCAGTCCAGGACCCTTGGTCTGGAGAGTAGTCAGCGGTCTCAATGGTGACTGGGCCTCGGCCTACTCTACTGCAGGCCCTTCATCGAATCAGCCACTCCAGAGAACTGCAGCAGGGTGAGAAAGGTGCTCAGGGACTATTTACAAATGTTAAAATACTGCTGCAGGGACAGTTTCCTCCTGCAGCTTTCCCACAGACCACCACCGGACAGCACAGGTCCCCAATGCCACCTTCACTCACGACGACACTGTCCAAAAGACTCCGTCTTCAGCTGCCGACGGTGCGGGTACGACTGCTCCTCCGGTCATGGCTCCGTCCTCCACCAGGGGCTCCGACCCCTGATGGCCTCTTCACTTTCAACTTGCAGGGGTGAAGACATTCAACGAAAACAGAGCGCTGTGTCATTTAACTCTTTCAACTGCCCTGCCACCCCCCCACCTGCTGTGCAGATGGCCTCCTCCGGGAACATGGGGACGTTCAACAGGGGTGGCCGAGTTTTAACAGTTAACTTGTAACGTGAAACTTGCTGCGGGTTCCGGTCCCTTTAAGGCCGGTCACCTCCGGGGCACGCACTAGCGAAGTGCCCTGGCAGACCACAGTGCCGGCAAATGGGTATGATTATACCATCAACCGCAGACAGCTCCTCATCCTCAGAGGTGGACTCTGCCTCCATCTCGAATACCTCCAGCATATGGTACGCCCGGGACGACAAAGCCATTCTGCACCCGTTTCCACTGCTCCGCGGGATATACTCTGCTGTCGGGTTGCTGGTACCGGAGTTACTGTCGTCTGTCTCCTCCGACTCCGACCCCGCAGCCGTAAGGTTTTCTGGGCCGGGTGCTGCCTCTGTCACGGCCGGGCGGACTGCCGGAGCAGACATTGTCACTGCCGGATCTGCAGTCTCTGCCACCCGTGCGACCGGAGTGAGAGCCGCCACGTCCGCAGGCGCCGCTGCCATCCGGATTAGGTGCGGATATCTTCCCGCCTCTCCAAATTGGTCATTTGCCAGCACTCCCTTGTACGGCAGGTCAGTTTCACTTTCGGCCTCAGTGTGTTGTTTCCTTCCGGCCTCGTTCCCAGGGGGCAGGGCTTCAGCTTCGTGCCCTTTCTCGGGGAAGAATACGCTGGGCTGTTGTTTTTCGCGCCTAAAAATGGCAGCAAATTGGCGACTTCTGGAAATATTTCAACGGATCTGCTGACTGTCCAAATCAAGGCACACTTCCACCAGGTAGGTGGATGGGTTACAATCCTGCCAGTTTTTGGTGTGTGCCGCCCCCAAGCCTGTATCAGCCGGGCTGCTCGGATCCGGACCCGCTGTGTGGCTCGAGAGATCCTCCGGACCCGGGGGTCACATGCACACGCCAAATGAAAAGGGGGACGTAGTTGTACGGGCTTGGTCGTATTCAGTTTGTGACGCCAACCACGGTATGTGGTGAAGGTGGATACCACCACTGCTGTTATGTGACACCCGGGGGAGATGTAGTGGCAGCTGGATGTTAACCCCTCCGTGGGTAGGGATGGTTGCCCCGGGACCCAGTGTCTCTGTGCAGGGTATGGCGATGGCAGGGGCTTGCGCGCCCGGACGTCCCAGGGAGTGTTTGGTTACTCACAATTAAATGAATCACACGAGTCTTTTGGTAAACCAAGGTGCTGGTGGCCGGCCGCCGTGGCCGGTTGTACTCTGGTCCCCCACCCAGGCTGGTGGTCGCCGTCTTTTCCTCTGCATTAGTGTGTTGTTTGTTTGGACTTCCCGGTATGGAACACGGGAGTCCGCTCCCGGCCTTTTGTGTTTCTGAGGAGCCGTGCCCATCTGACGCTGACCCGTGGGATCTACAGGCCCTGTCGGTGGCTCTATCCCTTTCTGTGGGTGGTTGTCTACTTTTCGGGACTTAGGTTGGGACAGGACCTAAAATCCTGCCCTCAATCGGTTGATTAGCTAGGCCTTTGGTTTCGGTCCTGGCTTCAGGGTGTGAGTACCCCCTCTGTGCACGGTTTACGGGTCGGGTCTCTGGTGTCGGTACTGGCTGGCTCCAACCGTGTCCCAGTCCGCCTCAGATCTCCGGCTGCAGTCTTCCCGTCGCCTGCCGACGGAGACCACCGTATGCCACCTAGCCAAGGTACCAGGGCTCCAACCCTGGCGCCTGTCAGCTTGGGACCTCCACTCCCAACTTGAACTTGAACAGCACTCTCTATTTTCCCGCCCCAGGCTCTCCAGACCCCTAGGTGGGCGTTTCCTAACCGCCTGGTCCCGCCCACTGGTGTGCCTGTCTTGCCCTGAGGGGGGTGGCTAGGGTTTCAGGTCGGCTGTATGTAACCTAGGTGAGGGATGGTGTAATGCGGGAGCCTAATGTGTGACTACCTGGTTTTGCCAGGGTGTCACATATATAGTGCTCATCAGTCAATGCATATAGTGCTCATCAGCAGGGGCGGGCAGGCCTGGGTGGCAGGCGGGCAATTGCCCTCCAGCCGCTATCCCAACTGCTGTACAGGGCCGGCCGCCTGCTGCATAATGTCATTATAACACACACGTGGCCGCGCTGTGATGCCGCGGGGCCTCACTGACTCTTCTACAGGCAATGACAGTGTCAGCCGGCCGCATTATAGTAAAGACACGGCCGCACGCCATGTGTGTTATAATGTCATGTCAGGGCCACCATCAGGGCATTACTGCCCTTACTGGTGTATGGGGCCCAGAAGCCAGGAGGGATTACCGTCCGCTCACCGAATGCTACCCTCCCCCCTGCTGCTCTTCACTAATCTATGTCATTGGTGCAGAGCAGGGGAGGAAGATACCCGGGAGATGAACGGAGGCTGTTGGAGCTGAGGCAGCAGATGAAGTGAGTAAATCCAGGACCTTTCAGGTCATGTGCTTTATCACATGACCGATGACATGGCAGGTCCTGTCGCTGCTGCAGCCACTGTGCAGCTCCCAGCGGCTCCTCTCCTGCTCTCATCAGGAACTACAAGATGTGGTAATATATAGTGTGTGTAAGGAAATGTGCCTGTTGTAGAGCTGTGTGTGTATATGTGCAGTATTTAACAGAGTTGTGTTTGTTAATAGGTGCATAAATTAGAGCTGTGTATGTAGATGCATGCAGTAGGGCTATGTGTTTGTATATGTGCATGTAGTAGAGCTGTGTGTGTCTATATTTGAATGAAGCAGAGCCGTGTGCATCTGTGGGTATAGAGCGGAGCCGTGTGCATCTGTGGGCACGAAGCAGAGAGGTGTGTGTCTGTGGGTATGGAGCAGAGCCGTGTGTGTCTATATTTGAATGAAGGATGGCCATGTGCGTCTGTGGGCATGGAGCAGAGCCGTGTATGTCTGTGGGCATAGAGCGGAGCCTTGTGCTTCTGTGGACATGGAGCAGAGCAGTGTGTGTCTGTGGGTATGGTGCGGAGCCGTGTGCGTCTGTGGGCATGGAGCAGACCCATGTGCGTCTATAGGTATGGAGCATAACCGTGTGTTCTATATTTGAATGAAGCAGAGCCTTGTGCTTCTGTGGGCATGGAGCGGAGCCGTGTGTGTCTGTGGGCATGGAGCGGAGCCGTGTGCATCTATATTTGAATGAATCAGAGCCGTGTGCATCTGTGGGCATGGAGCAGAGCCATGTGCATCTATATTTGAATGAAGCAGAGCCGTGTGCATCTGTGGGCATGGAGCGGATCCGTGTGCGTCTGTGGGCATGGAGTGGAGCCGTGTGCGTCTGTGGGCATGTAGCAGAGCCGTGTGCATCTGTGGGTATGGAGCAGAGCCGTGTGTTCTATATTTGAATAAAGCAGAGCCTTGTGCTTCTGTGGGCATGGAGCGGAGCCGTGTGTGTCTGTGGGCATGGAGCAGAGCCGTGTGCGTCTATATTTGAATGAAGCAGAGCCGTGTGCGTCTGTGGGCATGGAGCAGAGCCGTGTGCGTCTATATTTGAATGAAGCAGAGCCGTGTGTGTCTGTGGGCATGGAGCGGAGCCGTGTGTGTCTGTGGGCATGGAGCAGAGCCGTGTGTTCTATATTTGAATGAAGCAGAGCCGTGTGCGTCTGTGGGCATGGAGCGGATCCGTGTGCGTCTGTGGGCATGGAGTGGAGCCGTGTGCGTCTGTGGGCATGTAGCAGAGCCGTGTACATCTGTGGGTATGGAGCAGAGCCGGGTGTTCTATATTTGAATAAAGCAGAGCCTTGTGCTTCTGTGGGCATGGAGCGGAGCCGTGTGTGTCTGTGGGCATGGAGCGGAGCCGTGTGCGTCTATATTTGAATGAAGCAGAGCCGTGTGCGTCTGTGGGCATGGAGCGGAGCCGTGTGTGCCTGTGGGCATGGAGCGGAGCCGTGTGCGTCTATATTTGAATGAAGCAGAGCCGTGTGCATCTGTGGGCATGGAGCAGAGCCGTGTGTGTCTATATTTGAATGAAGGAGAGCCATGTGCGTCTGTGGGCATGGAGCAGAGCCGTGCATGTCTGTGGGCATAGAGCAGAGCCTTGTGCTTTTGTGGGCATGGAGCAGAGCAGTGTGTGTCTGTGGGATATGGAACGGAGCCGTGTGCCTCTGTGGGCATGGAGCACAGCCGTGTGCGTCTGTGGGTATGGAGCAGAGCCGTGTGTTCTATATTTGAATGAAGCAGAGCCTTGTGCTTCTGTGGGCATGGAGCGGAGCCGTGTGTGTCTGTGGGCATGGAGCAGAGCCGTGTGCGTCTGTTGGTATGGAGCAGATCCTTGTGTTCTATATTTGAATGGAGCGGAGCCTTGTGCTTCTGTGGGCATGGAGCGGAGCCGTGTGTGTCTGTAGGCATGGAGCGGAGCCGTGTGTGTCTGTGGGCATGGAACGGAGCCGTGTGCGTCTATATTTGAATGAAGCAGAGCCGTGTGCGTCTGTGGGCGTGGAGCAGAGCCGTGTGTGTCTATATTTGAATGAAGGAGAGCCATGTGCTTCTGTGGGCATGGAGCAGAGCTGTGTATGTCTGTGGGCATAGAGCAGAGCCTTGTGCTTCTGTGGGCATGGAGCAGAGCAGTGTGTGTCTGTGGGATATGGAGCGGAGCCGTGTGCGTCTGTGGGCATGGAGCAGAGCCGTGTGCGTCTGTGGGTATGCAGCAGAGCCGTGTGTTCTATATTTGAATGAAGCAGAGCCTTGTGATTCTGTGGGCATGGAGCGGAGCCGTGTGCGTCTGTGGCCATGGAGCGGAGCCGTGTGTGTCTGTGGCCATGGAGTGGAGCCATGTGCGGTCATGGAGCAGAGCCGTGTGCATCTGTGGGCATGGAGCAGAACCGTGTGCGTCTTTGGGTATGGAGCAGAGCAGTGTGTTCTATATTTGAATGAAGCAGAGCCTTATGCGTCTGTGGGCATGGAGCGGAGCCGTGTGCGTCTGTGTGCATGGAGCAGAGCCGTGTGCGTCTGTGGGCATGAAGCGGAGCCGTGTGCGTCTATATTTGAATCAAGTAGAGCCGTGTGCGTCTGTGGGCATGGAGCGGAGCCGTGTGCGTCTGTGGGCATGGAGCGGAGCCGTGTGCGTCTGTGGGCATGGAGCAGAGCCAAGCGCGGCTGTGGGCATGGAGCAGAGCCAAGCGCGGCTGTGGGCATGGAGCAGAGCCGTGTGCATCTGTGGGCATGGAGCAGAGTCGTGTGTGTCTGTAGGCATGGAGCGGAGCCGTGTGTGTCTGTGGGCATGGAACGGAGCCGTGTGCGTCTATATTTGAATGAAGCAGAGCCGTGTGCGTCTGTGGGCGTGGAGCAGAGCCGTGTGTGTCTATATTTGAATGAAGGAGAGCCATGTGCGTCTGTGGGCATGGAGCAGAGCTGTGTATGTCTGTGGGCATAGAGCAGAGCCTTGTGCTTCTGTGGGCATGGAGCAGAGCAGTGTGTGTCTGTAGGCATGGAGCGGAGCCGTGTGTGTCTGTGGGCATGGAACAGAGCAGTGTGTGTCTGTAGGCATGGAGCAGAGCCGTGTGCGTCTGTTGGTATGGAGCAGATCCTTGTGTTCTATATTTGAATGGAGCGGAGCCTTGTGCTTCTGTGGGCATGGAGCGGAGCCGTGTGTGTCTGTAGGCATGGAGCGGAGCCGTGTGTGTCTGTGGGCATGGAACGGAGCCGTGTGCGTCTATATTTGAATGAAGCAGAGCCGTGTGCGTCTGTGGGCGTGGAGCAGAGCCGTGTGTGTCTATATTTGAATGAAGGAGAGCCATGTGCGTCTGTGGGCATGGAGCAGAGCTGTGTATGTCTGTGGGCATAGAGCAGAGCCTTGTGCTTCTGTGGGCATGGAGCAGAGCAGTGTGTGTCTGTGGGATATGGAGCGGAGCCGTGTGCGTCTGTGGGCATGGAGCAGAGCCGTGTGCGTCTGTGGGTATGCAGCAGAGCCGTGTGTTCTATATTTGAATGAAGCAGAGCCTTGTGCTTCTGTGGGCATGGAGCGGAGCCGTGTGCGTCTGTGGCCATGCAGCGGAGCCGTGTGTGTCTGTGGCCATGGAGCGGAGCCATGTGCGGTCATGGAGCAGAGCCGTGTGCATCTGTGGGCATGGAGCAGAACCGTGTGCGTCTTTGGGTATGGAGCAGAGCAGTGTGTTCTATATTTGAATGAAGCAGAGCCTTATGCGTCTGTGGGCATGGAGCGGAGCCGTGTGCGTCTGTGTGCATGGAGCAGAGCCGTGTGCGTCTGTGGGCATGAAGCGGAGCCGTGTGCGTCTATATTTGAATCAAGTAGAGCCGTGTGCATCTGTGGTAATGGAGCGGAGCCGTGTGCGCATGGAGTGGAGCCGTGTGCGTCTGTGGGCATGGAGCGGAGCCGTGTGCGTCTGTGCGCATGGAGCAGAGCCAAGCGCGGCTGTGGGCATGGAGCAGAGCCAAGCGCGGCTGTGGGCATGGAGCAGAGCCGTGCGCAACTGTGGGCATGGAGCAGAGTCGTGTGCGTCTCTGGGCATGGAGCAGAGCCGTTTGCATCTGTGCGCATGGAGCAGAGGCGTGTGCGTCTGTAGGCATGTGGCAGAGCCGTCTGCGTCTGTGGGCATGGAGTGGAGCCATGTGCGTCTGTGGGCATGGAGCGGAGCCGTTTGCATCTGTGCGCATGGAGCGGAGTCGTGTGCGTCTGTGGGCATGGAGCGTAGCTGTGTGCGTCTGTGGGCCTGTAGCTGAGCCGTGTGCATCTATGGGCCTGTAGCGGAGCCTTGTGCATCTATGGGCCTGTAGCGGAGCCGTGTATTTATAATATATATACACTTCAGAAAGGCGCTAACAATAAATTTATTACCTCCCTATTCTACCTGGGGTGTGACCTCATCAGTGACGTCTGACGCTGCCGGCCGCCCTCTGTTTCTCTGTCAATTTTTGTGAAGTTTGTACTGTGCATGCGCTAAAGAGGCTGCGAAGCGCAGTACAGACAGGACCGTCCTAGAAGATGAAGGATATCACCGCGAGGAGAAAGGATCCCCCGAGCGCAAGGACTCCATCTGAACCTTGTGTCTTCAGTGTCGGAGCTGTTCGCGGCTCGTGAGTATAATCTGCGTGTGTCTGTCTCTCGGCTCATACACAGCACCATACTGTATATACAGAAGCACGCTACAGCCCGTATTACGTCTGTATATACTATATGTATATAGTGTGGATGTGTGCGTACAGTATAGTGCTGTGTATACACTATATGTAGCTCCCAGCCTCTATATAATGTACAGTGGGTACGGAAAGTATTCAGACCCCTTTAAATTGTTCACTCTTTGTTTCATTGCAGCCATTTGGTAAATTTAAAAAAGTTCTTTTTTTTTCTCATTAATGTACACTCTACACCCCATCTTGACAGAAAAAAAACTGTTTTGTAAATTTATTAAAAAAGAATACCTTCCGTACCCACTGTATATGATGCCAGCAGTCTCTAGATTAATATATATATGGTACAGAACAAAAGTTTGGACACACCTTCTCATTCAAAGAGTTTTCTTTATTTTCATGACTGAAAATTGTAGATTCACATTGAAAGCATCAAAACTATGAATGAACACATGTAGAATGAAATGCTTAACAAAAAAGTGTGAAACAACTGAAAATATGTCTTATATTCTAGGTTCTTCAACGTAGCCACCTTTTGCTTTGATTACTGCTTTGCACACTCTTGGCATTCTCTTGATGAGCTTCAAGAGGTAGGCACCAGAAATGGTTTTCCAACAGTCTTGAAGGAGTTCCCAGAGATGCTTAGAACTTGTTGGCCCTTTTGCCTTCACTCTGCAGTCCAGCTCACCCCAAACCATCTCAATTGGGTTCAGGTCTGGTGACTGTGGAGCCCAGGTCATCTGGCGTAGAACCCCATCACTCTCCTTCTTAGTCAAATAGCCCTTACACAGCCTGGAGGTGTGTTTGGGGTCAATGTCCTGCTGAAAAATAAATGATGGTCCAACTAAACGCAAACCGGATGGAATAGCATGCCACTGCAAGATGCTGTGGTAGCCATGCTGGTTCAGTATGCCTTCAATTTTGAATAAATCCCCAACAGTGTCACCAGCAAAGCACCCCCACACCATCACACCTCCTCCTCCATGCTTCACGGTGGAAACCAGGCATGTAGAGTCCATCCTTTCACCTTTTCTGCATCACACAAAGACACGGTGGTTGGATCCAAAGATCTCAAATTTGGACTCATCAGACCAAAGCACAGATTTCCACTGGTCTAATGTCCATTCCTTGTGTTCTTTAGCCCAAACAAGTCTCTTCTGCTTGTTGCCTGACCGTAGCAGTGGTTTCCTAGCAGCTATTTTACCATGAAGGCCTGCTGAACAAAGTCTCCTTTTAACAGTTGTTCTAGAGATGTGTCTGCTGCTAGAACTCTGTGTGGCATTGACATGGTCTCTAATCTGAGCTGCTGTTATCCTGCGATTTCTGAGGCTGGTGACTCGGATAAACTTAGCCTCCTCAGCAGAGGTGACTCTTGGTCTTCCTTTCCTGGGGCGGTCCTCATGTGAGCCAGTTTCTTTGTAGCGTGTGATGGTTTTTGCCACTGCACTTGGGGACACTTTCAAAGTTTCCCAATTTTTCAGACTGACTGACCTTCATTTCTTAAAGTAATGATGGCCACTCGTTTTTTTTTTACTTAGCTGCTTTTTTCTTGCCATAATACAAATTTTAACAGTCTATTCAGTAGGACTATCAGCTGTGTATCCACCGGACTTCTGCACAACACAACTGATGGTCCCAACCCCATTTATAATGCAAGAAATCCCACTTATTAAACCTGACAGGGCACACCTATGAAATTAAAACCATTTCCGGTGACTACCTCTTGAAGATCATCAAGAGAATGCCAAGAGTGTGCAAAGCAGTAATCAATGCAAAAGGTGGCTACTTTGAAGAACCTAGAATAGAAGAC
Organism: Anomaloglossus baeobatrachus; assembly: GCF_048569485.1. Classification (NCBI taxonomy): domain Eukaryota; kingdom Metazoa; phylum Chordata; class Amphibia; order Anura; family Aromobatidae; genus Anomaloglossus; species Anomaloglossus baeobatrachus. The sequence continues at coordinate 861,347,986 of NC_134353.1, read as the reverse complement.
ATATTTTCAGTTGATTCACACTTTTTTGTTCAGTATTTCATTCCACATGTGTTAATTCATAGTTTTGATGCCTTCAATGTGAATCTACAATTTTTAGAGTCCTGAAAATAAAGAAAACTCTTTGAATGAGATGTGTCCAAACTTTTGGTCTGTACTGTGTATGTATATGTGTGTATATATATATATCTAATATATAAAGCTGAATGTGTGTATGTATGTGTGTATGTCCGGGATTGGCATTGTGACGCCCTGGGCAAGCCAGGGGTCACAGGTCATAACACCACCACACCCTACACCCCAGTTAGGAACACCAAGGCTAACCAAAATTCCTTGTTGCCTTCCTCCAGGGGCTGATGTCCACACCAGGGGGTGGGCCAGGCGGTTGGCTCCACCCACCGAGGAGTTCACAGCCCTGGAGGCGGGAAAACCAGGCAGTTGAAGTCTAGCTGAGGGCTAGAGTGGAGTCCAGCTAGGGCAGTGAAAGTAGAAGGAAGTGAAGTGGTAAAGGAGGAAAGTAAGAGTAGTGACAGTTTGTAAAGCCTGAAGTTGGTCCGGGTGTGTGCCCCGGACAGTGACAGCAAGGTCAGCAGACGGCGGTGATAGTCCGCAGGGGGACTGCTCGGAGGTTGCTGGAAGGACCGCGGACGGGTGGTGACCCGGTGGTCTGGAGCAGTATACGAAGAACAGTCAGCACCAGGGCAGGGGCCTTTCGGATCCCGGCAAGGCTAGGAGTCGCCATAATTTGCCAAATCCGTCAGTGAAGGGGACGTCTGTCTCCCAACAACTAAGTTCCGATTGAAGGCAACAGTCCAACCGTAACGGAGAGACACCGCCACCGCCAGGGCACCAGTTTCTCAGGGCCAGCGCCTGCGGGCAAAGTAGGGCTCCTCCGGCCCATATCCAAGCCGGGGAGCGGGTTACCGGTGGGAACCCATCGCAACCAACATCATCTTAGGTGCAGGACAAAGGGACCGTCAACTACTGGGGAAAAGCAAGTGCAGCCGTCCGTGGGAACCGTCTTTCCAGCCGTGTGTTTTACCGAGAACTGTGTCACCGTCTCAGGCTGAGTGAGTACCACAGTGCCGCAAGGCACAGCGCTGCCCCCGCGTCCCTGCGCCCACCAGGCCCTGCATCTCCCACCTCATCACTGGGCCCCGGGACAACCAACCCCCTACCCACGGAGGGGAGGACTAACATCTAGCTGCTCCATACCATCACTCCCGGGATCCCCATACAGAGCAGCGGTGGTGTCAACAGATCACCACAACTGTGGGTGGCGTCACGGACAATAAACAATCCCCACACCCAAATACCCCTTTCACTCACGGGCGAGGAGTGCCGCTCAAGACCCCCGGGATCCGGCCCACCGCTCGAGCCACCACAGAGCAGCAACAGCTGGACCCGAGCAGTGGGGTGAGCGCAGTGCTGACACCCTCCTCCCCGCCCGCGACAGCATCTACACCGTCGCAGCTACAGCCACAAAATTTTGCACACTCACACTTCTGGACCCCGAGAGCGCCATAGGCTATGTTTTGAGGGGAAATTTTAACCCCGCGCTTTACAGTTATTCACCAAACAACCTGCCTCCATTAAAGCGAATGGAGCTGGGAGCCACAGTGCAGCCAGAACTTCAGAAATACGTCTATGCCTATAGCTGCCGCCGTTCTGAAGTTAATGGCGGTGGACAGGATATGGGTGGACACACTATATTCAGTGACTGATGAGCTCTATATACAGTGACTGATGAGCTCTATATACAGTGACTGATGAGCTCTATATACAGTGACTAATGAGCTCTATATACAGTGACTGATGAGCTCTATATACAGTGACTGATGAGCTCTATATACAGTGACTGATGAGCTCTATATACAGTGACTGATGAGTTCTATATGAGGTGACTGGTGAGCAGGGGCTGGCTGGCACAATTTAGCCAGGGGGCAATCGCAAAGCAGTGGCCCTCAAGTTGCGGCAGCCCACCATTGGACTGTACATCTCTGGCCGCTACTTTAAAGCAGCAGTGGTAAGAGGCTTTATGAACAGGCTGGTATATATATATGGGAACAGAGCCTAGCTTACTGCGTACAAAAATACTGCAACAGAACCAAGATGACTGCATACAGTAGATACGGGAACTGAAGTGAGCTTATTGGAGCAGAGCCGAGATATGGGAGTAGAACCAAGCTTACTACAGAGATATTGGAGCAGAATAGAGCTTACTACACAGATATGGCAGCAGAACCAAGCTTAATGCAGAAATAAGGGAGCAGAACCGAGCTTATGGCAGAAATAAGGGAGCAGAACCGAGCTTACTACAGAGATATGGGAGCAGAACAGAGCTTACTACAGAGATATGGGAGCAGAACAGAGCTTACAACAGAGATATGGTACCAGAACCGAGCTTACTACAGAGATATGGGAGCAGAACCAAGCTTACTATAGTAATATAGGAACAGAACCTAGCTTACAACAGAGATATGGGAGCAGAACCGAGCGTACTACAGAGATATGGGAGCAGAACCAAGTTTACTATAGTAATATAGGAACAGAACCTAGCTTACAACAGAGATATGGGAACAGAACTGAGCTTACTACAGAGATATGGGAGCAAAACCGAGCTTACTACAGAGATATGGGAACAGGACCGAGCTTAGTGTATCAATACAGGAACACAATCGTACTTAGTCAGTCTTCTATATAGAAACAGCAACAGAACCAAGCCTTCTACATACATACAGAACAGAACAATCTTACTGCATACACATAGTACCAGAACTAAGCTTACTACTTAAATATGGTACCATAACTGAGCTTACTATATAGATATGGGAGCAAAACCATGCTTACTACATAGATACAGTACCATAATCCAGCTAACTACTTGTTGCTTCTCCTATATTTTCAATGTTAAACACGTACAGCAAACTAATGGCACATAGACTGTACACTGATGCCATCCGTGTGCTGTACGTATTTTTCACGGCCCATAGACTTTTATTGACCATGGTCATCTGTGCTGCAGGAAAAAAAACAGACATCTCTATGTGGATCACATGGACAAATGGTCTGTGTAAATACTTGGACTTGCGAGCAGCACCATAGGATATAATGAGTATATGTGGTAAAAAAACGGATATAACACGTACCAGAAACATGGACATGTGCAGGAAGGAGTTAATTTCACTTGTCTTTTCATAAACACAGAAAAACAAATGAAAGTCCCTAACACATATGTGAACGAGCCCTTAGGGTCCGTGCCCAAGATCAATGTCAGCAGCGTTTTGTACTGAGTGTTTTCGCTGCGTCCAAAATGCTGTGTTGTACGGTACCAGCACAGTGGATGGATTTATAGAAATCTCTGGCCCCCTGGGATTCTTTTAGACTCTCCATAAATTGACCTGTGGTGCGAGTTTCTGAGCTGCAGCTTGTGAATTTATTCTAAGAGATGCTAGTGCTCTGAGCGGGAGAATATAGTGAAAATCCTGTGTCAGTTACCTTGATCGTATAAACGGACAGCGCGTCTCCGCTAGAGAAAGTACATTGCATCCAGACTGTGAGCAAGTCTGATGGTGGGCACACCCCCTTAAAGATAAGATATACACATACACCACAACACTATAAGGGTATGCGCCCACGATCCAGACATGCTGCGTCCTAGAGGCAGCGTGTCCTCTCCTGTGGGGTCGCGAGTGCTCTCTGAATGGACTGCAGCTGCCTGTGCCCACAGTCAGGGTTCAGGCCGCTGCAGTCTCTGTTCTTCCTGCGGAAAACACTCGCGTATCTGCAGCAATAAATTGACATGCTTCGGCTCGGGGATCCATGCCAAAAGTTTGAACACACCTCCTCATTCAAAGAGTTTTCTTTATTTTCATGACTCTAAAAATTGTAGATTCACATTGAAGGCATCAAAAGTATGAATTAAAACATGTGGAATGAAATACTTAAAAAAGTGTGAAACAACTGAAAATATGTCTTATAGTCTAGGTTCTTCAAAGTAGCCACCTTTTGCTTTCATTACTACTTTGCACACTTTTGGCATTCTCTTGATGAGCTTCAAGAGGTAGTCACCGGAAATGGTCTTCCAACAGTCTTGAAGGAGTTCCCAGAGATGCTTAGCACTTGTTGGCCATTTTGCCTTCACTCTGCGGTCCAGCTCACCCCAAACCATCTCGATTGGGTTCAGGTCTGGTGACTGAAGACCAGGTCATCTGGCGTAGCACCCCATCACTCTCTTTCTTAGTCAAATAGCCCTTACACAGCCTGGAGGTGTGTTTGGGGTCAATGTCCTGTTGAAAAATAAATTATGGTCCAACTAAACAAACCGGATGGAATAGCATGCCACTGCAAGATGCTGTGGTAGCCATGCTGGTTCAGTATGCCTTCAATTTTGAATAAATCCCCAACAGTGTCAGCAGCAAAGCACCCCCACACCATCACACCTCCTCCTCCATGCTTCACGGTGGGAACCAGGCATGTAGAGTCCATCCGTTCACCTTTTCTACAAAGACACGGTGGTTGGATCCAAAGATCCAAATATCCAAATTTGGACTCATCAGACCAAAGCACAGATTTCCACTGGTCTAAAGTCCATTGCTTGTGTTCTTTAGCCCAAACAAGTCTGTTTGGTCTGTAATGTATATATATATATAAATATATTAAAGAGGATATCTAATATATATATGTATATATATATATATATATATATATATATATAAAACTTTTGGTCTGTACTGGACAGAGACAGAGATATATACAGAGGGGGGAAGACAGAGAATGGGAGAGAAACAGAGAGACAGTTACTATCCCGGGCGTTAATACATTCTATCCCGGGAATGTTAATTAATGCTATTTTATTAACAACAGTTATTAACCCGGGCGAAGCCGGGTAGTACAACTAGTGTGTATATATACATACATACATACATACATACACACACTAGCTGTACTACCCGGCTTCGCCCGGGTTAATAACTGTTGTTAACAAAATGGAATGTATTAACATTCCCGGGATACAATGTATAAATAGAATGTATTAACGCCCGGGAAAGTAACTGTCTCTCTGTTTCTCTCCCATTCTCTGTCTGTCTCCCCCCTCTGTATATATCTCTGTCTCTCTCTCTCTCTATCTCTTTTTCTGTCTGTCTCTTTCCCTGTCTGTCTCTGACTGTCTCTGTCTCTTTCTTCGTCTGTCTCAATCTCTTTCCCTGTCTGTCTATCTCTGTCACTTTCCCTGTCTGTCTCTTTCCCTGTGTCTGTCTCTTTGTCCGTCTCTTTACCTGTCTTTGTCTGTCTCTTACCCGGTCTGTCTCTTTCCCTTTCTTTCCCTGTCTGTCTCTTTCCCTGTGTCTGTCTCTGTCTCTTTGTCTGTGTCTGTCTCTTTCCCTGTCAGTCTATCTCTTTGTCTGTGTCTGTCTCTTTGTGTCTGCCTCTTTCCCTGTCTGGGTCTGTCTCTTTCCCTGGCTGCATTGTGACATGCCAACATTCCATATAAGGGCGTGGCTGCGCATTCTTCTGAAGAAGTCCAAGTATTTACACAGACCATTTGTCCATGTGATCCACATAGAGATGTCTGTTTTTTTTCCTGCAGCACAGATGACCATGGTCAATAAAAGTCTATGGGCCGTGAAAAATACGTACAGCACACGGATGGCATCAGTGTACAGTCTATGTGCCATTAGTTTGCTGTACGTGTTTAACATTGAAAATATAGGAGAAGCAACAAGTAGTTAGCTGGATTATGGTACTGTATCTATGTAGTAAGCATGGTTTTGCTCCCATATCTATATAGTAAGCTCAGTTATGGTACCATATTTAAGTAGTAAGCTTAGTTCTGGTACTATGTGTATGCAGTAAGATTGTTCTGTTCTGTATGTATGTAGAAGGCTTGGTTCTGTTGCTGTTTCTATATAGAAGACTGACTAAGTACGATTGTGTTCCTGTATTGATACACTAAGCTCGGTCCTGTTCCCATATCTCTGTAGTAAGCTCGGTTTTGCTCCCATATCTCTGTAGTAAGCTCAGTTCTGTTCCCATATCTCTGTTGTAAGCTAGGTTCTGTTCCTATATTACTATAGTAAACTTGGTTCTGCTCCCATATCTCTGTAGTACGCTCGGTTCTGCTCCCATATCTCTGTTGTAAGCTAGGTTCTGTTCCTATATTACTATAGTAAGCTTGGTTCTGCTCCCATATCTCTGTAGTAAGCTCGGTTCTGGTACCATATCTCTGTTGTAAGCTCTGTTCTGCTCCCATATCTCTGTAGTAAGCTCTGTTCTGCTCCCATATCTCTGTAGTAAGCTCGGTTCTGCTCCCTTATTTCTGCCATAAGCTCGGTTCTGCTCCCTTATTTCTGCATTAAGCTTGGTTCTGCTGCCATATCTGTGTAGTAAGCTCTATTCTGCTCCAATATCTCTGTAGTAAGCTTGGTTCTACTCCCATATCTCGGCTCTGCTCCAATAAGCTCACTTCAGTTCCCGTATCTACTGTATGCAGTCATCTTGGTTCTGTTGCAGTATTTTTGTACGCAGTAAGCTAGGCTCTGTTCCCATATATATATACCAGCCTGTTCATAAAGCCTCTTACCACTGCTGCTTTAAAGTAGCGGCCAGAGATGTACAGTCCAATGGTGGGCTGCCGCAACTTGAGGGCCACTGCTTTGCGATTGCCCCCTGGCTAAATTGTGCCAGCCAGCCCCTGCTCACCAGTCACCTCATATAGAACTCATCAGTCACTGTATATAGAGCTCATCAGTCACTGTATATAGAGCTCATCAGTCACTGTATATAGAGCTCATCAGTCACTGTATATAGAGCTCATTAGTCACTGTATATAGAGCTCATCAGTCACTGTATATAGAGCTCATCAGTCACTGTATATAGAGCTCATCAGTCACTGAATATAGTGTGTCCACCCATATCCTGTCCACCGCCATTAACTTCAGAACGGCGGCAGCTATAGGCATAGACGTAATGTCTAGGTATAGTAAAGTAGCCACGCGCTACGTAATGAAACCACCTATTGTGCCACCTGGTGGACAACAACGGAGTTAGCATTTTTATCTCGAAAACGGAACGGTATAGAGAAATAGAGTGAATTACAAAGTTGTAGGGCATCATCAATTCAATACGAATCGACACCTTGCATACAGAAATGCTATGATTAGAACGTGTAAAACTCACAAGGCTGCGGACGTGAAGCGATACCTCATGGAGACCTTCCTACAAGTCATTGGGTATGGTGGCTGCGTGGAGTAGTCTCCACGCTCACCTGACCTGACCCCATTGGACTTCTTTCTGTGAGGTCACAACAAACAGCAGGTGTATGCGACCCCTCCACCAACATTGCAGGACCTATGACGAAGTATCACAGATGCTTGTGCAAACGTGTCACCTACCATATTGCACAATGTGTCGCAAGATACAGTATGCTGTCCAGAGTCCAGATGTGCATTGCAGCTGACGGTGGCCACTTTGAGCATCAAAGTTAAATGAGCGCCATATGCATGACCAGCATTCAATGTTTTGGGGGGGGGGGTCATGATTTCCATATCATAGCATTTCTGTATGCAAGGTGTCGATTTGTATTGAATTGATGATGCCCTACAATTTTTGAGTTCACTTTTTTTCTCTATCTCGTTCCATTTTCAAGATAAAAATGCTAACTTCATTGTTTTTCACCAGGTGGCGCAATAGGTGGTTTCATTGCGTAGTGCATGGCTACTTTACTATACCTGAACAACACTTCTATTCCTATAGCTGCCGCCGTTCTCAAGTTAATGGCGGTGGACAGGATATGGGTGGACACACTGTATATGCTCAGTAATGTGCTTTTGTAAGTTGCACGATATACAGTTAGGTCCAGAAATATTTGGACAGTGACACAATTTTCGCGAGTTGGGCTCTGCATGCCACCACATTGGATTTGAAATGAAACCTCTACAACAGAATTCAAGTGCAGATTGTAACGTTTAATTTGAAGGTTTGAACAAAAATATCTGATAGAAATTGTAGGAATTGTACACATTTCTTTACAAACACTCCACATTTTAGGAGGTAAAAAGTAATTGGACAAATAAACCAAACCCAAACAAAATATTTTTATTTTCAATATTTTGTTGCGAATCCTTTGGAAGCAATCACTGCTTTAAGTCTGGAACCCATGGACATCACCAAACGCTGGGTTTCCTCCTTCTTAATGCTTTGCCAGGCCTTTACAGCCGCAGCCTTCAGGTCTTGCTTGTTTGTGGGTCTTTCCGTCTTAAGTCTGGATTTGAGCAAGTGAAATGCATGCTCAATTGGGTTAAGATCTGGTGATTGATTTGGCCATTGCAGAATGTTCCACTTTTTTGCACTCATGAACTCCTGGGTAGCTTTGGCTGTATGCTTGGGGTCATTGTCCATCTGTACTATGAAGCGCTGTCCGATCAACTTTGCGGCATTTGGCTGAATTTGGGCTGAAAGTATATCCCGGTACACTTCAGAATTCATCCGGCTACTCTTGTCTGCTGTTATGTCATCAATAAACACAAGTGACCCAGTGCCATTGAAAGCCATGCATGCCCATGCCATCACGTGCTCCACCATCTTTTACAGAGGATGTGGTGTGCCTTGGATCATGGGCCGTTCCCTTTCTTCTCCAAACTTTTTTCTTCCCATCATTCTGGTACAGGTTGATCTTGGTCTCATCTGTCCATAGAATACTTTTCCAGAACTGAGCTGGCTTCATGAGATGTTTTTCAGCAAATTTAACTCTGGCCTGTCTATTTTTGGAATTGATGAATGGTTTGCATCTAGATGTGAACCCTTTGTATTTACTTTCATGGAGTCTTCTCTTTACTGTTGACTTAGAGACAGATACACCTACTTCACTGAGAGTGTTCTGGACTTAAGTTGATGTTGTGAACGGGTTCTTCTTCACCAAAGAAAGTATGCGGCGATCATCCACCACTGTTGTCATCCGTGGACGCCCAGGCCTTTTTGAGTACTCAAGCTCACCAGTCAATTCCTTTTTTCTCAGAATGTACCCGACTGTTGATTTTGCTACTCCAAGCATGTCTGCTATCTCTCTGATGGATTTTTTCTTTTTTTTCAGCCTCAGGATGTTCTGCTTCACCTCAATTGAGAGTTCCTTAGACCGCATGTTGTCTGGTCACAGCAACAGCTTCCAAATGCAAAACCACACACCTGTAATCAACCCCAGACCTTTTAACTACTTCATTGATTACAGGTTAACGAGGGAGACGCCTTCAGAGTTAATTGCAGCCCTTAGAGTCCCTTGTCCAATTACTTTTGGTCCCTTGAAAAAGAGGAGGCTATGCATTACAGAGCTATGAGTCCTAAACCCTTTCTCCGATTTGGATGTGAAAACTCTCATATTGCAGCTGGGAGTGTGCACTTTCAGCCTATATTATATATATAATTGTATTTCTGAACATGTTTTTGTAAACAGCTAAAATAACAAAACTTGTGTCACTGTCCAAATATTTCTGGGCCTGACTGTACATCCGACATATTGGATATCACAGTGCAGATGATAATACACACGGTGAATGCAGTGCTACAGTTTATAAAAGACTTTCCGTATTTTTTGGATTACCCTAGTCAACACAAAAAAAAATATCAGCAAAGGTAATGTCTGTTTTATGGAGTTTGATGTGCTGATTCTAAAAATGTTTAGTTTTGCTCTATCACAAAGTTTCTGAGAGAAGTATTTTTATTGTTATTTCTGCATTTTCAATGTATGTTGGGCTCCTGATGTGATATGCTCAAGTTGTTCAAATGGTCTTCTTGACTGATTGAATATGAGGAAAGTGGCTATGCCATTTGCTGTTCCAATGATTTGGAAAGAACCCAAAAATCATAGTGATAACTGCTACTTTTGTTTTTGTCAAACTGAAGGGCTTTTCTACAAAGAACAAGCATTAAGATTAATTACCCTGAACTTGAATCTGCGATCAGGCCAGTTCCACATGATGGTACCCTTGCCAGTTCCTGTACCACTGTTATATAAGGATAAGGCTGCACATTAAAGTTAGATAATAGTATAATGCTATAAGCATACCGAAAAACATTGAAGCATACAATGAAAAATGCCACTTGCTAACTTGAAAGTGTGAATGATGAAATGCATACCTGTCATGAATATTAGGAAAAAGGAGATATTTAGCAATCACATTGATCAATGTAACTGAGCCCCACAACCTCGTCAGGGTATATCTCTATATTGGGGTCCCTAGCTTTATGACCCTAACTGTGTGTCATCTCATTGCAATTAAAAACTGCTGTGTGTGGAGAGGGGTAACCAAGGACTTTCTTATATAGGAGATGGAAAAAACATGGCCGAAAGGGGCGGAGCTGTGTTCACATTCAGAAAACAATTTTCATTGTATGCTTCAATGTTTTTCGGTATGCTTATAGCATTATACTATTATCTAACTTTGATGTGCAGCCTTATCCTTATGTACTATGTATTTTTTGGCTTGCACTCATAATATATATTAGTGCTCACTTCAGTTATCCTATTTAGTATTATGAAGTTTTTTTCTGAATGTAAACACAGCTCCGCCCCTTTCGGCCATGTTTTTTCCATCTCCTATATAAGAAAGTCCTTGGTTACCCCTCTCCACACACAGCAGTTTTTAATTGCAATGAGATGACACACAGTTAGGGTCATAAAGCTAGGGACCCCAATTATAGAGATATACTTTGACGAGGTTTTGGGGCTCAGTTACATTGATCAATGTGATTGCTAAATATCTCCTTTTTCCTAATATTCATGGCAGGTATGCATTTCATCATTCACACTTTCAAGTTAGCAAGTGGCATTTTTCACTGTATGCTTCAATGTTTTTCGGTATGCTTATAGCATTATACTATTATCTAACTTTGATGTGCAGCCTTATCTTTATGTACTATGTATTTTTTGGCTTGCACTCTTAATTTATATTAGTGCTCACTTCAGTTATCCTGTACCACTGTTGTCTGGATTGGATGAAAATGATGTAGAATTAAAAATTATTATTATTATTATTTATAGAGCACCATTGATTCCATGGTGCTGTACATGAGAAGGGGGTTACATACAGAATACATATACAAGTTTCAATAGACAGACTAGTACAGAGGGAAGAGGAGAGGGAGAATATGAAGACTATAGAGCTGAAGCTACTGGCGAAGACATGGAGACCTCAAGTCAAGATGAGTATGTACCTGATGGAGCAGCCAGAATGCCTTACTCAACATGAATTAAATGATCTTATCAGAGACCTCTCATTGTCAAGATAAAGCTGAACTTCTTGCATTTAGGTTGAAACAGAAGAATCTTCTTCATGATGATGTCAAAGTATGTTATTACCGAAACAGAAATAACACTTTAACCAATTTTTCACAGTTGATAGGCCAATGGTGTACTGTAACAATGTGAATGGCCTATTTGAAGAACTGAATCAAGAATATTTTGTTGCAGATTGGCGATTGTTTGACTTATCCCAGAGAAGTTTGAAAGCCGTCTTGCTTCACAATGGAAATATGAAACCATTGATGCTATACAATATAAGCATCATCAATAGAATATTTGTGGAGATTTGAAAGTGATTGGTCTGCTAATGGGAATGCAAGGAGATTTCACAAAATATTGTTGCTTCTTGTGTTTATGGGACAGAAGAAATACAGTAGAGCATTATGTTCGTCGTGATTTGGGACAGAGAAACATCTATGCTCCAGGTAGAGACAATGTTCAGCATAATCCTTTAGTTGCTCCAACAAAAATCTTTCTTCCTCCACTACTTATAAAGTTGGGATTGATTCAAAACTTTGTGAAAGCCATGGCAAAGACAAATTCACAAGAGTTACAGTACATTTCAGAGAAGTTCTCCAGTATTTCACCAGCAAAACTGAAGGAAGGGAGATTTGCTGGTCCTCAGATCAGAGAGCTTATGAGAGATGATGTGTTTGAAGGAACTCTAAATGATAAGGAATTGAAATCTTGGAAAAGCTTGAAGCGAATCTGTGAAAACTTCTTAGGAAAAAAATAAAACTCCAGAATACGTTGAAGGTGTTGAGGAACTGCTAAATTCAGATCAGTGTCTTGGATGTCACATGTCTCTGAAAATGCACTTTTTGCATTCACACTTAGATCTCTTCCCTCAAAATCTTGGGGATTTAAGCGATGAACAAGGCGAGCGGTTTCACCAGGACATTAAAGTAATGGAACACCGCTACCAGGGTTTTTGGAATGACTCAATGATGGTAGATTACTGTTGGATGTTATATAGGGACAACCCTGAAAAATCGTATCAACAACAGTCTAATGTCAAGCACTTTTAATTTCTGCTCATAATTTGGTTTGTATTTTGCATGTGAAATTATTTTGGTTCAATAAAATCTGTTTTGTAAGGTGAAACATTCTTTTCTGATATGTAGATTACTGTTTTCTTAATGTCGCCAGTATATTTCCTATACCTTATAATAATGATGCTGCTCCATGGAAACTATACGTGCTGCAGAAAAATTACATACATTTTTGAAATCAGGACAAAAAGATGATTCAGACAAATACAAAGTCACCTGCAATGATTTAAAAAAAAAAATATTTTTTTTATAGACCTGTGTTATAAGACACTTTTTCCTCAACAAATTTTAGGAGGAAAATGAGGGGTGCGTCTTATAATACAAATGTAGCTTACTGAGGGGTGGAAAGGGCTATGCTGCAGGTGCTGTGCTAGGACTGCTGTGCTGCAGACAGTGAGGTCTTCAAATAATGGCACCCGGAGTTGGCGCATGCGCAGATGAAGCTCTTGATTTCATTAGCGCACGCGCTGCCTCTGGCTCATTGATCTCCCAGCAGCGGACTTAAGGAAAATGGCACCAGGAGGTGGAGCGTGCTCAGATGAAATATCGGCTTGTCATTGAGCCAATAGTGCAATCTGTTAACGTGCCAATTCTTGGCACCATTTCTTTGAAGCCTGCACCACCAACAGTTTCTGGGACACCCACTGCATTGCTCTGCTCCACTACAGCCCCTGCCTCCTGTGACCCGCCACCCCTGACACCACTTGATTATAATCCGGTGTGTCTTACAAACTGAAACATATGGTAATCTTGTAGGAGGAAACAATATTTTTGGAATGCCGCATATAAGAGCACAGTCTTTGGTTTTATCTGTAAGATCCCATAGTAGATAACCAGTGTTTTTCACTTTAGTCAGATGTTTTTGTATGATCAGATGGAGAAATTAAATTTCTCAAACTGGTCCCTCTTTTGGATACAAAATGTATGCCATCATCTAATATTCTTTTCAAGAAACAATGGGCCTCTACATGTAAATGTCTGGGAATAAATTGCATAAACTACAAAGATCTCCTTAGCAGAAACCAAATACTCAGAAAAACACCAAATATATTTTTATGTAAAAAAAAAAAAAAATCAGAGGATCATAAACACAAGAATTGGGAAGGTGGTAATCAGGTTCTTCTTAATATAATCCCATATTGCACAAGATCATAATGTAATCCTTATGTATACATAAATTAAGGTCCACCAGTGCATAAGCATGCCACATAAAAGTTACATTAATGAGTAGAGATGAGCGAACCAGCCGTGGTTCGGCTCGAGTTCGGTTCGTCGAACGGAGGTCTCGTTCGAGTTCATTTCGACGAACCGAACTCGAACCAATAGGATATGATGGGAGGCAATCACAAACACATAAAAACACATTATAAATGTACACATACAGTTAATAAACATTGCCATAACACTTACCGGTCCCCGCGATCCCTCCTGCACTCTGTCTCCTGCCGCTATTCCATCCGATGATCGCTGAATCCTCCCAGTAACCAGCACTGCCAGCAGTGATGCAGGACCTATCGTGACGTCAAAATAGCCATGTGACCAGTCACATGGCTATTATCTCATTGGCTACAGACTGGTCACATGACTATGATGCGTCATGTAGGACCTGTCATTGCACTCTCCGGTACACGGTGCACATTTGTGTATCGCCGTGTACCGGCGACATGCTCTAGCACACGGTCGACTCCCCGTTCCGTTAGGGACCGGCTGACACAGCCGTTCATTAACGGAGATCACTGTTGCCATAGCAACGCCGTTAGCGGTGACATCACCGCTAACCGCGGCTCCGGGAATCACATGATCGGAGCCCTGTTGCTATGGTAACGCGTCTGTCAGCGTTACCGCTGTTACCGCTAGCAGCACTGATCTCTCACGGAGTGAAGGCTGCACGCTGCTTCCCGTGCAGCCTTCACGGAGTGAAGGCTGCACGGGAAGCAGCGTCTTCCCCCATGCAGCAGTGATGTAGCAGAGCTGCATTTTGTCAGGGCCAGGTGGACAGGCAGACCCAGGAGGTGGATCCACTGGGCCGAACTCCAAGATGGTGGTAAGGAGTCCGGTAGCTGAAGCACTATAGGCAGCTGAACAGTCCGTGCATAAGAGGATAACGGAGAAGTCCCTGGGACCACGGAGTCACTGATGGTAGTCCGGGTGACGCAGCTCAGGTTCGGAAGCCGAGATGATGTCAGGCGGGGTCCGGAACCTTTGGAGCGAGACGACGGGTCACCGCAGGGATCCGAGATGGTGCGGACTGTCAGATGGTAGATGAACAGCGTGCGGGGTTCGGGATTCAGCAGGACCGGATGGCGAGGCAGGATCAGCTCTAGAAGAGAGATACGTGAGTATGGCAAAGCAACACCAGGAGACCTGACTCCTAACTTGGAAAACACGAAGATCAGGTCCCGCCCCCTTGGACATTAAACCCCTTTATACCCTGTACCTGTTTGCATCATTTCCTGTTAATGGACGCTGGCCCTTTAAGAAAGGGTCAATGACCGCGCGCCTTAATGCGCATGCGCGCTGCCCGAGTGCCAGAAGCCAGAGCAGGAAGCTGCGAGGAGGAAGCAGCAGGGACGGCCTGGGGCTGAGAAGCCGACGGGCGCCGGGAGCGGGGGCCAGGACGCCGGGGACGCGCTGGCAATGGAGGCAGGAGAGCGGGGAGCGGCGGTGACCGGACCAAGGAACCGGGAAGCGAGGCAGGAGAGCCGGGGAGTGTGACAGGTGAGCCGGAGGGCAGCGCAGGGGACCCGGGGAGCGTGACAGTACCCCCCCCCCACGCCCCCCTCCCCGCAACCGGGACAGGAAGGCACGGATCAGCGGAGTGCCCACATTCTCCCGAGGCTCCCAGGACCTATCCTCAGGACCATACCCAGCCCAGTCCACCAGGAAGAACTGTCGACCTCGTACGGTCTTCATGGCCACGATATCCCTTACCGCATAGATGTCGTCATCGGCAATAGGAGGAGGAGCCGAACTAGCAGCAGCGGAGAAGGGACCAAGTACAACCGGCTTGAGCAGGGAGACGTGGAAGGAATTGGGTATCCTCATCGTGGCCGGGAGCTGTAGCTTGTAGGAGACCTCATTGATCTTGTTGAGGACTTTAAACGGCCCGATGTAGCGAGGACCCAGCTTGTAGGATGGTATCTTCAATCGGACGTACTTGGAAGCAAGCCAGACTAGGTCTCCAGGAGAGAAACACGGAGGGTCCAGACGTCTCTTGTCTGCGTGTCTCTTCATCCGCAGGGAAGCACGCCCAAGGGACGCCTTGACAGAGTCCCAAATGGTAGCGAAGTCACGGGCTACAGTATCAGCAGCAGGGACATCCGAAGAAGGGGATATAGGCAATGGGACGGAGGGTTGAAGTCCGTAAACAACATGGAAGGGAGAGCTGGAGGACGACTCACTGATGTGGTGGTTATGGGAGAATTCAGCCCAAGGAAGAAGCGTGGACCAGTCGTGATGGGCGTTGACATAGTGACGTAAGAAGGAGGTCAAGATTTGATTGACCCTCTCCACTTGGCCATTAGACTGAGGATGGTAGGCAGAGGAAAAGTCCAGAGTCACTCCCAGATGTTTGCAGAGCGCCCTCCAGAAGCGGGAGGTGAACTGAGTTCCTCTGTCGGACACGATGTGTGATGGAAAGCCATGCAAGCGGAAGATGTGCTGTATATAGGCTTCCGCGAGTTCCTGAGCAGAGGGCAGTCCAGCCATAGGGACGAAATGAGCCATTTTAGAGAACCGATCCACCACGACCCATATGACTGTGTGTCCAGAGGACAATGGCAAGTCCGTAATAAAGTCCATCGCTATGTGTTGCCACGGAACTGAGGGTATCGGCAGAGGCAGAAGACGGCCATATGGCAGGTGTTTGGGCGTCTTGTTCCTGGCACAAGAGGAGCAGGCAGAGACAAAAGCAGCGACGTCCGTGCGAAGGGATGGCCACCAGTAATGACGTACAATCGCACCCCATGTTCTCTTCTGGCCAGCATGACCGGCTGTTTTCGAGGCATGACCCCAGTGTAACACTTTTTGCCTGTCAGTCTCAGAGACATAGGTCTTCCCGGGCGGTATCTGGGCCAGGGTGACAGGAGCCACCGGAATGATTTTGCTAGGAGAGATGATGGGTTGGGTAGTCTCCTCCTCCTGCTCCATGGGCATGAAAGACCTAGACAAGGCATCAGCGCGTACATTCTTGTCCGCGGGTCGGAAATGTAGCTGGAAATCAAACCTGGCAAAGAATAAGGACCACCTGGCTTGCCGTGGGTTCAGTCGTTGAGCGGACCGCAGGTATTCCAGGTTCTTGTGGTCCGTATAAATAATCGCGGGATACACTGCTCCTTCCAGAAGGTAGCGCCATTCTTCCAGAGCCAGTTTGACCGCCAATAGCTCTCGGTCACCGATGGTGTAGTTGCGTTCAGGCGCTGAGAAGCTCTTGGAGAAGAATCCGCAGGTCACCATCTTCCCGGAGGAGGACTTCTGCATGAGCACTGCTCCGGCTCCCGAGGAGGAGGCATCCACCTCCAAGGTGAACTGGCGGTTTAACTCCGGACGGTGGAGTACAGGAGAGGAGGCAAATGCCCGCTTCAGAGAGTCAAACGCGGCGTCGGCCGCAGGTGACCAGTCCTTTGGATTAGCCTCCTTTTTGGTCAAAGCAGAGAGAGGAGCAGTCAGGGCAGAGAAGTGAGGGATAAACTGGCGGTAGTAGTTGGCGAATCCCAGGAAACGTTGGATTGCCTTCAGTCCAGAAGGAGGAGGCCAGTTGAGGATGGAGGAGACCTTCTTTGGATCCATCTGCAGTCCGGTATCAGAGATGATGTACCCCAGGAAGGGGAGAGAAGACTGCTCAAAGACACACTTCTCGTACTTGGCGTAGAGACGATTCTCTCTCAGTCTTTGTAGAACCAGCTGTACGTTCTCTCTGTGGGTCTGGAGGTCCGGAGAGAAGACAAGGATGTCATCCAGATACACTACTACACAGACGTAAAGAAGGTCCCGGAAAATGTCGTTCACCAATTCTTGGAAGACTGCTGGTGCGTTACACAGGCCGAAGGGCATCACGCAGTATTCATAGTGCCCATCGCGAGTGTTGAACGCGGTCTTCCATTCGTCCCCAGAGCGGATGCGTACCAGATTGTAAGCACCCCGAAGATCCAGCTTGGTGAACACACGAGCTCCTCTAAGTCGGTCAAACAATTCGGGGATGAGCGGCAGAGGGTACTTGTTTTTTACGGTGATTTGATTCAATCCCCGGTAATCAATGCATGGGCGTAAGTCGCCTTCTTTCTTCTTGACGAAGAAGAAGCCTGCTCCCGCAGGAGAGGAGGACCTCCGAATGAATCCCCTTGCCAGGCTCTCTGTGATGTAGGCAGACATGGCCCTTGTTTCGGCTGGAGACAACGGATATATCCGTCCTCGAGGTGGTGTTGTTCCTGGGAGCAGGTCGATGGCGCAATTGTAAGGACGATGCGGCGGAAGTACCTCAGATTCCTTTTTGTCAAAAACGTCTGCGAAGGACCAATAGGCCGAGGGCAGTCCCGGTAGGTTCTCTGGAACCGGAGGTCGTCGGATGGGTTGTATGGACTTCAGACACTTCTCATGGCACGAAGAGCCCCATCGGGTGATTTCGCCAGTGCCCCAGCTGACTGATGGTTCGTGTGTCCGCAACCAGGGAAGTCCCAGCAGGATTTGATGGGACATGTGTGGAAGGACGTAGAGAGCGATGTTCTCGGTGTGTAGGGCACCGATACGCAGTTCGACCGGCCTGGTGATCCAGGAGATGGTGTCAGAGAGGGGTCTCCCATCCACAGAGGCAATCACCAGGGGCTTGGCGAGTGGAGTAACAGGCACCTGGTACTTGTCCACCGTGGCCTGCTGGATGAAATTGCCTGCTGCTCCGGAATCGAGGTACGCCTCAGCCGTGAACCGCGTCTCTCCCGTTGTCACTTGCACAGTCCACATAACCGGGTCTGAGAGAGTCCCAGCACCTAGGGTGGCCTCTCCTACCAACCCTAGGCTTTGGCGTTTCCCGGCCTCTCAGGACAGGAGCGTAGGAGGTGTGTGCCCTCTCCGCAGTAAAAGCAGAGACCTTTGGCGAGCCGCTCTGCTCGACGTTGTTCAGACTGTCGTACTCGGTCGATCTGCATGGGCTCATGGACGGGATTCCCAGCTGTTGATGACTGTAATACGGAGGGCTTCTGCGGAGGGGAGGAATGCCGTACCGGACGTCTCTCACGAGACAGCTCTTTGGATCGCTCCTGAAAACGAATGTCCACTCGAGTCGCTAGGGTAATCAGGGCATCCAGAGTGGACGGCACGTCGCGACCTGCCAGCTCATCTTTGATGCGACCCGAGAGTCCTTCCCAGAAGGCGGCTGTTAGGGCCTCGTTATTCCACCCGAGTTCTGACGCCAAAGTACGGAAACGGATGGCGTATTGACCCACCGTCAGTGTTCCTTGACGTAACCGGAGAAGGGATGAAGCAGACGCAGAGGCGCGTCCCGGCTCGTCAAAGGTGCTGCGAAAGGCCTGCAGGAACTCTTGAAGATCCTTGGTCATAGGGTCCTCCTTCTCCCACAAGGGGTTCATCCATGCCAGTGCCTCGCCCTCTAGGTGAGACATTATGAAGGCGACCTTGGCTTGGTCGGAGGCAAACAAATGTGGCAGCTGGGTAAAATGAAGGGAACATTGGTTTATGAAGCCCCTGCAGGTCTTGGGATCTCCGGCATAACGAGGTGGTGAAGCCAAACGGAGTCTGGAAGCATCCGAAGAGACTGCCACGGGTGCGGGAGCCGTGGATTGACTAGTGGAGACCTGGGACGCAGAAGATGGGACCGAGGCTTGTAGCGTGGTCAGGCGGGCGTCCACGGAAGTCATAAAGTTCAGCATGCGGGTCTGGACTTCACGCTGGCGTTGGAGTTCCTCTTGCAAGGCCGCTAGTGCTGCAGCGGGATCCATGGCCTGATCTTACTGTCAGGGCCAGGCGGACGGGCAGACCCAGGAGGTGGATCCACTGGGCCGAACTCCAAGATGGTGGTAAGGAGTCCGGTAGCTGAAGCACTATAGGCAGCTGAACAGTCCGTGCATAAGAGGATAACGGAGAAGTCCCTGGGACCACGGAGTCACTGATGGTAGTCCGGGTGACGCAGCTCAGGTTCGGAAGCCGAGATGATGTCAGGCGGGGTCCGGAACCTTTGGAGCGAGACGACGGGTCACCGCAGGGATCCGAGATGGTGCGGACTGTCAGATGGTAGATGAACAGCGGGCGGGGTTCGGGATTCAGCAGGACCGGATGGCGAGGCAGGATCAGCTCTAGAAGAGAGATACGTGAGTATGGCAAAGCAACACCAGGAGACCTGACTCCTAGCTTGGAAAACACGAAGATCAGGTCCCGCCCCCTTGGACATTAAACCCCTTTATACCCTGTACCTGTTTGCATCATTTCCTGTTAATGGACGCTGGCCCTTTAAGAAAGGGTCAATGACCGCGCGCGCGCCCTAATGCGCATGTGCGCTGCCCGAGTGCCAGAAGCCAGAGCAGGAAGCTGCGAGGAGGAAGCAGCAGGGACGGCCTGGGGCTGGGCTGAGAAGCCGACGGGCGCCGGGAGCGGGGGCCAGGACGCCGGGGACGCGCTGGCAATGGAGACAGGAGAGCGGGGAGCGGCGGTGACCGGACCAAGGAACCGGGAAGCGAGGCAGGAGAGCCGGGGAGTGTGACAGGTGAGCCGGAGGGCAGCGCAGGGGACCCGGGGAGCGTGACACATTTGTTGAACGAGGAAGACAGAAGACCATGGATCGTGGAGGGCTGACAGGGGGTAATAAAGATGGAGTCTCTAATGTGTCTGTGTATTTATTTCTATTAAAGTATTTTTTCTCTGTGAGGTGTCTTTTTTTTTAACCCTTTATTGGAGATTCTTAATGGCCGGGTCAAACGTGCCTGACATTAAGAATCTCTGGCTTAATACTGGCTAGTAAAACAAAGCCAGTATTAACTCATGATTACCCAACAAGCCACCCGGCTCCAGGGTTGTTGGAAGAGTTGGATACAGCGCCAGATGATGGTGCTTCTATGAGAGCGCCATTTTCTGGGGCGGCTGCGGACTGAAATTCACAGCAGAGGCGCCCAGAAGCCTCGGGCTAACCTGTGCTGCGGATTCCAATCCCCAGCCGCCTAGTTGTACCTGGCTGGACACAAAAATGGGCGAAGCCCACGTCATTTGTTTTTTAATTATTTCATGAAATAAGTGAAATAATTAAAAAAAACGGGCTTCCCTATATTTTTGGTTCCCAGCCGGGTACAAATAGGCAACTGGGGGTTGGAGGCAGCCCGTGGCTGCCTGCTGTACCTGGCTAGCATACAAAAATATGGCAAAGGCCACGTCATTTTTTTGGTGGGCAAAAAACTTCTGCATACAGTCCTGGATGGAGTATGCTGAGCCTTATAGTTCTGCAGCTGCTGTCTGCTCTTCTCCATACAGACAGACAGCAGCTGCAGAACTACAAGGCTCAGGATACTCCATCCAGGACTGTATGCAGAAGTTTTTGCCCCCTGAAAAAATTATGTGGGCTTCGCCATATTTTTGTATGCTAGCCAGGTACAGCAGGCAGGTACGGCTGCCCCCAACCCCCAGTTGCCTATTTGTACCCGGCTGGGAACCAAAAATAAAGGGAAGCCCTTTTTTTATTATTTCATAAATTTCATGAAATAATTAGAAAACAAATGACGTAAGCTTCGCCCCATTTTTGTGTCCAGCCAGGTACAACTAGGCAGCTGGGGATTGGAATCCGCAGCACAGGTTGGCCTGAGCTTTCTGGGCCCCACTGCTGCGAATTGCAGTCTGCAGCCGCCTCAGAAAATGGCACTTTCATAGAAGCGCCATCTTCTGGCGCTGTATCCAACTCTTCCAGCACCTGCCTGCTGTACCTGGCTAGCATACAAAAATATGGCGAAGCTCACGTCCTTTTTTTGTAGTTTTTTGGCAAAAAAAATAAAAAATGCTTCCCTGGATTTTCCATTGCCAGTGAAGGTAACACCAAGCAGTGGGGGTTAGCAGCCAGTAGCTGCTTGGATTACCCTTAGCTAGCAATACAAAAAATGCAGCGGGAGCCCATATATATTTTTTTTAATTATTTATTTAAATAACTAAAAACAAAATGGGCTTCCCTGTATTTTGATTGCTGGACATCACAGTGCTGTAAAAATAAATCTTTAAAAAAATGACGTAGCGCTCCGCGGTATTTTTGATTCGCAGCGCAGATAAAGCAGACAGCTATGGGTTGCCACCCCCATCTGCCTGCCGTTACCTTGGTTGGCAATCAAAATACAGGGAAGCCCATTAATTTTTTCTATTTAAAAAATAGTTAAAAAAAAAATGATGTTGGGTCCCCCCATTTTTGATAGCCAGCTAGGGTAAAGCAGATGGCTGTAGCCTGAAAACCACAGCTGGCAGCTTTACCGTGGTTGGGGATCCAATGTGGAGGTCCCCCCAGGCTCTTTTTTTATAATTATTTTATAAATATTAATAATTACACAAAAAAAGTAGGGTCCCCCCCAAATTGGATCACCAGCCAAGGTAAAGCGGACAGCTGTGGTCTGGTATTCTCAGGGTGGGAAGGTCCATAGTTATTGGGCCTTCACAAACTAAAAATAGCAGGCCGCAGGCACCCCAGACGTGGCGCATCCACTAGATGCGCCAATCCTGGCGCTTCACCCCAGCTCATCCTGTGCCCTGGTGCAGTGGCAAACGGGGTAATAAATCGGGTTGATACTAGCTGTAAAGTCACCTGAGATCAAGCCCAGCAGTTTGTGATGTCATAGCGTCTATTAGATACCCAACATTATAAACTGTCAGTACTAACAAAAAAAAAATCGACAAAAGAAATTTATTTGAAAAAACAGTCCCCAAAACATTCCCCCTCTCACCAATTTATTGTAAGAAAAAAAATAAAGGGGTCCCACGACGACTCTGGACCGTCTAGAATATGGGGGGAGACACTCAGGGAACGTATCCCCCATTTTCTAGGAGTGCGGACCCTTCATGTGAGGAGTGTGGGTGCAATGAATCTGCACTCACTCTCCCCGGGTCCACAGCAGCAGAGTCCATGTCGTAATGGTTGCTACCAAAGCTGCAATGCCCTGCTCATGAGGTAAGGGCATACCTAATCAGGAGAACTATTCTACATTTCCAAATATTGGTATTTGCTGATATTATTGCTATTCCACCTACTATATATTGGGGATAGGATCTTGGAGATGGAATACCCCTTTAAGTCCAGTTATCCAGCTGAATGAATACTTAACAACAGAGCTCGCTATTTAGATGTGTTTTCTTGTGGCGTATAACGGACTCTCATGTTTGGTAGTCGTTCAGCAGGGAAACTATAAAAGCAAATACCTCCATTTGGAAATGTAGTATATAGCTCTCCTGATCAATTATGTTCCTTACCTCATGAGCAGGGCATTGCAGTAATAATAATAATTTATTAATTCCATAGCGCTGTATGTCTTTGGAGTGTGGGAGGAAACCAGAGTACCCGGCGGAAACCCACGCAAACACGGGGAGAACATACAAACTCCTTGCAGATGGTGCCCATGGTGAGAATTGAACCCAGGACCTCAGCGCTGCAAGACTGCAGTGCTAACCACTGAGCCACCGTGCCGCCCATTTAGCTTACAGATGCATAACCACCACTCACTGTGTCTGAACACAGGAAGCTGAGCTGACAGCCGCTCTGTGCATGCGGCAGCGTCTATTGTGAAGGAGAGGGCCGTGGGGGGATCAACGCTGCACAGATACCGTGGGACACCGGGGAACACCGGTGGGGTTATAGGGGGTGACCTGGCAGGGCCTGGGGAGGAGTTTGGTACATGGCACATGCGACAGAAATCAGAGGAGTAGGGTGAATGCGGCCGGCGCGCTGCTGTGCGCGCGGCCATCTTGGATTTCTGGGAGGGCATCAGGGGGGGCACTTTGGCGACACCGGGGGACCGGAGGGGACCGGGTAGGAGATTTATCATGTTTGTTCATGCCAGATGGGAGATAAATAATTTTTTACCGGCGCTGTCATTTACTGTAACGTGATCATCGGTGTACGGTGTATACCTGTGATCACGTGAGCGGGGCTGGAAAAACCGTCCTGAATCATGATCTCCAGGGTCTCAGCTAGCCCTGAAACCCCGGAGATTTTCTGACGCTGGAGGGCGTTATTCACTTATTTCTGCCTGCTGTTTATAAATGGCAGATCAGAATAAGGCTACATTAACACGACCGATCCATTTTTGCGGTCTGCAAAAAACAGTCCATTTTTTTTCACAGGTGCATCCGTGTGGCATCCGTTTCCGTTCCATAGACGGTCCGTATGTCATCTGTTTGCCATCCGTATGCCTTCCGTTTTTTTTGTGTACTGCAAAAAAACTGAAGGAGGGTAAATCCATAAATTTACCCAGGATCCATAGCTTCATCCTACATGAGGCGGTCACATGTTCACTCCAATGCCATTTTCTACTGCTTTTCACAGCGTAGAGCGCGCTGGTGATTTTCCTGTGCTTGTGCACTTCATATCAGTCTTTTCTGTCATTATAATGGCATAAAGACACATAATGTCCCACTCTCCTGCATTTTGTAATTTTGCACCCTTTGGTGCCTTTCATGTGGCACTAAGGGGTGCTTAGCTTTGTATTTAGCCAAAAAAATGAAAAAAAATATGACGTAGGGTTCCCCCTATTTTTGTAGCCAGCTAGGGTAAAGCAGACGGCTGCAGCCTGCAGACCACAGCTGGCAACCTCACCTTGGCTGGTAATCCAAAACTGAGGGCACCCCACGCTGTTATTTTAAATTAAATAAA
Source organism: Anomaloglossus baeobatrachus (assembly GCF_048569485.1). Lineage (NCBI taxonomy): Eukaryota > Metazoa > Chordata > Amphibia > Anura > Aromobatidae > Anomaloglossus > Anomaloglossus baeobatrachus. The sequence goes on along the minus strand of NC_134353.1, from coordinate 861,323,805 downwards.
TAATTTAAAAAAAAAACACGTAGGGGTCCCCCCAAAATTGGATCACCAGCCAAGGTAAAGCAGACAGCTGGGGTCTGATATTCTAAGACTAGGGAGGTCCATGGTTATTGGACTCTCCCCAGCCTAAAAATAGCAGGCTGCAGCCGCCCCAGAAGTGGCGCATCCATTAGATGTGCCAATCCTGGTGCTTCGCCCCAGCTCATCCCGTGCCCTGGTGCGGTGGCAAACGGGGTAATATATGGGGTTAATACCAGATGTGTAATGTCACCTGGCATCAAGCCCTGGGGTTTGTGAGGTCAGGCGTCTATCAGAAACCCGACATCACCAACCCAGTCAGTAATAAAAAAAATAGACGACAAACACATTTTTATTTGAAAAAACACTCCCCAATACATTCCCTCTTTAACCAATTTATTAGAAAGAAAAACAAATCCAGGTCTGGTGTAATCCAAGGGGTTGCCATGACGATCCACACTGTCCCAGTCAATGAAGAGCAGGATGTTCCCCATTGGCTGGGAGAGCAGTGCAGTGACCTGAGCTAACATCAATGGGTCAGCCCAGGTCACTGCAGGGGATGACAAGTGCTGCTGTCAGCGAGGTACATTACCTGCGCTGATCTCCTGCACTGCTGACAGCACCTGTCACTGAGTTCAATGACCGCTGCCTTCACAGCCAAGTATCGCGAGCGGCCCGTGACGTCACCGCTAGTCAGTCTCGGGTCGGAAGCGAGAGAAGATGATGTGACAAGCGGCGGCCATGGAGGACAGTGACACCGCTGAGGTCGGGACTTCATCACCGTACGTAAGCCGAGCGGGACCATGTGTGCAGAGTGCCAGGTGGGCGGAGCCTAGCGGGGCAATGTGTGCAGAGTGCCAGGTGGGCGGAGCATACCGGGACCATGTGTGCAGAGTGAAAGGTGGGCGGAGCCTAGCGGGACCATGTGTGCAGAGTGACAGGTGGGAGGAGCCTAGTGGGGTAATGTGTGCAGAGTGACAGGTGGGCGGAGCCTAGCGGGACCATGTGTGCAGTGACAGGTGGGTGGAGCTTAGTGGGGTAATGTGTGCAGAGTGTCAGGTGGGTGGAGCCTAGCGGGACCATGTGTGCAGAGTGACAGGTGGGCGGAGCCTAGCGGGACAATGTGTGCAAAGTGCCAGGTGGGCGGAGCTTAGCGGGACCATGTGTGCAGAGTGCCAGGTGGGTGGAGCCTAGCAGGACAATGTGTGCAGAGTGCCAGGTGGGCGGAGCCTAGCGGGACCATATGTGCAGAGTGACAGGTGGCGCGGAGCCTAGCGGGACCTTGTGTGCAGAGTGACAGGTGGGCGGAGCCATGTGTGCTGGCGGCGGAGTGCGAAGTGGGTGGAGCCTAGCGGGGTCATGTGGCGATGAGGACGTCAGTGTCGTGGACTGCTTGGCTGGGGACAGGTGAGTGTGTGTGTGTGTGTGTGTGTGTGTGTGTGTACATGCCGCGTGCAGGAGGGGGCGGAGTGAGCTGAGCGGGGAAGTGTGGGCTTCCTGCACGTAACTAGGATAAACATCGGGTTACTAACCAAAGCGCTTTGCTTGGATACCCGATGTTTATCTTGGTTACCAGCTTCTGGCAGGCTGCCAGGGATGGCTCGTCCACACTGTAGCTGTAAAAAGCCCTGCTTTTTGCTGCTAGAACCATTCTCGAACGTAACTAGAACTATCGAGCTTTAGCAAAAAGCTCGAGTTCTAGTTCGATCTAGAACACCCCATAAAATCACTCGAACCGCGAACTGGAGAACCGCGAACCGAGAACCGCGCTCAACTCTATTAATGAGTTATGTTCCAGGTCTGCCAGTGACACTATACATTCAATTGTAATATACAAATTCATGCATCAATATAACATATGTTGGATTCATAGAGAAAAATTGGAAAGGAAATTATACACTGTGTGCAGAATTATTAGACAAATGAGTATTTTGATCTCATGATAATTTGTATACACGTTGTCCTACTCCAAGCTGTATAGGATTTAGAGCCAACTACCAATTAAGTAAATCAGGTGATGTGCATCTCTGTAATGAGGAGGGGTGTGGTGGAATGACATCAACACCCTATATAAAGGTGTGCATACTTACTAGGCAACTTCCTTTCCTTTGGAAAAATGGGTCAGAAGAGAGATTTGATGAGCTCTGAAAAGTCCAAAATTGTGAGATGTCTTGCAGAGGGATGCCGCAGTCTTGATATTGCCAAACGTTTGAAGCGTGATCACCGAACAATTAAGCGTTTCAATAGCCAACAGGGTCGCTGCCCATGAATTGAGGAAAATCAAGCGTGAAGTTGCCAAGATATCATTTGCCACCAGTTTGGCCATATGTCAGAGCTGTAACGTTACTGGAGTATCAAAAAGCACAAAGTGTGCCATACTCCGGGACATGACCAAGATAAAAAAGGCTGAAAAACGACTACCTTTGAACAAGAAACATAAGCTAAAACGTCAAGATCTTTAGACTGATTTTTCAAAGGTGTTATGGACTGATGAAATGAGAGTGACTCTTGATGGGCCAGATGTATAGGCCAGAAGCTGGATCAGTAAAGGGCAGAGAGCTCCACTCCGACTCAGATGCCAGCAAGGTGGAGGTGGGATACTGGTATGGGCTGGTATCATCAAAGATGAACTTGTGGGACCTTTTCGGGTTGAGGATGGAGTGAAGCTCAACTCCCAGACCTACTGCCAGTTTCTGGAAGACAACTTCTTCAAGCAGTGGTACAGGAAGAAGTCAGTATCGTTAAAAAAAAACATGATTTTCCTGCAGGACAATGCTTCATCACATGCATCCAACTACTCCACAGCGTGGCTGGCCAGTAAAGGTCTAAAAGATGAAAAAATAATGACATGGCCCCCTTGGTCACCTGATCTTAACCCCATTGACAACCTGTGGTCCCTCATAAAATCTAAGATCTACAGGGAGGAACAACAGTACACCTCTCGGAACAATGTCTGGGAGGCTTTGGTGGCTGCTGCACGCAATGTTGATCGTAAACAGATCAAGCAACTGACAGAATCTATGGATAGTAGGCTGTTGAGTCTCATCATAAAGAAAGGTGGCTATATTGGTCACTAATTTTTGGGGGGGGTTGTTTTTGAATGTCAGAAATGTTTATTTCTAAATTTTGTGCAGTTATATTGATTTACCTGGTGAAAATAAACAAGTGAGATGGGAATATATTTGTTTTTTATTAAGTTGACTAATAATTCTGCACAGTAATAGTTACCTGCACAAACGGATATCCTCCTAAGATAGCCAAATCTAACAAAAAAAACCACTCCAACTTCCAAAAATATTAAGCTTTGATATTTATTTATTTTAGTCTTTTGGGTTGATTGAGAACATAGTTGTTGATCAATAATAATAAAAAAATCCTCTAAAATGCAACTTGCCTAAAAATTCTGCACACAGTATATATGGCAAGTATCATACTCTATTCGGACTCAAAAGTGCCTGTGCACCTGGTGTTCGAAACGCATAAATGACCACAGGGATTATACTTACCATTAGATATGGTTTGTAATTCTTTTCTAATAAATATTTGATTATATTGTTTAATTTCCTGGATGTTGATGCAGCTGGACCGCCACCCTTTTTGATATTTTTTGCCTACAAAGAATAGAGATGTCTGTAATTTTTATTGTAGGCACACTTCAACTGTGACAGAATCCAAAATTGTATGATTTTTGTATAATTAGTTTGTGTTTTATTCACCTACCAACCAGCAAGAATTCTGGCTCTCACAGACCTGGTAAGCCCTCCTACTCTGCATTCATTACCTTTTATTAATTGCTCTTGTTAGCACTCGTTGCCTGTATAAAAGACACCTGTCCACACAATCAATCACACTCCAACCTTTCCACCATGGCCAAGACCAAAGAGCTGTTTAAGTACACCAGGGACACAATTGTGGACCTGCACAAGGCTGGAGTGGGCTACAGGACACATTATGGTTTTTTTTTATAAACAACAAATTATTATTGATAATATGTTAATTATTATAATTTTATTTTGTTATTTTGAGATTATAATGAACACATACAGTGCCTACAAGTAGTATTCAACCCCCTGCAGATTTAGCAGGTTTACACATTCGGAATTAACTTGGCATTGTGACATTTGGACTGTAGATCAGCCTGGAAGTGTGAAATGCACTGCAGCAAAAAAGAATGTTATTTCTTTTTTTTTTTTTTTTTTTTTTAATTGTGAAAAGTTTATTCAGAGGGTCATTTATTATTCAACCCCTCAAACCACCAGAATTCTGTTTGGTTCCCCTAAAGTATTAAGAAGTATTTCAGGCACAAAGAATGATGAACTTCACATGTTTGGATTAATTATCTCTTTTTCCAGCCTTTTCTGACTAATTAAGACCCTCCCCAAACTTGTGAACAGCACTCATACTTGGTCAACATGGGAAAGACAAATGAGCATTCCAAGGCCATCAGAGACAAGATCGTGGAGGGTCACGAGGCTGGCAAGGGGTACAAAACCCTTTCCAAGGAGTTGGGCCTACCTGTCTCCACTGTTGGGAGCATCATCCGGAAGTGGAAGGCTTATGGAACTACTGTTAGCCTTCCACGGCCTGGACAGCCTTTGAAAGTTTCCACCCGTGCCGAGGCCAGACTTGTCCGAAGAGCCAAGGCTAACTCAAGGACAACAAGGAAGGAGCTCCGGGAAGATCTCATGGCAGTGGGGACATTGGTTTCAGTCAATACCATAAGTAACGTACTCCACCGCAATGGTCTCCGTTCCAGACGAGCCCGTAAGGTACCTTTTACTTTCAAAGCATCATGTCAAGGCTCATCTACAGTTTGCTCATGATCACTTGGAGGACTCTGAGGCAGACTGGTTCAAGGTTCTCTGGTCTGATGAGACCAAGATCGAGATCTTTGGTGCCAACCACACATGGGACGTTTGGAGACTGGATGGCACTGCATACGACCCCAAGAATTCCATCCCTACAGTCAAGCATGGTGGTGGCAGCAGCATCATGCTGTGGGGCTGTTTCTCAGCCAAGGGGCCTGGCCATCTGGTCCGCATCCATGGGAAGATGGATAGCACGGCCTACCTGGAGATTTTGGCCAAGAACCTCCGCTCCTCCATCAAGGATCTTAAGATGGGTCGTCATTTCATCTTCCAACAAGACAACGACCCAAAGCACACAGCCAAGAAAACCAAGGCCTGGTTCAAGAGGGAAAAAATCAAGGTGTTGCAGTGACCTTAACCCAATTGAAAACTTGTGGAAGGAGCTCAAGATTAAAGTCCACATGAGACACCCAAAGAACCTAGATAACTTGGAGAAGATCTGCATGGAGGAGTGGGCCAAGATAACTCCAGAGACCTGTGGCGGCCTGATCAGGTCTTATAAAAGACGATTATTAGCTGTAATTGCAAACAAGGGTTATTCCACAAAATATTAAACCTAGGGGTTGAATAATAATTGACCCACACTTTTATGTTGAAAATTTATTAAAATTTAACTGAGCAACATAACTTGTTGGTTTGTAAGATTTATGCATCTGTGCATAAATCCTGCTCTTGTTTGAAGTTTGCAGGCTCTAACTTATTTGCATCTTATCAAACCTGCTAAATCTGCAGGGGGTTGAATACTACTTGTAGGCACTGTATTTGTGTTTTATTTTCATATGATGAATGTCAATCATACTCGGTCTGGGGCTCCATGCAAGATTGCGCCTCTTGGGGTAAGGATAATTCTGAGAAAGGTCAGCAATCAGCCTAGAACTACATGGGAGGACCTGGTCAATGACCTGACTTGAGCTGGGACCACAGTCTCAAAGATCACCATTAGTAACACACTACACCATCATGGATTGAATTCTTGCAGGGCATGCAAGGTCTCATTGCTCCCTCCAGCACATTTCCAGGCCCATTTGAAGTTCATCAATGAATATCTGGATGATCCAGAGGAGGCATGGAAATGTACCGTATTTTTCGCTTTATAAGACGCACCGGAATATAAGACGCACCCCAAACTTAGACATAAAAAAGGTAAAAAAAAGAAAAATGGGGTCCGTCTTATACTCCGGTGTTCTCTTACCGGAGGGGGGCAGCAGTGGTGGTGAAGCGGGGTCACAGGAGGCACAGGTTGTGCTGGCAGGCGCGGCAGGTCAGTGGCAGCGGGGTCCGTGGTTGCAGGTGCCGTGGTTGCAGGCGCGGTGGCGTCCGCGGTGGCAGGATCCGTGGGGTCCGTGGTGGCGGCAGCAGCCGTGGCGTGTGAGCCGTGCAGCAGGCCGGTGCAGTGAGTGTCCGCGGTCCCGGTTCAGTGGTGGCAGCGGCGGCGGCAACTGCTCAGTGGTGGCAGCGGCAGGGACTGCTCAGTGGTGGCAGCGGCAGGGACTGCTCAGTGGTGGCGTGTGTCCGCGGTCCCGGTTCAGTGGTGGCAGCGGCGGCGGCGGCTCAGTGGTGGGAGCGGCGGCAACTGCTCAGTGGTGGCAGCGGCAGGGACTGCTCAGTGGTGGCGTGTGTCCGCGGTCCCGGTTCAGTGGTGGCAGCGGCGGCTCAGTAGTGGGAGCGGCGGCGACGGCTCAGTGGTGGAGTGTGTCCGCGGTCCCGATTCAAGTAATGGCGCCCGGAGCGACGCATGCGCAGATGGAGCTCTCATCCAAGGGCTCCATCTGCGCACGCGCTGACTCCCGGAGCAGCGCGTGCGCAGATGGAGCTCTCATCCAAGAGCTCCACCGGCGCCATCATTTGAAAGTGGGACCGCGGACAACTGGTAAGCTGCACAGCCGCCCGCCCCGCATGCACAGAGTGGCAGCCAGCAGGCTGCCCGCCCACCCCGCGTACAAGCCGCCGGGTACCTGTGCTTGCGTGCGGTGGCAGCCGGGTACCCATGGCTGTGTGCGGGCGGCAGATGGGTGACTGTGTGAGGGCGGCAGCCGAGTACCTGCACGGGCACCCGACTGCCGCTCGCACACAGCACCCGGCTGCCGCCTGCACACAGCCATGGGTACCCGTCTGCCACCGCATGCAAGCACAGGTACCTGGCTGCCGACCCCACACAGCACCCGCTGCCGCCCGTACACAGCCACGGGTACCCGGCTGCCGCTGCATGCAAGTACAGGTACCCGGGCGCTTGCATGCAGCCACAGGCACCCGCCCGATCGCCTCAGACAGGACCCCCCCCCCCCCCCGCTACCGCTTTATAAGACGCACCCCCCATTTTCCTCCCAAAATTTGGGGAGGAAAAGTGCGTCTTATAAAGCGAAAAATACGGTATATGTTTATATTCATGACACATTTGTTTTTGATTCCCCTTCCCCCTTTTTTTTTTCTTTTCTTCATTTCCTGCTCTGAGACTATTTAATCTCATAGTTTGTTCCCTGTTGTATGTTATGACTAAGAACCTCATGTTTGGAACGCGTAAATGACCACAGAGATTATACTCACCACTTGATATGTTTTTAATCATTTTGTAATAAATGGTTGATTTTATTTTTAACTTTCTGGATGTTGATACATATAGAGGAGAAAATGAGTTTGGTAGGGCCATACATAGTAGGAAACATGAAAAATGCACCCAAACAGTATGAATATAAATAATATATATTTATTATATCATTATAACATTACAAATAAGGGCACTGTCATAACCTAAGTTTATAAAAGTATAACAGTAGCTGAAAGAAGAAACAGAGGTATCCCCACTAGGACCTAAACAGCATGTAAAAAATCAATGGGGTAGCCAAAGAAGATTGACAATGGTAATATATAGCATGTTTGGAATGCGTAAATGACCACAGAGATTATACTCACCACTTGATATGATTATTAATCATTTTGTAATAAATGGTTGATTTTATTTTTAACTTTCTGGATGTTGATGTTGCTGGACATCCATCCTTTTTGATTGCTGAATGTAATTTTCATTATCCATATGAGTATGCGTATGAACAAGAGCATCAGATGCGATATGCTAATGACACAACTTCCGATCTGCTGCAAGCGTGAGCCAAGTGTCATGCAACTGCAATCCAAACTTGCAATTGAATCATAGGTACAGTCACGGGTGTGTCATGGGTGTGACAGTCCTGTGGTGTCCGGCTATAGAAGGTCACAGCATTTGTCTGTACTAACTGCACCCTTATCTTCTAGCATTCCTGCTTGGTTTTCATCCCGTTTCTCTTTTGGACCCTGTGGCATTGTTCAGCATGTCAGTTGCTGTTCATCAGTACCCTAAGTTGTCTTTATATACCTTCACTTCCTGTCAGTTGGTGCTGGTGATATTTGATTCATCTTTATCAAGTCTTCAGTATAAGCAGGCGGCTTGCATATATCAGGAATCTTGGTGGTTGTTGCAGCTTCTCTCCCTGAGACAACTAAAAATAAGTTGTTTGTTGTTATCCTTTTTTTGTTATCCCTGTGTGTCCTTTAGTGCCTAGTGGGGTTGACAAAGTGCTCATCCCATCTGCTCCCTACCTTAGGCTCAGATCAGGGTTAGCCTAGGGTCAAGTATAAAGATTTAAAAAAAATATATATATATTTTTATCTGATGAAGACTTGCTAAGGGCCAAAACGTGTTGTAGTTTTTAAGGAATTAAAATAAATTATCAGCTTATACAGATTCCTAGATGAGCGTGACGCTTCCCATACCTCAAACATAAATCTTGACAAACCTGTTTCAATGGGTTATCCCAAGTTTGGAAGCTATGCCCTATCTTCTGGATAGGGATATTGTTCCATTCACTGTGGATCTGACTACTGGGACACCCACAATCCTGAGAAATGTAGCTTTGAAGAGCACCATGTAGATGGAGCTGTGATCGATATTCCGCAATGCCGCCATTCACACTCTTCAAATAACTCCTTGAAGTGAGTGGTGAGGGGCATGACAATATAAATGCAAGATTCACTGATCAGGGCTGAGGGGTGTTATAGTATGTGGGCCGGTGAGGTTTGTGTGCCAGGGCTGCTTTATGGTTCCAGTCCGGAGTGCCCATGCTCCTCATCCTTGCTTCCTCTCCTGATGGGGGATGTCAAGTGACCACTGCAGTCAGTGATTGATTGCCGTTGTCACGTATTGATACACCGTGTCTTCGCTGGACCCCGTTGAACAGAGGGAACTGAGGGACCAGGAAAGCTTTGGCACAGAAGCAGCAGAGGATAAATGAGGTGAATATTATCTTTTTTTTTTGTTTATTTAGACTCTTTAAGCAGTGTGTTCAAATTAAATGTCATTTTAAAAAACCCTCTCACATACATTAACAATGGACATGTAAATCCGAAGTGACAAAATCCAAAGATGAAATATGCAAACTTATCAGGAGAAAATAGCAGGGGGTTTTAAAAAAAAAGTATATTCAATAATGTAGACATATTGATCAGTTACAAAAGGGCCAGTTCTGAAGTAATGAATTTCAGTTACAAATGAAAATTACCTATTTTTTAAATTAGACTTTATGTTAAATGTAATTTTTAACAATGTTTTTCTTAGGCCTCGGACACACATCCGTGCCGCCGGTACGTGTTTGGCAGTTTTTTTCACGTACCGGCAGCACGTAGACACGAGAACCTATGTTTTCATTATTGTTTGGACACACGTAAGCATTTTGGAATGGAACGTGTGTCCGTTCCGTACTTACGTGCGTCCGTGATTTTCTCACGCTGACATGTCCACATATTCTCCGGCAGCACGGGTGTCACACGGTCGGCACCCGTACCACACGGATGTAGTGTGGATGTGGTTCCGTGTGACACGCGCCGGAGAACACGTGTCATTAATTTAAAAATAAAAAAAACACATACTCACCTCCACCAGCCCTGCAGATTCTTCCACTGCAAAATGTTCCTGCCGGCCGCCGCTCATTATGAGCGTGTCAAGGAGGTGGGCGAGCTGTCACGGGCGCTAATCTCCGCTCGGCCGGAAGCAGCGTCAGCGGGGAGTGGGTGGGGCTGGAGCCGAAGATCAGAACCCTGGACAGCAGCGCGGACCACGTGAGTATGCAAATTACCGGTTCTCCGTGTGCTATCGCGGATAGCACACTGAGAACACATGTGGACCGCACGTACCCGAGACACGTACTTAGCCACGTAACACGCAGGGAAAATACGTGTCTCGCGGCACGTGCGTGTTTTTAACGGATGTGTGTTGGAGGCCTTATACGTATTTTCAATATTATGATCTATATTAAAAGAAATCAGAAATCTTCATTCAGCAACCAGATGGATACAGCCAGCAATAAACTGACTCTTACACATTGACTTCTATAGAAGAATTATCTGTGCATGCCCATCTGGGCAAAAATCATTGCCAAGGGAGAGGAAGCATTAGCACATATAAAAGAAAAATCCAGCGCAGTTCCTCAGGATGAATTAAAATCCAATTTATTGGTAACAACTTTTAAAAGGTATAAATCTCCAGTAAACAGCAAATGTAAATGACCACATAGTATAACATGGGACTACGCGTTTCGACGTGTTGTCTCATTCATGTTGAACATGAATAGACAGCACATCGAAACGCGGAGTCCCATGTTATACTGTGTGGTCATTTACATTTGCTGTGTACCAGAGATTTATACCTTTTAAAAGTTGTTACTAGGGATGATCAAATACTTCCATTATCTGGCTTCGCAAATATTTTCCGAATACCTCGCCGCTATTCGACTATTCGATGCGCAATGTAAGACTATGGGAAGCCCGAATAGTTCCGAATAGTTGTTATTTGGGTTTCCCATAGACTTACATTGCGCATCGAATATTCACGAATAGTTGAATAGCGGCAAGGTATTCGGAAAATATTTGCGAAGCCGGATAATCGAAGTATTCGATCATCCCTAGTTGTTACCAATAAATTGGATTTTAATTCATCCTGAGGAACTGCGCTGGATTTTTCTCTTTTATATGTGGATCTGCAAGGCAGCCCTACCTATCCGTGCATGGGATCCTAGCAGGAGTCGGTGAACAGCTGATCAGTGAGCTGAACTTTCCTTTTCCCCTTTATGTGAAGCATTAACACCACCTATTGGGACTGGTGAGTGCTGTGTTATCTACTATGTTTAGAGGTGTTACCTATCATTGTATTCATGTCTGTGATGATAATGAGACTGCTGAAAGTCATCTGTACAGAACAGAAAGCGTCAGTCTAGTATTAGTTTTATAAGAGAGTGTGAACGTTGCAGAATTTCTCTTATTTTTATAATATAGATGGTGATGTAGAAACTCTTAAAAGAAACATTCTAAAAAAAATATGAAAACTTGATTTAAACAATAGTTATTTTTTTTCCTTGATGACACAATACGTTTATAAGACAGGACTCTTTTTCTTGGTAGGGAAACCTGTTTGCTATGCAGACATTAATGGATCTTTGGTAGAGATGAGCAAACCCAAGGTCTGGAGTTCGGTGTCCGTACCGAATTCAGACCTTACCAAAAAAAGTTGGTTCGGAGTTTGGGTGCTTTTACTTATACAAACCACTCGTGTAAGCATCACTATGCACGGGTACAATCGGTGCTCAGCCCAATGTGAGACGCTTGCACTGTTTGAACAGCTCTCACTGTGATCGGATGTAGTGTGGACCGCCGCCCCTCAAAGAAAAAAAAAATAAATGGAAAAACCCTGCCCACCCTCCCCCAGAAGTGATCTGTTTATGATTGGCTACATGTTGGCTGAGACCCGAACTACCAATCATTGACTTCAAATGAAGTTCAGCTGAACTTCCATTGGTCCACTCGTACCTACTCTTTGACCAGTAGTCTGTTTTGGGGTAATTTATTAAAGAGAACTTAACTAGAATTGTAATATTTTAGGCATATAAATTTAAATCTAAAATGTATATATATTAATTTATATAAAAATGGTTGATTTACTGCATTTTAAGCCATTAAACATAATCTACTTTAAGACATCCATAAAAACAGCCTCACTCGGTAGAGGTAGATAACCTTGGCTAGGTTCCTGAAAATGCTGCAGTATACTAACTAGTATTCACCTGTACACAAGACCTAAGTGAGTCTCAGGATAAAACCTTTTAGATTTCTCTTTCAGGTAGTCCACACTGAACCCAAGATCTTTTACGTTGGAATGGTAAGTCCTTAGGTCTCTTAGGTCAGAACGGAGGACGGTTTCCTCCAATTTCCTGACCAGAGCTTGAAGTTCAGTATTGAGGTTTTGCAGAGCTTCATTTTCATTGTGCAGAATGTTCTTCTCTTTTATGGCCAGATCACGTTCCCATTTAGCGATAGTTATATTCTCCTCCAGTTCTTGCAGCCTGTAAGTGCACGAATATGCAGACAATTGTAATACAAATAACAATATACAATGCAGCTGGTGACATGTTAGTTTAGCTTATCTAATATGTGGGTTAGTGATAGGGGTCATATGAATGTCTAATTTCTGTCTCACTAATATATTAAAAGGCAGACTCATGAACCTACAGATGAAAGCTAATCCGTTCTCACAACCCTTAAAACGTGCTGTATTGTGAAGAAAGTGTTATTTTCTTATATTGAACCAGCCATATCCACTCTGGCGAAATACCAACCACTATACAGTAAGTAGATTTATAAGGTTTGTGTTAAAAAATATTTCCTGCTTGGTCTCTCAGGGTATAGACATTTAGCTACTATGTTTTTGGGATCCAGACCTACATATCTGTACTTTTGAATAGAAAAAAAATGTTGCAGCCGCACACTGAAATGCCAAAGCTTTGAAATACCAAAAAAAATCAAATAAAAATGTAAGAAGTTTTGCATATTAAAATGGCCGTTTCCATACCTGCCCCATAGCCACGTCACGGCAACCTCATTATACTGTGACCTACTCTTCCTTTTTGCCTCTGACTGGATTAAAAAAAAAAAAAAAAACTACATATTTTGGCAAGGATAGACCAGCTACTAAAGAATAAAATCACATGTGGCTTATAGGGAAGGGGGGGGAGGGGTTTGGGTGCAAAGTCAGTCAAATGGGCATGACTGCATATGAAATACAAAAAGGCGAAAAAATAACGAGGTTGCCGTGACATGGCTACTGGGCAGGTATGAAAATGGCCATTTTGATATGCAAAAGATCTCACATTTTTCTTAGATCTTTTTTGGTAGTTGAAACCTTGGGCATTTCAGTGTGCGGTTGTAACTCTTTTTTTTTCTATTATATATCATGAAGAGGTACGCACCTGTTCACATGGAGTGCTGTCAGACATTTTTTTGTAATTTTGAATAAATGTTTAAAGGGATATTCAGAAAATGGACATGAGGAATGGTGATAAATATCTGATCACTGCAGACCCCACTGATCACTTGAACCCGGGTTCCCGAGCTCCCTGTTTCTTCCATTGTAGTAGCTGATAGGGATGCAGTGATCAGCCATTTAATACCTATGGCAGGTGATAAATGTTTTTCCAGGAAAACTCTTTTAAAAGGATTAGTCCAGGATAGGTAATGTAAGAAGAAGCCATCTGTGCCAAGAGCCAGATCTAGAGGACACCTTTGTTACTAACTTTAGTTTACATCCTAAATGGTCTTCCAATCTGGACATCCCCTTTTACCATATACCCCATTAGGGCATATTATCTTTATCAAGGGGTAAAGTCTTACCAAGGCCACCCTATTAGCTACAGAGACTAACTCTATAAGAGTATGATACAGTGTGGCATGGTAATACTTGTATATGGTCACTGGTTTATTGTTGTGGGCACTATGTGATACAACAGAAGCCTCAGCTAGAGAAATACCACAAGCAATTCAAAAAATTATTCTGTCTACAGGGAACAGTAGGAAAAAACATGTCTGCTTATTCTTTGAAGTGTCTTTTAATATGAATCAGACTGAAGGCTCATTATTACAATTCAGGGATACCAAACCCAGCACAACTTTTAATCCAGTTTACACAAACCCCTATTGATCTAAATAGATCCACAATGATTTGAAGATCACTGGAAGAATTAATTGAAATCAATGAACCTAAAGGTCTGTTTCATCATGTGACTGCAAATGTCATGCCAGGTACGAGAGGACTCCCGGCTGAGCAGCGCAACACATAGGGAACACCAGAGTAGCAATGCAATGGTAGACACTGGTGCTATGAAGAGGGGAGCGCGGTCACCTCCTAACACTCACATGAGGCTGATCCGTGCACTCCGTAACGTCTCTTGGCTGGTCCTTCCCCCTCAAAGCGCAGTCACGTTCATAGGCATTTACTGGCCCTGAACGTACCCTGACTAGTGAGGGCCAGTGAGACTCCCAACTGCAATTCGACAACACAAGGTAGGTAAGACAAACAGGTGAGGAAAGACACAACAAATAACACTCCACAGCTTCCCTAGCAGAAACTTCTCAGCTGCAACAGAAGCGACACCTCAGTTTCTCCAGAGACGAGAGCTCTTTCAAAGTGGACAGCATAAGTATAAGCTATAGCTGGCATAGGGAGGAGTGAGGAGCAGATATTTATAGCAGAAGACAGTGGCTGCAGCTGAGGTTACAACTACCTGGTTAGATCACTGCAGGATAAAAATGAACCTTAAGCCCTTCAGTACCGGATGGAATTAAATACGCTCAGACTCAAGATAAACAACAAGTGGGCACTAAAACAGATCTGCGATCAACAATACGTTGTGACCTTATGATCCCAGATCCTCCTGAGATCACATCAGGCTGTGACACACTCCTGACACCCTGGCTATGCCTCCTGTGGAAAAGTTATATTCTGTTGCTCCGACTAATAGGAGTCTGTTACAGGACAAATGAAAACCTGGACCCTTCCTTCCCAAACCACACAGAATTGCTTTTGGTTTTCCTACTTTAGGCTTTGTGCGCACTAGAAATGTGAAGTTTCTCAAGAAAATTTCTTTAGAAACTTCTGGGAGTGGAAGATTTCCGGACCTCCGGAAAAAATCCGCACCAAAACCGCGGTAAATCCGCATGCGGATTAGCCGCGAATTTGCCGCGATTTTCCCGCAGGTTGTTCCCTGCGGATTTTGCAGGCTGTACTGCAGAAATCCGCAGGTACCTGCGGAAAAGAATTGACATGCTCATTTTCTCAAGAAATTTTCTCAAGAAAATCTTCTCAAGGAAATTTCTTGAGAAAAATCCGCAGCGTGCACACAGCTATTTTTTTTTCTCATAGGATTTGCTGGGAAATGTCTGCACAAAGATTGCAGACATTTCTCAAGAAATTTCTGCAGCAAATCCGCGGGTAAATCCGCGGGTAAAACGGCCTAGTGCGCACATAGCCTTAAAGAGATGTAATAGAAGTAGGTTACATTTGATATACAAGATTCAGTTACAACATTTATTGACTGCACACTCGGCTGAGATTTGGAGCCCTATATTGCAGTGTTACAGTGACATTATTGATGTATAGTTTGGTCACGCACTTGGTCATGTAGTTGCTTTGCATCCTTTGAATTTTCCTCCTGAGCTGAATATTTTCATCTCTGAGTTTCTTGTCATATTCCTTATGTAGCATAATGGCTTCACTTAAGACGTGTTTATGTTGTGAAATAGTTGAAACTTAGGAGAAAAAGTGAAAGAGAAAAGTTTATTACCATACAGTACAGACGCCTTTCAGCCACTATAACTATACAAATAATTGTTACTCCTCCAATAGCTACAGTGCTGGCCAAAAGTATTGGCACCCCTGCAATTCTGTCAGATAATACTCAGTTTCGTCTTGAAAATGATTGCAATCACAAATTCTTTGGTATTATTATCTTCATTTATTTTGCTGGCAATGAAAAAACACAAAAGAGAATGAAACAAAAATCAAATCATTGATCATTTCACACAACTCCAAAAATGGACCAGACAAAAGTATTGGCACCCTAAAGCCCGCTTTACACGCTACGTGCGATTGAACGGTTAAACATGTGTGATGCCCTGGGCAAGCCAGGGGTCACAGGTCACAACATCACATGCACCCCACATTCCCTGTAGGTACACCAAGGCTAACCTAAAATCCTTGTTGCCTTCCTCCAGGGGCTGATGTCCACACCAGGGGGTGGGCCAGGCGGTTGGCTCCGCCCACTGAGGAGTTCACAGCCCTGGAGGCGGGAAAAACCAGGCAGATCAGTTAGGGAAGTGAAGGAGTAAACAATGAAGTGGTAAAGGAGGACAGTAAGAGTGGTGACAGAAAAGAAACAGATAAGAAAGCCTGAAGTGAGTCCGGGTGTGTGCCCCGGACTGTGACAGCAAGGTCAGCAGACAGCGGTGATAGTCTGCAGGGGGACTGTTTGGAGGTTGCTGGAAGGACCGCGGACGGGTGGTGACCCGGCGGTCTGGAGCAGTATACGAAAAACAGTCAGCACCAGGGCAGGGGCCTTTCGGACCCCGGCAAGGCTAGGAGTCGCCATAATTTGCCAAATCTGTCAGTGAAGGGGACGTCTGTCTCCCAACAATCAAGTCCCGATTGAAGGCAACAGTCCGACCGTGAAGGGGAGACACCGCCACCGCCAGGGCACCAGTTTCCCAGGGCCAGCGCCTGCGGGCAAGAGTAGAGCTCCTTCGGCCCAGCTTGAAGCCGAGGAGTGGGTAACCGGTGGGAACCCATCGCTACCAAAAAGGACTTTACATAGGTGCAGGGAAGAGACCGTCACCGCTAACTGCAGGGAACCGCAGCACCGTGAACCATCCGAGGGACCCGTCCAACCAGCCGTTTGTTTACCGAGAACTGTGTCGTGTTTACTGGCTGAGTGAGTACCTCCGTGCCGTGCGGCACAGCGCCGTCCCTGCGCCCCTGCACCTCCACAGGCCCCATACCCGCCTGTCCACCATCCAACCCCATCACTGGGCTTTGGGATCGCCAACCCCTACCCACGGAGGGGCAACACAACAACTGGCTGCTCCACACCATCACTCCCGGGATCCCCAGCCAGAGCAGCGGTGGTGTACACTCAATCACCACAACCGTGGGTGGCGTCACGGACAACAAACAATCCCCACACCCAAACCCCCTTTCACTCACGGGCGAGGAGCGCCGCTCGAGACCCCCGGGATCCGGCCCACCGCTCGAGCCACCACAGAGCAGCAGCAGCCGGACCCGAGCAGTGGGGTGAGCGCAGTGCTGACACCCTCCTCCCCACCCGCGACAACTTGGCGTCACGAACAGGATCTTACCGCTCTGCCATCTGGTAGAGGTGCGCCTTGTTGCCGCCGGAGGTGTCCGGCCGAAAAATTTCAGAAGCCGCCATCTTTGGCGCGAAGAGTTCCCGCTCGAGCGTCTTCTCGAGTAGCAGAGGCGCGAAGGCCAAAACCCCGCCCCGATAGAGGAGGGGCCGGAAAGAGGCTAAGGGGGACGCGATGGCGGCTGGCTGCATGTGAACGCAGCTATAAAGGCAGGGACGCCAGGACTCTGCAGACATCTTGTTCCTGGGAGAGGCCGCCAGCAACATGTTCATGCCGTCCCGCAGCACCGTGGCCCCCGCGCCTGGAACCGCGGCGTGGGTGAAGATCCGGACCGTGCAGCTCTACCAGAGGCTGCAGGTCAAGATGCAGCTCCTCATGGAGGAGTGGGAGGCCGACATGGCGGACGTGATCGCGACCGTGCGGAGACGCGAGGAGGAAGCTGAGGAAGGGAGGGTGAGTGACCCACGCCCCGATGCCCTTGAAGGGCCGGTCATCGCAGCTGCGGGACCCGGTCCAAGCCCTCTCGCTCTGTTGCCTCCCTCGCCACCCGTCTCGGAAGCTGTGACCCCGCCACTAGGCCCGCTGCCACCGCAACCGGTAGCGATACCCAGCATGCCCGCCCCGGCGGGCCGACCTGTAGCCGGAGCCCGTAGCAAGTCGGAGGTGCTGCCATGGAAGGTCCCGAAGTCTGCACCGGAGGCAGCCCCTGAGAAGTCCCCCGAGCCGGAGCTGATGACCCGTTCCGAGCCGGAGGCCCAGCTGCGGAAAGCCCCTGTGCCCAGCCCCCACATCTCGTCTCTGAGGTTGCGCCGGGTTGCCGCTGCAAGGCGGGGTCCAAGGCCAAGACGCCGCGGGACCCGCCGCCCAGATCCCTGACAGTGGGCAGCGTCCAGAATGTCCCGCGGGGCCCGACCCGTGCGCCGGAGCTCGCAGCAGCGCCGTATTGGGACAGGGAGCCGGTACCGCTGGGCCTGGAGATCGGTGAGAGAGAGAAGAAGAAGGCGGAGCTGGTGGCCCGAGCAATCAGAGAAAAAGAGAGCCTCCGTCAGGCAACGTTCTGTGTCCGGGGCCCGCTGTACGAAGGGCAGGTGAGGCGGTTTGATGTCCGCCGGGGCTATGGGTTTATATATGAACCGGGACTGGAGGCCGAAGTGTTTATAGTCCGGCGGGATGTGAATGCCCACCTGCCTGAGGAGCATCCCGGCCGTAACCTGATGCCGGGCGACATTGTGCAGTACACCCGGCACTGTGGGGAGAGGGGGAGGTTCGCGCTGGACGCTAAGCTAAGGGGCAGCCAGGAGTCCCGTGTGAGCGCTGCGCCCCCTCCCTCAGGTGATGCCGAAGAGTATGAGTAATGGCAGCGGAGTACCGTTGCACCGTCCCCATTGGGACCAAAGCCTGTTTACAAGTTTAAAGTGATGATAAGTAAAATAAAACCGTGAAGTTCACCTGATTCAACCGTGATTGAGAGAACCGGCCGTTGCCGGCACCGTTGTCCCCGTGGGGACCGTTTGAAAAGTGTTTGCATGAGGAACTGCTCATGGACAAGCCCGTGAACTTGCAGGACAACCACAAACGTTAAGTGGCATGTAAATAAGTTGTGCTACCGTTACCGTTTCCGCAGTTGCCGCCTCCGGAGAGGCAGGTTGCAGGGAGGGCCCACAGTAGAGCCGGCTGGGGCCCAGCCACCGCAGGAACCGGTGGCTACCCTCTGGAGGGGAAGGACAGATCCCGCTCGGGTAACTTGTGCTGGACTGAGGTCAAGGGGTTCTGCCTGTTTTCTAGGGGCAGCATCAGGGCCAGGTTGCTTGGGTGGGAGAGAGCGGAAACCGTAACCGTACACCATTTGAAACGTTTAAGTACCGAGCCTCCCGATGTGGGATGATGTCATAACTTGTAAATATGTTACCGTTTTTCTATCTTTTCACAGAAAAAAAAAACAAAAGGAAAATAAAACCGGTGTTGGACGGGCAGCCCGAGGACGGTCTGCTTTTTGCTAAGGGGGAATGTGACGCCCTGGGCAAGCCAGGGGTCACAGGTCACAACATCACATGCACCCCACATTCCCTGTAGGTACACCAAGGCTAACCTAAAATCCTTGTTGCCTTCCTCCAGGGGCTGATGTCCACACCAGGGGGTGGGCCAGGCGGTTGGCTTCGCCCACCGAGGAGTTCACAGCCCTGGAGGCGGGAAAAACCAGGCAGATCAGTTAGGGATCCCGCCCGATCCCGATCCCCGCCCGCGACACATGCACGTCATTCAATTCCTAAAAATTGAACGTCAGGTTGTTCATCGTACCCGGGGTAGCACACATCGCAGTGTATGACACCCCAGGAACGATGAACAGATCTTACCTGCATCCTGCGGCTCCCGGCCGGCTATGCGGAAGGAAGGAGGTGGGCGGGATGTTTACGTCCCGCTCATCTCCGCCCCTCCGCTTCTATTGGCCAGCTGCCGCATGACGTCGCTGTGACGCCGAACGTCCCTCCCACTCCAGGAAGTGGATGTACGCCGCCCACAACGAGGTCGTATGGACGGGTAAGTACGTGTGACGGTAAATAATCGTTTGTGCAACACGTTCAACAAATTGAACGTGCCGCCGCACATACGATGGAGGCAGTTACGATCGCATACGATATCGTATGCTTAATCGTAACGTATAAAACAGGCTTTAGCCTAAAGGCCCCGTCACACACAGAGATAAATCTTTGGCAGATCTGTGGTTGCAGTGAAATCATGGACATATTGTTCCATTTGTACACAGCCACAAACCTGGCACTGATTGTCCACAATTTCACTGCAACCACAGATCTGACACAGATCTGACACAGATTTATCTCTGTTTGTGACAGGGCCTTAATACTTGGTTGCACAACCTTTAGCTAAAATAACTGCAAACAACCGCTTCCGGTAACCATCAATGAGTTTCTTACAATGCTCTGCTGGAATTTTAGACCATTCTTTTTTGGCAAACTGCTCCAGGTCCCTGAGATTTGAAGGGTGCCTTCTCCAAACTGCCATTTTGAGATCTCTCCACAGGTATTCTATGGGATTCAGGTCTGGACTCATTGCTGGCCACTTTAGTAGTCTCCAGTGCTTTCTATCAAACCATTTTCTAGTGTTTTTTGAAGTGTGTTTTGAGTCGTTGTCCTGCTGGAAGACCCATGACCTCTGAGGGAGACCCAGCTTTCTCACACTGGGCCCTACATTATGCTGCAAAATTTGTTGGTAGTCTTCAGACTTCATAATGCCATGCACACGGTCAAGCAGTCCAGTGCCAGAGGCAGCAAAGCAACCCCAAAACATGAGGGATCCTCCACCATGTTTGACTGTAGGGACCGTGTTCTTTTCTTTGAATGCCTCTTTTTTTTCCCTGTAAACTCTATGTTGATGGCTTTCCCCAAAAAGTTCCACTTTTTTCTCATCTTACCAGAGAACATTCTTCCAAAACATTTTAGGCTTTCTCAGGTAAGTTTTGGCAAACTCCAGCCTGGCTTTTTTATGTCTCGGGGTAAAAAGTCGGGTCTTCCTGGGTATCCTACCATACAGTCCCTTTTCATTCAGACGCCGATGGATAGTACGGGTTGACACTGTTGTACCCTCGGACTGCAGGGCAGCTTGAACTTGTTTGGATGTTAGCTGAGGTTCTTTATCCACCATCCGCAAAATCTTGCGTTGAAATCTCTCGTCAATTTTTCTTTTCCGTCCACATCTAGGGAGGTTAGCCACAGTGCTAAACCTCCTTTAAACTTCTTGATGAATTTGTGCACCGTAGACACAGGAACTTTCAGGTCTTTGGAGATGGACTTGTAGCCTTGAGATTGCTCATGCTTCCTCACAATTTGGATTCTCAAGTCCTCAGGCAGTTCTTTGGTCTTCTTTCTTTTCTCCATGCTCAATGTGGTACACACAAGGACACAGGACAGAGGTTGAGTCACCTTTAATCCATGTCAACTGGCTGCAAGTGTGATTTAGTTATTGCCAACACCTGTTAGGTGCCACAGGTAAGTTACAGGTGCTGTTAATTACACAAATTAGAGAAGCATAACATGATTTTTCAAACAGTGCCAATACTTTTGTCCACCTCCTTTTTTATGTTTGGTGTGGAATTATATCCAATTTGGCTTTATGACAATTTTTTTTTGTTTTTCATTGAAGACAAATTAAATGAAGATAATAATACCAAGTAATTTGTGATTGCAATCATTTTCAAGAAGAAACTGAGTATTATCTGACAGAATTGCAGGGGTGCCAATACTTTTGGCCAGCACTGTATACTTCCAGTCCCCCTCTATGCACTCTTGGGATGTGTGTATGTATATTTAATGGTCAGGGGGGAATTAGGCATTTGCTTGCTCCTCTGGTAGTGGCTTTTCTTCTACAGGTGCAAAAGATCAGGCATGTTGAAATCATAGATGCCTGATCCTTTTTTGCCTTGATATCTTCCATTGATGATATGGTCAGGAGATGCCCATTCCACTGGACGGGGGTTTTGTCGACACTTATCTAATGTGTATGACCTTATGTTATAACAAAATCTTTTAAACAATTTTTATCTCTAAAGGTGGCTTTAGACCCGCCCCCGTCGTTTTTGCGTCACGGGCAAATCGCTGCCCGTGGCGGAAAAACTCACTAGTACTCATCACACATACTTACCTACCCAATGATGTCGCTGTGGATGGCGAACAGCCTCTTTTTTTAAGGGGGTGGTTCGTGCGGCATCACAGCGATGTCATACGGCAGGCGTCCAATAGAAACGGAGGGGCAGTGAGCAGCAGCATGAAAGACACGCCCACCTCGTTGCCGGAGAACGCAGGTATGGTGTTGTTCGTCGTTCCTGGGGTGTCACACATAGCGATGTGTGCTGCCTCAGGAACGACAAACAACCTGCGTCCAAATTCAGCAACGATATTTGGGAAAGGAACGGCGTGTCAACGATCAACGATGTGGTGAGTATTTTTGCTCGTTAGCGGTCGCTCGTATGTTTCACACGCAATTACGTCGCTAACGAGGCTGGATGTGCGTCACGAAATCCGTGACCCAAACGACATCTCGTTAGCGATGTCGTTGCGTGTAAAGCGGTCTTTAGAATGCCAAAACCTAGGGGTTTCTATGGTGGGTCAAAAAGCAACATGCAACCATCAATTTCCATTTGTTTGTATTTATGTCAAAGAGATTTAGGGGCAAAGAATGTTTGAAAATGATCTTACATAAATAATGCAATTACAAGCCGGATGCAGAAGATAGAAGACAGGCAGGGTGCTCCGAAGCAAGACTTGCTCTTTGTAAACACTCTCACACCTCGACCAAGAGATGAGGAACAAGGATTCTTGTATTAACCCTTAAAAGATATCCCCCGCCACTCCCTGCCTAAAGGGGGGCTTTACACGGTAGCGATATCGCTAGCAATTTGTAGCGATAGCGAGCGTGTAAGTACCCGCCCCCGTCGTGCATGCGATAGTTTGTGATCGCTGCCGTAGCGAATATTATCGCTACAGCAGCGTCACACATACTTACCTGGTCGGCGGCGGCGCTGTGACTGCCGAACAATCTCTCCTTAAAGGGGGAGGGACGTTTGGCATCGCAGCGATGTCACCGCAACGTCACTAAGCGGCTGGCCAATCAAAGCGGAGGGGCGGAGATGAGCAGGATGTAACATCCCGCCCACCTCCTTCCTTCCTCATTGTGGCCGGCGGCAGGTAAGGAGACGTTCATCGCTCCTGCGGTGTAACACATAGCGATGTGTGCTGCCGCATGAGCGATGAACCACCTGGATAAAACAACCCTTACCGATTTTTGAGTTTGGGACGACCTCTCCATGGTGAACGATTTTCACCATTTTTGAGGTCGCTTAAGATCGCTGGTCAGTGTCACACGCTGCGATATCGTTAATGACGCCGGATGTGCGTCACTAACAACTTGACCCCGACGACAAAACATTAACGATATCGTAGCGTGTAAAGCCCCCTTTTCCGTCCATGCCTCCAGTCCAGCACATGGCTAATTTGCCTGCTCTGCCCCTTCACCATGTATAGTAGATGAGGCGAAAGTGCCGGGCCCCTCTGCTGCGGCCGTGACTGGGTACGCTGAAGAGGGAGACCCGGACGGTCTGGGGCTTAATAAAGTTAAGTAATTACCCCATACCCGGCCAGGCCTCCTTCTTCACAGGGCCCCATACACCAGTCATGGTTGTAATGCCCTGGCAGCTGCCCTGGATATAAGAAATGGGTTTCTAAACTAGACAAGCCCTTTAAACACCACCAGGACTTGCCTTGGATTAGACGGCACCCTGCTGGATGTTATCTTTTTGCTGCCTCTTTCCACCAACCCAAGATCTGTAATGACTTCTAACCAGACAATAGGTGCAAGGAAGTGTCTTATGTTGCTACCCATCAAACACAAAGGATCATCACAGTTGTTGGGTAAAAGCTACTTTCTGCTCTTTGTACTGTCTGTGAATTCAGAAAGGTAATAGGTGATAGGATGGTTGGCAGAGGGGAGACAGGCCTGGCAGCCCCTTTATTGGGCGGAATGTATAGCAACAGGTCATAGACCCCTAACGCTAGCTCAGATGACAGCATCAGAGGAAATTTTCAAAGTAGTTTAAGATGAGGCAATTAAAGTTTTCTTACCTTCAGGTAACATAGGTGTTTTGTTATTTATGGCCTTCTGTAAAACTTGTGCCAAGTGATGGTGACCGGTCTCATGAAGTACAGCACAGAAGGTTGTGAACATGTGATGGTCTTTGCTTTTCAGCACATCAAGAAATCTGGCAACTTTCCGATCTGAAGATTCCTCGAGCTTTATTTAGTAACACAGAGACAGGTAAGGTAAAGTATTGGATTGGATTGAAAGTTGTAAAATAACTATAAATGGTTATGTAGTGATGTGACTTCTTATACCAGTTGTGGGATGTAATCTGTTGTCTTTAACCTTCCTACACTAGATGTAATTATTACAGATCTGTGTTCTTTAAAGTGAATCTGTCACCAGGTATTTTTCTCCCCCATCTGAGAGGAGCATAATGTAAAGACAGAGACCCTGATTCCAGTGATGTGTCACTTACTTATCTGTTTGATGTAATTTTGATAAAATCAATGTTTTCTCTGCAGTTATGAATATGCTGGACTACCTGCAGCACGCCAAGTAGTCCTCTAATGATAATCTACTGCTTATTAAACAGTGATTTTATCAAAACTACACTAAGCAGCCCAGTAAGTGACACATCGCTGGAATCAGGATCTCTGCCCCTACGTTATGCTGCTCATATTAGGTGGCAAAAACCTGGTGACAGATTCTCTTTAACTATTGTTGTTTCTTGCTATGGAAATCAGACACATGACCCCGGAGGGCAGCATAAAGTGAAGTAATCGAGTTGTACATTGAAACTGAACCATGTACTGTAAATCTACATTAGTATGGGAAAATTAAGACCAATGAGTGACTTCGAATGAGTCATTCAAAGGTTTTCTGTAATATAAAATTCTACATAGATGTCAGGTTTGTCTTGTACTGAGGTGATTGCAGGTCTAGCATTTCACATCAATTAGTAGCTGTATATGTAGAACATATTATTTTTAATTTTTTAAAGCAAGGAATTATATATATATATATATTGTGAGGCAGTGACAGGGGTAATATTTGAAGACCGCTATGTGTCCCCCAGAATGTGTCTGGAAACCCTCTGAGTTTGCTATAGCTATTACTGGGAGTATAGCACAAAGGGTAACAGGGAGACAGATCCCTCCTCCCAGTCCAGGTTTTGTAGCAATCCTCATGTCCGGCATTTTCGTTTAAATCATGCAGAGCACAGCAGGGTGTGTCTCAGTTGAGAGCCAGGCTTGGTGAAGCTAACACATGCTGTGTGAGCTGGGCTGGCTCTGTGTGGAGTGAACACAGGCCAAGAGTGTGAGCCTAGGAGAACATTACACAGATCCCTGCGGTTATCGGGGTCCTAAGGTAACAAGACTTTTTGATGCAAAGAATTTGTCTATATGCACCGGCTGTGATCCGGAAGAGACTTTGACTGTGGGAAATTGGATCTATTTATGCTGCAACAATAAATAGACTGTTGGTGTGAACACGCTGCTGCCTCACTGCCTCACGTTTTTGCCCAAACAACGCTGCTACCTCACATTATGGTGGAGAATGCGGGCATGGCAGCCTGGTTGCTAAGGGCAATGGCCTAAGAGGTACTTACCCGGAAAAAAAAAAAAAAATTCTACTGACTGTTTGCGGTGGATCGGCGGGTCCACGAAGCCTGCAGGCGTTGCAGCCTGGTTGCTAGGGGCAACAACCCAGTTTTCACATGCTTATGATCAAGCCTGCAAAGTTACAGTTTACCTCAGCAGCCACTATGGAGGATCTTGTAAAGCAGCTGGCCCAGTCTACTGCTCAACTACAGCAGGTTTTTGCACAAACCAGTGCACAACAGCAACAGGCTAATGCTCAGCACCAGCGGGTGTTAGCTCAGCAACAGGAGACAAACAGCTTGTTGACTAAACAGCTTTCTGCTCTGCGAGAAGCGCTCCCAGCGGTAACTCCAGGTCATCCAGTCCTTCCTGCGGCCCAGGACAGAGTAAGGGCGGCACTTACGAAGATGAGTGCAGAGGACGACCCAGAAGCCTTTCTCTCCGTGTTTGAGAGGACCGCTGAGCAAGAGAAATTGTCTACCGATCGTTGGACTGATGTCGTGGCCCCGTTCTTGGTAGGTGAACCCCAAAAAGCGTACCTGGATCTCAGCACGGAGGATGCCAAGGACTATGGCATACTGAAAGGTGAGATCCTTGCATGAATGGGGGTTAACACTTATCTCCGGGCCCAACGAGTGAACCAGTGGTCCTTTGAGGAGGGAAAACCTGCACGCTCACAGGCCCATGTCTTACTGGACCTTGTAAAAAAATGGCTGCAGCCGGAGACCTTGAACCCCGGACAGATGATTGAGCGGGTGGTGATTGAACGGTTTGTGCTGACTTTGCCAGCCCCCATTCAACGGTGGGTGGGACAGGGGGACCCCGGTACCCTAGACCAGCTAGTGAATTTGGTGGAACGCTACACAGCTACCCAGGAGTTGGTCCGGGACTCTGCTTCACGGCGGGCACTCCGTAGGGATACGCCCCCTTCACAGTTGGTAAAAGACTCCCGTCCCCCCTCATGTGCTGTCCCGTCTTCAGCCCTGGCAGAGAGTAAACCCCAGACTAAGGTTAGCCGGAGTCCCGGTTCCCCAAAGTCAGACACCCGAAACAGGGACACCTCTGCTGTTATGTGCTGGCGGTGCCATCAGCTCGGGCATGTGATGGCACAGTGCCCACTCAAATCAGAACCCATGGACTGCCGTTACGCTCGCCGGGTGTCAATGTATGCCCATACTGTTTGTACCGCAAGCACTGTTACTATGGGGGAGGAGCCCCATCTCTGCAAAGTACGTGTTAATGGCTATACAGCAGAGGCTTTGTTGGACTCAGGAAGTGTAGTGACTCTTGTACATGCCTCCTTGGTCTCCGGGAAAAACCCTACGGGACATAAAGTAGGGGTACTTTGTATTCATGGAGACCTACGTGAATACCCTATGGAAAGGGTCACCATTGCTACCTCGTGTGGAGAGGTTCAACATGAAGTGGGGGTGATGAAAAGACTTCCATATGCTGTTATTTTGGGAAGAGACTTGCCCCTGTTCTGGACATTATGTGGGAGGCGACCTAGCCCTCCAAGGTGTATGATTGAACCAGGCCCTGAGCCGGACGATCCCGACTCAGGGATACCTGCCGTAGGGGTCACCAGTATAGGGACAGAGTGTAACCCTGCCAGGTTCCCCCTAGAGGTAATGGCAGGAGAGGTTGAGCCACCCGAGGCAATCCCGGAGTTGAACGTGTCTCCAGATAATTTCGGAACCGCACAGCTCCGGGACCCCACATTGGCTCCTGGACGTGGAAATGTACAGGTAATTGATGGGGTACCCCAGCGGCCTGGTGCCAGGCTGGAAACTCCCTACATGGCTCTAAAGCGAGAGTTGCTCTATCGGGTTGATACAATCCGGGGGGAAATAGTGGAACAGTTGGTGGTCCCTCAGCCGTACCGCCGTCAGACCTTGGAATTGGCTCATAACCACCTAATGAGTGGGCACCTAGGTGAAGAGAAAACGCGGGAACGCATGTTTCAGCGGTTTTACTGGCCAGGGGTCGGCACAGAAATCAAGAGGTTCTGTGAGTCCTGCCCAGTTTGTCAGTTGACCGCACCAACGCACCGTTTCCGTAGTCCTCTGATGCCTTTACCCATTATAGAGGTGCCTTTTGAGCGGATTGCTATGGATCTGATCGGACCCATTGTAAAATCAGCCCGTGGTCACCAGCACATCCTGGTAGTGATGGATTACGCGACACGTTATCCGGAGGCCATTCCACTACGTCACACCTCGGCGAGGCTTATTGCTCGGGAGTTGATTGCTATGTTCTGTCGCGTGGGGTTACCCAAAGAAATCCTGACCGATCAGGGCACTCCCTTTATGTCTAAAATTACAAAGGAACTGTGCAAACTCCTCCAGATCAAGCAGCTACGCACGTCAGTGTACCATCCCCAGACTGATGGTCTAGTGGAACGTTTTAATAAAACTCTGAAGGCTATGTTGAAGAAGGTGGTCTCCAAAGAGGGGAAAGATTGGGACATGTTATTGCCCTATTTAATGTTCGCTATCCGCGAGGTCCCACAATCTTCCACCGGGTTCTCGCCATTTGAGTTGCTGTATGGCAGACATCCGCGGGGACTGCTGGATATAGTTAAGGAAACTTGGGAACAGGAGCCCACCCCTCACAAAAGCACAGTGGAATACGTTATGGGTATGCAGGATCGTATCACGGCAATAATGCCCATTGTTAAAGAGCATTTGCTGGATGCTCAGGCAGCCCAAAGTACTCAATATAATAGAAAGGCCTCCATCAGGTCTTTTAAATCGTGTCTTAGTCCTAATACCTACTGCAGAAAGTAAGTTCTTAGCCAAATGGCAAGGTCCCTATGAGATCCGGGAGAAAGTGGGGGAAGTAAACTATAAGGTGTATCAGCCAGGTAGAAGAAAACCAGAGCAAATCTACCATGTAAACCTGCTGAAGGCGTGGAAAGACAGGGAATGTATGGTGGCTGACGTAACGTTGGACCTAACCTTTTCAGGTGCTTTGACAACAACAAAGGAGGAGTCCCCTGATGATGAATTAGGAGTGAGGATAGGGGATTCTCTCTCAAAACAGCAGAGACGGGAGTCTCGGAGGTTAGTGCAGCGGAATACGGATGTGTTCTCAAGCCTACCAGGCCGAACAACCGAGCCTCAAGTAAGGGTACGCCTGAGGCCATACCGGGTACCAAAGGCTCATAGGCAAGCCATTGTGGAGGAGTTAAAAAAGATGCTCCAACTAGGGGTTATTGAAAAATCCACGAGCGAATGGGCCAGTCCCATTGTGCTGATCCCGAAACCAGACGGTTCTTTAAGATTCTGTAATGACTTCCGAAAGTTAAATGAGGTTTCGAAATTTGATATGTATCCCATGCCCAGGGTCGACGAGCTGATAGAGAGACTGGGACGGGCCCAGTACTTCACGACTCTCGATCTCACTAAAGGTTACTGGCAGGTGCCGCTGACAGAGGCGGCAAAAGAAAAGACCGCTTTTGTCACGCCAGGGGGGCCCTATCACTATGTCGTCTTGCCATTTGGTTTACATGGGGCTCCGGCCACGTTTCAGAGATTAATGGACATAGTGTTAGAACCCCATCAACCATATGCCTCTGCATATTTGGATGACATCATCATCTATAGCAGTGACTGGAGCATCCACTTATCTCAGGTACAAGCGGTAGTGGATTCGCTCAGAACTGCTGGTCTGACGGCGAATCCAAGCAAATGTGCTATGGGTCTCAAAGAAGCCCGTTACTTGGGGTATGTGATAGGCCAAGGGGTTATCAAGCCACAAGTAAACAAAATCGAAGCCATTCAAAACTGGCCTCGTCCCCTTACCACAAAACAGGTAAGAGCCTTTCTGGGTATAATGGGGTATTACCGACGATTCATACCCAATTTTGCTGGAAGGTCGGCGCCTTTGACCGATCTCTTAAAAGGGAAGAAGTCGGTCATGGTCCACTGGTCTACACAAGCAGAGGAAGCCTTTCAGGCGCTAAAGGTAGTCCTATGTGGTCAGCCTGTCCTTGCCAACCCTGACTTTCAAAAGGAGTTTATAGTACAGGCAGATGCCTCTGAGGTGGGTCTG
Source organism: Anomaloglossus baeobatrachus (assembly GCF_048569485.1). Lineage (NCBI taxonomy): Eukaryota > Metazoa > Chordata > Amphibia > Anura > Aromobatidae > Anomaloglossus > Anomaloglossus baeobatrachus. Next base: position 861,294,461 of record NC_134353.1, on the reverse strand, counting down.
GGTGCAGTTCTGTCCCAGGAGGTATTTGGAGAAGAGCACCCGGTCACCTATTTGAGTAGAAAACTCACCCCGGCAGAGAAGAACTATAGCATAGTGGAGAAGGAGTGCCTGGCCATAAAATGGGCTCTGGAATCCCTACGCTACTACCTGCTGGGGCGACACTTTCGCCTGGTGACGGACCACTCCCCTTTGGTCTGGATGAGGAATGCTAAGGAGAGAAATGCTAGAGTCACCAGGTGGTTTCTCTCCTTGCAGAACTTTCACTTTTCTGTGGAACACTGGGCTGGTAGGTTGCAGGGCAATGCGGATGCCCTGTCCAGAGGTCCCTGTATGTTGGCAAAAGTTCAACCCCGCCCGTTTGAACTGAGGGGGGGGATATGTGAGGCAGTGACAGGGGTAATATTTGAAGACCGCTATGTGTCCCCCAGAATGTGTCTGGAAACCCTCTGAGTTTGCTATAGCTATTACTGGGAGTATAGCACAAAGGGTAACAGGGAGACAGATCCCTCCTCCCAGTCCAGGTTTTGTAGCAATCCTCATGTCCGGCATTTTCGTTTAAATCATGCAGAGCACAGCAGGGTGTGTCTCAGTTGAGAGCCAGGCTTGGTGAAGCTAACACATGCTGTGTGAGCTGGGCTGGCTCTGTGTGGAGTGAACACAGGCCAAGAGTGTGAGCCTAGGAGAACCTTACACAGATCCCTGCGGTTATCGGGGTCCTAAGGTAACAAGACTTTTTGATGCAAAGAATTTGTCTATATGCACCGGCTGTGATCCGGAAGAGACTTTGACTGTGGGAAATTGGATCTATTTATGCTGCAACAATAAATAGACTGTTGGTGTGAACACGCTGCTGCCTCACTGCCTCACGTTTTTGCCCAAACAACGCTGCTACCTCACAATATATATATATATATATATATATATATATATATATATATATATATATATATATTATATTAGAAAACAAGGGTAATGTGACAGGATAGGAGAACAGAGTATTGTTCTACATATCTTTCTTTCAACAGAAATCCGCTCGATCTCGATCACTGGGGACTTGATGGATGAACGCTCTGTAGGAAGATCAACCTTGTGCAGTCTAGATAGGTCCACGAGGGTCTTCTACGCCATTAATAGTATCAAGCCATTGGGTTGCTGGTCTTCCTCTTCGCCTTGTTCCTTCTATTGTTTTTTTTATCATGGTTGGAAAAATCGAAGTAAGAAGGTGAAGAGGAAGACTAGCAACTTGATGGCTTGATATTATTAAGTTAACGGCGAAGAAGACCCATCTAGGCTTGCACAAGATCAATCTTCCTACAAAGCGTTCATCCATCAAGTCAACTTCCTATAGGTTGAGAGCGAGCTGATGGCCGTTAAAAGAACAATTTCAGCACTTAGTGGAATATATGCCACAATCCTGAAGTTCTGAAGACCAAAACAGCTCCAGCCTCTTACTAGATGGATATCTCTAATAAAGTGACCATTCAATGTATATATACTTCCACTAATCATGAGAAACTCTACTGAAGTCTACAAAAAAAAAATGTTGTCAACCCCTACATGTACAGCGAAAGTTGGAAGTGGGTCTATGGGGCGTACTCAGGGGGTGAGCCCACTCCATACTCGGCAGGTAATGGTTGTGTATTACAGTCAGGACTTGCCTCTAATAATGGTGGGTGGAGCGGAGTTCCACCCGCGATAGTTAACCTGTTAAATCCTGCTGTCAAACTCTGACAGCACCATTTAACACGCACAAGCATAGAGGCATAACATTTGAAGCTCCCATCGGCATACCTGTGACATGATCGCGAGTTGCCAATGGGTTGCTATAACAGCAGGGGGTCTGTTTAAGACCTCTGTGCTTGTCATAGCAGTGCTCCTTTGAAACCCTGCCTGTGGGCTTCAAAAGAGACTGTGATTTTTGCTATATACAGCAATGTCATGGCATTGCTGTATATAGCACAAGCGATCAGATGATCGCAGGTTATAGTCCCCTAAGGCGACTATAAAAAAACAGTAAAGTAAAAAAAAATATATAAAAGTTCAATTAATCTTGTCCTACAAAAAAAAAAAGCCATCATATGTTTTGTGGACAAAAAATAAAAAAGTTATGGCTCTGGGAAGAAGGGAGAAAACCCCCCCGCCAAAACTAAAATTGGCCGTGTCGCAAAGGAGTTAATGTTCCTAAAGAAGAAAGTCTCACATATATATTGTTAAATTCAGAATTATAGTGCCAGGCCAATGTGGCTTTGTATCTTAAGGTACCGTCACACTAAGCGACGCTCCAGCGATCCCACCAGCAACCTGACCTGGCAGGGATCGCTGGAGCGTCGCTACACGGGTTGCTGGGGAGCTGTCACACAGGCAGATCTCACCAGCAACCAGTGACCAGCCCCCAGCCAGCAGCAAAGCGGTGCTGCGCTTGGTAACTAAGGTAAATATCGGGTAACCAACCCGATATTTACCTTGGTTACCAGCGAACACCGCTTAGCGCTGGCTCCCTGCACTCCTAGCCAGAGCACACATCGGGTTAATTACCCGATGTGTAGTCTGGCTATGTGAGCAGGGAGCCGGCACTGGCAGCGTGAGAGCAGCGGACGCTGGTAAAGAAGGTAAATATCAGGTAACCAAGGAAAGGGCTTCTTGGTTACCCGATATTTACATTGGTTACCAGCATCCGCAGAAGCCGGCTCCCTGCACACTGCACATTCAGTTGTTGCTCTGTCGCTGTCACACACAGTGATGTGTGCTTCACAGCGGGAGAGCAACAACTAAAAAATGGTCCAGGACATTCAGCAACAACCAACGACCTCACAGCAGGGGCCAGGTTGTTGCTGGATGTCACACACAGCAACATCGCTAGCAAGTCGTGCCTCAGCAGCAATTTTGATAGCGATGTTGCTTAGTGTGACATGGCCTTTACTCTACAAAAAACTAAGTATAAAATCATAATTTACCTCCAGCAGTCCTATCTGCTCAGTTGTCAGGATTCCATTTTCTTTGAGTCTTCTGTACACAGGAGAGGTAAGAGAGAGATGCTTCACAATTAGCTGATGGTAATGCTCCAGAACACCAGCATGCCCAATATCATTTCTTTCTGCAGAGCCCACTAAAATATCAAGGGATGTATAAGAGGATTAAAAATCCTGGCAATGCAGTACTCAGTACCAGTAAAATGCAAAATACATGCAATTTAGTCTTGAGTTGTCTAAATTTTTGTCCACCCACTTCACCGATGCCTTTACCTTGTGCCAGTCATTACAGTAGTCGTCCACCCAATACAGGATACAATACAAACCTCTCTCTCTCACCCACAAAGCTCTTCACTCTTCTGCACTGCCATACATCTCCTTCCTCATCCCTGTCTATCACCCTACCCGCAATCTCCGTTCTGTAACTGATGTTAGACTCACATCGTCCATAATCCAAACCTCACACCTCTGTCTCTATGACTTCTCTCGTGCTGTGCCAGTGTTCTGGAACGCACTACCCCAAATGATTATACTAATATCATATGGATCATACTAATATCTAGTCTCCATGTACTTAAGCCTGCTCTAAAAAGACAACTCTTTAGAGAGACCTATCACCTCAACTCTAACCTAAGTCTCCACTGTTCGCACCTTCTAATGGCCGCTTTACATGCTACGATTTATCTGACGATATGTCGTCGGGGTCACTATTTTCGTGACGCACTTCTGTCATCGTTAGCGACGCCGTTGCGTGTGACACCTACGTGCGACTCTGAACAATCGCAAAAAGGGTGAAAATCGTTGATCGTTGACACGTCGTTCAGTTTCAAAATATTGTTCGTCGTTTGGAACGCAGCAGACATATTGCTACGTTTGACACCCTGCCAACGATAAACAACATCCACACGACCGCCTTGGTCAAACAATATATCGCTCAACGATGTAGCATCGTTTGTGAGATGTGTACGTGTGACCGCTACAAAACGACCTATGAGTGATCTCTGCAAATCGTAACAATGATCTGGGCGTGTCACATCGCTAATGAGATCGCTAGTGATTTTGTTGTGTGTAAAGCAGCCTTAAATGTTAATCATAATCTGTTCCCTCCTATTCATCTCCACAACCTCCATGCACACAGTAATTACACTTGACAGATCCTGGCTGAAGACCAGATCATGCAGCTTGTTTTTATTGCTCATACCTGTCCCTGCCTAATTGTAACGGGCTACAATATGTTGGTGCTATATAAATAAAATTTATTATTATTAATAATAATAATATGAAGCAGCAAAATACATACATAAGTGTATATCAGGGTACTCATACAGAACAATAAGCCCTGCTTGCCACTGTTTCTTGGATATTGTCTTTTCACCACTTTAATTATCACTTCTGCATCCTCAAGATATATTGTAGGTTGCCTTAGATGGGGCTGCTGAAGTACAGTTAGGTCCAGAAATATTTGGACAGTGACACAATTTTCGCGAGTTGGGCTCTGCATGCCACCACATTGGATTTGAAATGAAACCTCTACAACAGAATTCAAGTGCAGATTGTAACGTTTAATTTGAAGGTTTGAACAAAAATATGTGATAGAAATTGTAGGAATTATACACATTTCTTTACAAACACTCCACATTTTAGGAGGTCAAAAGTAATTGGACAAAGAAACCAAACCCAAACAAAATATTTTTATTTTCAATATTTTGTTGCGAATCCTTTGGAGGCAATCACTGCCTTAAGTCTGGAACCCACGGACATCACCAAACGCTGGGTTTCCTCCTTCTTAATGCTTTGCCAGGCCTTTACAGCCGCAGCCTTCAGGTCTTGCTTGTTTGTGGGTCTTTCCGTCTTAAGTCTGGATTTGAGCAAGTGAAATGCAAGCTCAATTGGGTTAAGATCTGGTGATTGACTTGGCCATTGCAGAATGTTCCACTTTTTTGCACTCATGAACTCCTGGGTAGCTTTGGCTGTATGCTTGGGGTCATTGTCCATCTGTACTATGAAGCGCCGTCCGATCAACTTTGCGGCATTTGGCTGAATCTGGGCTGAAAGTATATCCCGGTACACTTCAGAATTCATCCGGCTACTCTTGTCTGCTGTTATGTCATCAATAAACACAAGTGACCCAGTGCCATTGAAAGCCATGCATGCCCATGCCATCACGTTGCCTCCACCATGTTTTACAGAGGATGTGGTGTGCCTTGGATCATGTGCCGTTCCCTTTCTTCTCCAAACTTTTTTCTTCCCATCATTCTGGTACAGGTTGATCTTGGTCTCATCTGTCCATAGAATACTTTTCCAGAACTGAGCTGGCTTCATGAGGTGTTTTTCAGCAAATTTAACTCTGGCCTGTCTATTTTTGGAATTGATGAATGGTTTGCATCTAGATGTGAACCCTTTGTATTTACTTTCATGGAGTCTTCTCTTTACTGTTGACTTAGAGACAGATACACCTCCTTCACTGAGAGTGTTCTGGACTTCTGTTGATGTTATGAACGGGTTCTTCTTCACCAAAGAAAGTATGCGGCGATCATCCACCACTGTTGTCATCCGTGGACGCCCAGGCTTTTTTGAGTTCCCAAGCTCACCAGTCAATTCCTTTTTTCTCAGAATGTACCCGACTGTTGATTTTGCTACTCCAAGCATGTCTGCTATCTCTCTGATGGATTTTTTTCTTTTTTTTCAGCCTCAGGATGTTCTGCTTCACCTCAATTGAGAGTTCCTTAGACCGCATGTTGTCTGGTCACAGCAACAGCTTCCAAATGCAAAACCACACACCTGTAATCAACCCCAGACCTTTTAACTACTTCAATGATTACAGGTTAACGAGGGAGACGCCTTCAGAGTTAATTGCAGCCCTTAGAGTCCCTTGTCCAATTACTTTTGGTCCCTTGAAAAAGAGGAGGCTATGCATTACAGAGCTATGATTCCTAAACCCTTTCGCCGATTTGGATGTGAAAACTCTCATATTGCAGCTGGGAGTGTGCACTTTTAGCCCATATTATATATATAATTGTATTTCTGAACATGTATTTGTAAACAGCTAAAATAACAAAACTTGTGTAACTGTCCAAATATTTCTGGACCTAACTGTATGGACCTGGTGAAATATGTATTTAAGTCAATCCCAGAAGGGACAATTGAGTTTTTATAAACCACTTTCTAGAAGTTACATCTATTTTACCACTATGCGATATGTTGATTTAGAATCAGACTACCTGGGTTTTCTTTGGTTAGAGGATGAACTTTATGAAAAATACTAGTTGTGATAGGTGTGCTGAGCCAGTGTAAACCACCCTTAGGGGTACTTTACACGCTGCGATATCGCTACCGAAATATCGTCGGGATCACTTCGTTAGTGGCGCACATCCGGCGCCGGTAGCGACATCGCAGCGTGTAACACTAATGAGCGACGATCAACAATCGCAAAATCGTTCCAAAATGGTGATCATTGACACGTCGTTCATTTCCTTAATATCAATGCTGCCACCGGTATGATGTTGTTCGTTGTTCCTGCGGCAGCACACATCGCTGTGTGTGACACCGCGGGAGCGACAAACATCTCCATACCTGCGTCCACCGGCAATGCGGAAGGAAGGTGGGCGGGATGTTACGTCTTCCTCATCTCCGCCCCTCCACTTCTATTGGCCGGCCGCTTAGTGACGCTGCAGTGACGTCGCTATGACGCTGAACGCACCTCCCCCTTGAGGGAGGGATTGTTCGGCAGTCACAGCGACGTCGCTGACAAGGTATGTGCGTGTGACGCTGCCGAAGCGATAATGTTCGCTACGGCAGCGATCACCACATATCGTTACAACGACGGGGGCGGGTGCTATTGCTATATATATATATATTGCAATAGCAATTGCTAGCGATGTCGCAGCATGTAAAGTACCCCTTTATTGTTAGCGAAATGTCCAATTCTGAGACAGACACCATGTAAATTAAGTTATAACTGCTAAGTATCTAGTTTTCATTATTCACTTTATAGCACTTTTAGAAAAAGAAAATATACAGTGTGTTCACCCATATCCTGTCCACCGCCATTAACTTGAGAACGGCGGCAGCTATAGGCATAGAAGTGGTGTCTAGGTATAGTAACGTAGCCACGCGCTACGCAATGAAACCTCAAATAGCACCACCTGGTGGAAAACAACGGAGTTAGCATTTTTATCTCTAAAACGGAACGAGGCAGAGAAAAAAAGTGAATTAAAAAATTGTAGGGCATCATCAATTCAATACGAATCAACACCTTGCATACAGAAATGCTATGATTAGAACGTGTAAAACTCACAAGGCTGCGGACGTGAAGCGATACCTCATGGAGACCTTCCTACAAGTCATTGGGTATGGTGGCTGCGTGGAGTAGCCTCCACGCTCACCTGACCTGACCCCATTGGACTTCTTTCTGTGAGGTCACATCAAACAGCAGGTGTATGCGACCCCTCCACCAACATTGCAGGACCTATGACGAAGTATCACAGATGCTTGTGCAAACATGTCACCTACCATATTGCACAATGTGTAGCAAGATACAGTATGCTGTCCAGAGTCCAGATGTGCATTGCAGCTGACGGTGGCCAGTTTGAGCATCAAAGTTAAATGAGCGCCATATGCATGACCAGCATTCAATGTTGGAGGGGGGGGTGTCATGATTTCCATATCATAGCATTTCTGTATGCAAGGTGTCGATTTGTATTGAATTGATGATGCCCTACAATTTTTGAGTTCACTTTTTTTCTCTATCTTGTTCCGTTTTCAAGATAAAAATGCTAACTTCGTTGTTTCCCACCAGGTGGCGCTATAGGTGGTTTCATTGCGTAGCGCATGGCTACTTTACTATACCTAGACACCACTTCTATTCCTATAGCTGCCGCCATTCTCAAGTTAATGGCGGTGGACAGGATATGGGTGGACACACTGTATATGCTCAGTAATGTGCTTTTGTAAGTTGCACGATATACATCCGACATATTGGATATCACAGTGCAGATGATAATACACACGGTGAATGCAGTGCTACAGTTTATAAAAGACTTTCCGTATTTTTTGGATTACCCTAGTCAACACAAAAAAAAATATCAGCAAAGGTAATGTCTGTTTTATGGAGTTTGATGTGCTGATTCTAAAAATGTTTAGTTTTGCTCTATCACAAAGTTTCTGAGAGAAGTATTTTTATTGTTATTTCTGCATTTTCAATGTATGTTGGGCTCCTGATGTGATATGCTCAAGTTGTTCAAATGGTCTTCTTGACTGATTGAATATGAGGAAAGTGGCTATGTCATTTTCTGTTCCAATGATTTGGAAAGAACCCAAAAATCATAGTGATAACTGCTACTTTTGTGATATGAAACCCATGACCCCCCCAAAACATTGAATGCTGGTCACGCATATGGCGCTCATTTAACTTTGATGCTCAAAGTGGCCACCGTCAGCTGCAATGCACATCTGGACTCTGGACAGCATACTGTATCTTGCTGCACGTTGTGCAATATGGTAGATGACACATTTGCACAAGCATCTATAATACGTCGTCGTAGGTCCTGCAATGTTGGTGGAGGGTTCGCATACACCTGCTGTTTGATGTGACCTCACAGAAAGAAGTCCAATTGGGTCAGGTCAGGTGAGCGTGGAGGCAACTCCACGCAGCCACCATACCCAATCACTTGTAGGAATGTCTCCATGAGGTATCGCTTCACGTCCGCAGCCTTGTGAGTTTTACACGTTCTAATCATAGCATTTCTGTATGCAAGGTGTCGATTTGTATTTAATTGATGATTCCTTACAACTTTGTAATTCACTTTTTTTCCCTATCTCGTTCCGTTTGATATAAAAATGCTAACTCCGTTGTTTTCCACCAGGTGGCACTATAGGTGGTTTCATTGCGTAGTGCATGGCTACTTTACTATACCTAGACACCACTTCTATGCCTATAGCTGTCGATGTTCTCAAGTTAATGACGGTGGACAGGATATGGGTGGACACACTGTATATACTTTCTAAATTTACCTCTGGTATGCGGTCAATAGCTCAAAGTTTGATGCTACGTTATACATTTTTGTCAATAGTTACGCCCTCCTGCGAGACCTTCCTCCCTCCATGACCATTTTCTACTCTTCCTGGCCTTCGTCCCTGCCTCTCCAACACAAAATAAACCTCTTGTAATACTTAGATTCTGAAGTAAGAAGAATCGGGTTCTTTTGCCGCGCTGTCACCAGGAATCCGATGTTGATTAAATATTCTCTTTATTCATGCACAGTTCAGGTCAACACATTTCAGAGATCGCAGTCTCCTTCATCAGGACATTTTCTCTGATGTCCTGATGAAGGAGACTGCGATCTCTAAACGTGTTGACCTGATCTGTGCATGAACAAAGAGAATATTTAATCAAAATCGGATTCCTGGTGACAGTTCGGCAAAAAAACCCAATTCTTCTTACTTTTTTTCTATACTGGTTACCTTCGGGGCTGCTCCTATTTGCCTTCTACAATGTGGTTACAGGAGTTGTGACTTTTACAACCCCACCAGGTGAGTGTACACACTTGCACTCGCCATTTTAGTATACCGGATAAGACCCTATTTGCGCTATTTCTCCACAGCTTTTTCTTTTCTGCCAGTACTTATATTCTGGGAGATTTGGGACACCCTTGAGATTTGTCTCCCATTGGTCTGGGAGGTATCTCCTCTTTTTGGGAACATTTTGGGAGAGATGAAGTGAAGCTGTGCTCTCTTAAACCATAAATCCTGGTATTACAACATTAATGGTTCAGTGAGAACAGACAGCAGCCTGGCATTTGTCTCTGGTGTTTGGGAAACATGTCCACCTGTCTAGGGTGTGGCAAGAAGGGACCTTGACATTGCGGATTGGGCTGAGGAGCCATTGCCATTCAAACCTCCAATTTTAAGTCTGAAGTCTGCAGGACATAAGTACATGCTGTTTATTGCTGCAAATGTGGCGCCCTGGACAAGCCAGGACGTCACAGGTACAGCAACACCACACCCCACACCCCGGTTAGGAACATCAAAGTCACACACAAATCCTTGTTGCCTCCCTCCAGGGGCTGATGTCCACACCATGTGGGGCGGAGCCAGGTGGTTGGCTCCACCCGCCGAGGAGTTCACAGTCCTGGAGGCGGGAAAAGGAGAGAAGAGTGAGGGACAGTAGTAGTGAAGGAGTGGTAGTAGAGGAGCAGACTGACCGTGTACGGGTACATGGCCCGGGCACCTGACAGCAAGGTTGGCAGACGGTGGTGACCGTCTGCAGGAGAGGCTGATTGCCGCACAACCGCAAGGACCAGGGACGGGCGGTGGCCCGCTGGTACCGGACCGGGGAGCGAAGAGAGGCCAGCACCATTCGGCTGGGCCTACGGACCCCGACCAGGCTTGGAGTCGCCGTTAAACCGGTCAAATCCGTCAGCGACGGGAACCTCCGGGGTTTCCCAGCAGCAAAGACCCGACCAAAGGCAACCGCTCAACCGTGAAGGGAAATACAGCTACCACCACAGCTAGAGTTCCCAGGGCCAGCGCCTGCGGGCAAAAGGGGCTCCTCTGGCAACTATACCACTGGGGAGCGCGTCACTGGTGGGAAGCCATCGGGGGCCGAAAACACATCAAAGGTGCAGGGAGAGACAGTCACCGCCAACCTACCGGGAGTGACCACCGCAGCCGTCTGTGGGACCCATCCATCCAGCCGTTTGTTTTACTAGAGACTCCGTGTACGTTACTGCCTGAGTGAGTACCACCGTGCCGCCTGGCACTGCGCTACCGCCCCCGCGACCCTGCACCTCCCCAACTCCTGCCATCCACCCTCCAGTCACCATCACCGGGCTCCGGGACCACCAAACCCCCCTACTCACGGAGGGGAGAGAAACACTTCAGCTGCTCCCTGTCATCGCTGCCGGGATCCCCGTCCAGAGCAGCGGTGGTGTCCTATTATCACCACGAACCGTGGGTGGCGTCACGGACTGACTTCCCAAACCCAGAGATCATCCCCTTTCACTCACTGGCGAGGAGCGCCGCTCGAGTCCCTGGATCCGACCCACCGCTCGAGCCACCGAGCAGCAGCAGCGCCAGACCCGAGCGTGGTGAGCGCAGCGTCCCCTCCTCCGCCCGCGACACAAAGACACTGGAAAAATAGTACTATTGCATGTGAATATGACTGCAGAAATGCATGTTGAAATCTAAGTCAAATCGGGCATATGTTGTCTTTGTAACTGTTTAGGCATTCATGCTTGTGTCTGAATCCCCCTCAATAAATTCTTATGGACACCTCAGCCTCCCTTAGGGTCCCTTTACACGTAGCAACGTTCCAGTGATCCCAACAACGATACGACCTGGTCAGGATCGCTGTTTTATTGCCACATGGTCACTAGTGAGCTGTCAAACAGGCAGATCTAATTAGCGACGCAGCAACGATACGGCAATCCGTATAACGACCTCGGCGGTCGTTGGGAACCTGTCACACAGCAGCTATTCTGACGACTCAGACCTCAATAGAATGCTGAGTTCTGAGTCACCAAAGAGGTTGCTTGTCATTGTTATGGTGTCAAACACAGCAATGCATGCTGCCCAGCGGGACACCAACAATCAAAAAATGAACCAGGACGTTCAGGTACGATCGGCGATATTGCGGGGGGGGGGGTCGCTGCTATGTGTCACACGTAGCGATATAGCTATTGCGTGACAAAACTTGTGACGTTTCAGTGATCTCGCTAACGACATCACTATGTGTAACGGGGGCTTTACTTTCCACATGCCCTAGCCTTCATCCTGTGTTGACATCCTCTCCATGGGAGACTGTCAGGACTATATACATTAGAATAGTGTAATAAAATGTTACCAACTGTATATACAGTGTCTACCCTTATGGTACATTTTCTTCTATATACCAGCCAAGGTGGCTACCACAGAGGTAAGTTATCTGGTCATTTCTCATATCTCTCCAGGGCTGAAGGGAGACGTTGCGGGACAAAACATTTCCTTTTAAGAAATTCTTAATTTATAAGGGAAACAATTACATACCCAGGATATAGTTAGCATAACATATTTGACAAATGCAAAGTGGATCAGTACATTACAGTAAAATCATATAAAAGACACACATGGAAGAGCTCAAAGTCCTCCATAAAAAAACAAAAAAACTGCAATATAACTGTAATTCCACAGTGAGAAATTAAATTTTGTGAGAATTTTTTCTTTTTTGTGTATAAAAAAGGAAACAAGAAGCAGAGAAAGACAAAAAGGGGCTAAGCAAGAAGAAAGGGTTAAGGAGAAAGTAATCGAAGGAAGGAGAGAAGCAGATTACCAATATATCAAAACTAGATGACCATTCAGACAAGACCCAGAAAGGCAGTCAGTTCAAAGTGTCAGAGAGCAGCAGGCTACCATATTCACTAGAGCGCTGAAATTCCATCCAGTAGAACCAGGTGGTATAAAAAGTCTCATATCTGCTGTATAAAGACGTTAAGTCCTCCATGTGCATAAAATCGTTGACTTTGGAAATCCAAAAGGGATAGACTGGGAGGGCTAGCTATCTTCCATAACAGAGTAATACATGCTCAGCCAGCCATCACCAAAAATCTTAGTAGAAAGTGTTTATAGGAGGACTGAAGTCTCACAAAGCAGAAGAAGGAACAAATTGGGAACCATTTTGGATGCGTGGCCTGTGACCAACCAGATTATCCTCTTTACTTTAGTTCAGAAAAGCTGTAAAACTGGGCAAGACCAAAAGATGTGGAGGAAATCACCTTCATGAGATCTTAATCTCCAGCGTATTGGGTCAAACCCTGGAGGAGGCACCACATATATACGTGGTCAAAATTATTGGTACCCCTCATTTAATGAAAGAAAATCCCACAATGGTCACAGAAATAACTTGAATCTGACAAAAGTAATTAATAAATAAAAAAAATCTTTGAATATGACCAAATAAAAGTCAGACATTGCTTTTCAACCATGCATCCACAGAATTTTGTAAAAAATAAAACTCATAAAACAGTCCTGGACAGAAATGATAGTACCCTTGAAAATAATGTGACAAAAGTTATTAGTTAAATCAAGGTTTGTCCACTAATTAAGATCACAGGTGACTACAATCTTGTAATCAGTCAGTGGGCCTGTATATTGGCCCATAGATACTCACTGTGACATGGTGTGTACCTCACTCAACATGGACCAGAGGAAGCGAATGAAAGAGTTGTCTCAAGAGATTAGAAATAAAATTATAGACAAGCATGTTAAAAGTAAAGGTTATAAGACCATCTCCAAGCAGCTTGATGTTCCTGTGACTACAGTTGCACATATTATTCAGAAATTTAAGATCCATGGGACTGTAGCCAACCTCCCTGGAGGTGGCCGCAGTAGGAAAATTGATGCCAAATCAAAGAGATGGATAATACGAATGGTAACAAAAAAGAGCCCAGAAATGGGTCTTGCAACAGGATAATGACCCAAAACACACAGCTAAAAAGACTCAAAATAGCTAAGGGTAAAAGATTGGACTATTCTGAAGTGGCCTTCTATGAGCCCTGACCTAAATCCTATTGAGCATCTTTGGAAAGAGCTGAAACATGCTGTCTGGAAAAGGCAATCTTCAAACACGAAACAACTGGAGCAGTTTGCTCTTGAGGAGTGGGCCAAAATGTCTGTCGAGAGGTGCAAAAGTCTCATTGACAGTTACAGGACTCGTTTGATTGCTGTGATTGCCTCAAAAGGTTGTGCAACAAATTATTAAGTTAAGGAGGAGGAGGGCGCCATCATTTCTGTCCAGGCATATTTCATGAGTTTTATTTTTTTAAAATTCTGTGGAAGCATGGTTGAAAAGCAATGTCTGACTTTCATTTGTTCAATTTCATAGATTTTTTTTATTTATTACTCTTGTCAGATTCAAGTTATTTCTGTGACCATTATGGGTTTTTCTTTCATAAAACGAGGAGTACCAACAATTTTGAGCACGTGTGTAGATAGGGTGTGGCTAGAGATATCTGGGAACAGCCTCACTTAGGCCTCATCCAGGTTTGCAGACTCATGAAACCAGGCCTTTTGCAGGATCTGTTCTCTGTCAACAAAATAATGCAAACGACATAATGTGGTGCCCCAGAAGCTTCGGTCACCATAGAGGTACTGCACCTCAGCCAGAGGTGTGGTATTCCATCCCTGGGTAAGGAAGAGGTCATCCACTGGTATGCACACAAAACAAACAACACTTTCATTTGCAGCTCCTACCAGGTCAGGATTGGATTGTAGTGCCATCAGGGTATTTATAGCCACCTTGGGTGATGTCATCTCCCTCCAGTAATACGATGGACCTGGGGGTGGAGTAGAATGAGGGAAGTCTGTAGTGGAAGAAGGAGTTGGAAGGAGCAGTGGAGGAGTGAAGACCTGTGGCCTGGAGCTGGTGCAGCTTGGCCCGGGCACAAGACTGAAGGGGTCATAGGGCCAAACCCCCATGGACTCGTTCCACATATAGCATCGGATTGGAAGGACTTGGCCGCCAAACGAAGACTGGTCCCTAGACTAGAGGAGAAGCACCAACGTACTCCGCTAGTAAAACCAGAGGCTTTGGTCACTTTAAAGGCCAAACTCACACACGAATCCGCTGGAAGGTGACCACATAGGACCAAAGGGACCAGGCCGACAGGCTCCCCTTGTGAAGGATCCGCGGACACCAGATCAGGGCACTGTGTGTGTAGGCACGGGACAGGACTGCAAGTAGTCAGCGCAGGAAGATGATCAAGGAAAGAACACATGAAGGGTGCACCGGTATTGATCTTCAAACTATCCAGGATAGACTGGAGCCCATCACAGTGAACCCCAGCATTCCAAGGGCAGCATTTGATTGTCCGGACGTGATAATCTGGAACCTGCCTCAGTGAGTAAAAACCTTTGAGACTGCATCCCTCTGTCGCTCCATTATTCACCTGCACCCCGCCATCATAGACTACTACTCCCATCCGGCCTTGGGCCCAGCTCTACCTGTGGAGAGCTATACCAACCAAGCTGCGTCACCATCTGCCCCAGAGGTCGCCATCCCGCAGCGTTGGCTATCTCGGGCCGAGTACCACAGGTGGTGTCACAATAAGCTATAACTACTACCACCATCATCCCCCATCTCATTTATTTAACGACCACCGCCGGGGTCAAGGAATCTGGCTCTGCCGCAGTGACATCCCCGAAGAAGCAGCAGCCCGGTAATGAGTAATCCCCATGACCGCGGTGGGTGCGTCAATAACACATCCCAGTGAGTTGAGGAAATCCTCGAGTTAGGTCTGGATAATCTATGGATCCTGATGATCTTATATGTTGCCTCTCAGAGCCTGTCAGTGATGGTTTTGAAAATAGCCAGAACCTTTTCAAGTAAAAACTCATGAGACCAGCTTTCCGGGATCCCTTTGAGTCTCGCATTATTGCATCTGCCTCTATTCTCCAGATCATCTAGGAGCAATGCACGGTACTGTAATTGTGAATGGGATTTTCCTCTTTCTCCAAGGTAGAGACTCTTTTTGCAAGGGACTCATATCAACTCAGATGCAGAGAGCCTGTTCTCAAAAGACCCCAATTCTTCGAGTACGGCATTAAAAGCTTGCTGCTGGTATAGCTTAATTCTGGACACAATGGAGTCCAAATCATTTTGGTGGGGAAGCTGTAATAAAATCCCTCATCTACAAGTCCTGCTGCAGACTATGGATCTGTGGGGAGAGCAGGGAACGATGCTGCTGCCCTGCAGAGATCCCCATAAAATGAGCCCTAGTAGTCATACCAGCAGATAAAGTGGAGCCTGGAGATATATTTCTATTTCAAAAGTGCAGGAGTCAAGGATGTCATCTCTAACTCACGCTGAGCTGTTGGTGCCATTTTCTCTGGGTCAAAGTGGGATGCCGACGAAGAAGCTGAAGAAAGGAATCATTGCACATTTCTCACCATTCTCATCATCACTGTCGAGGAGAACGAAGTGGAGGCAGAACCCCTTCTCTTTTCTGGCATTACTGAACTTTAGACCCAGGAGGAGAGATGAATATACCAGCAACCTTACTCCTCCATGGCCAGACCACGCCCGACAAAACAATTCTTAAAGACTTTATGTAAAATAAACAATACATAGATGTTAGGTTTGTCTTTCTTGTACTGAGCTGATTAGAGGTCTGGCATTTCACGTCAATTAGTAGCTTTATATGTGGAACAATACTCTGTACATATGTCCTGCGGCAATAAAAGTCCTAAACAAAAAAGCAGTTATGACAGAGTCCATATGACGCAAGAATTAAACTTGTGTTTGTCACCTGCTATTATAATTTTTTTTTTAATAATTGGGATTAAAGGGGTGGTCTAGGGAACAGCGGGTTTAAAAAATAATAAACTCTGTTAAACTTACCTATTGGCAACCACCTAAATTCAGTAAAGACCGCCTCATAGTCTGTGGAGGGACATGAAGTGGTGATGTTGCCATTCCATTAGACCACTGCGGCCTGTTATTGACTGCACCAGGTAGGTGACTTTGAGCAGCGCATCATTATAAAACATGCAATAACATGGTACTAAAGTTACCACTGCAAACATTCTCAACCCACAGAGGTCCTGCTGCTGGTGGAATGGTAGTGACATCTTCTCATGTGTAAGCACAGATCACAGGGTGGCCTGTGCTTGATCCCAATAGGAGTTGAATTGCAAGGAGGAGTGCATTACTTCTTTTAAGAGCTCCAAGCCACCCTCGAGCTTTAAAAACAAAAATCTCAACAAAAATAGGATGTAAAACTTTAAAAGGCTTGGACACTATCTTGTTTCCTCACAAACCAGCCAACACTACTGTTCGTGGAAATGGCTGCAGGTGAATGATCATGTGTCCAGACTAGTGATGAGTGAGCACTACTATGCTCAAATGCTCGGTACTCCTATAGAGCAGTTGATGCTCGGATGGGCTTGACATGAGTAGTCAAGTATAATGGAAGCCAACGGGGAACTCAAGCATTTTCCTAGGAAATCTTCCTGAAAAATACTCAAGTTCCCCACTGATTTTGGTTCTCGAGTCGCAACCATCAGAGCATCAACTGCTTGATACCAGTACCGAGCACCCGAGCATAGTAGTGCTCATATATCGCTAGTCTGGACTAGTCTCATTCAACTGCATCCATTTCCACAAACAGAAGTGCTGGCCCGGTTTGTGAGAAAACAAGGTAGTGTCCAAGCCTTTTCATCAACTGCTCATTACAAGTATCGAGCATCCGAGCATGGTATTGCTTCCTCATCAATAGTCCATACCTGTCCATAAACCTCCTCCAAGAGAAAAGCAGCTTTCCCATGTGAGGTATTTTACAATTGGAGTAGACTGATGAACAGGTCTGGTCAAGTGCTTCTCCCCCAGCAGCCATTATATGGACAGAAGTTTTTGTGAGGAAAGCTGCACTAACAAAAGTGATTAGCAAACCTCTTCTATACAATGTAAGATTTTTTGGGGGAAAAAATTAAAGTGAACCTGTCAGGCCTACCTCTGCGCCTGACTTCTCGTGCAAATTCTCAGGATTGCATGTGCGCAGTAAGGTCCAGATGACTGTGGGTGCTAGACTTTTGCTCTGCACCTGAAATGATGACATTTGAGCAAAATCTGTGGTGGGAATTAGGTCATTTAGAAGAGTGATCTGTCAGTCACTGACAGGAGGATGGTGGCGGGCAAGGAAAGAGGGAGAGATTCCGGAGAGCTGTAATTGCAGGGCCAAGCCCCATGCACTTTCGGGATGGTCTGGAAAAGCAAGTCCAATCTATGTAGCTACACCAAAGAACACACAGGACTTAAAGGATCTGCTACTACTGTCTTGGTGTCAAATACCACAGGATTCCTTTAGAGGTTTTGTGGAGTCTAGGCAATGACTGGAACGAGCTAATGGCACATAAGGGATCTACACAATATCAGGTAGTTTTATTGTTATGGCTGTCCTGTGAATATAGTGCAACTTGTTACGTAACAGATAAACTTATAAAACAAAGTTTTGAACATAATCAACATCACAGGGCCTTTACATACATGATGTTTGGAATCTAATAACTTACTGACAAGGTCCCTTAAGATGGAAATTAGACGTCATTACACCTTGGATATGTGATTGTGTGAAGCGCTGACTCTAAAATCAGTACATTGACATAATGATACTGACAGGAATCTCACCAAGACCCAACAATAACAAAATTCTTCCTAATACATTTATCAAGAATGGAAGAAACTTTTCTTAATTTTTAGCAAACACCCAGATTCATTACTCACCGTAGATAGGCTCCTCATTGAAAGTAACCTTTCTCCTACTGGTTCTCATTCCGTACATCTTCTCATAATAAGATTTTCACCACTATGCAGTATTTATAAGTAGATTTCCGAATTATTAAGTCCACCGTGCCCATAGCTTAGTGCAGCCATGAAGTTATCTGTTTAGCAGCCGCACCATTGTGCTGTGGATGTCCTTTTGCTCATTGTTTGAGCTCTCCTATTTCATGTTGCTACGAGAGTGGGAGTTACACACCTTCACTTTAAAAGAACACATTAGAAAAGTTGCCTAGCAGTTTTATCTGCAGCTTTATAATCCCTTTCATGTAGCGTTTGTTTGCTTTTGCTTCCTGGTATTTACTCGGAGTTATACCTGAGTTCAGAGCTCACTGTTCCTTTTACAGAGATATCTCTTCTTGAAATCGGAAATGTATCATTCTATGTCATTATTGCTTTGTAAAGCTTTTACGTAACCCAGTGATTTTGCTTGTTTCTCCATGATACATTGTACTTTATGTTAAAGGGAACCTGTTACTAAATTTTTACCTATTAAACTAAAAGAATCCCCTTCTGCAGCTCCTGGGCTGCCTTCTATGACGGTGCACCTTGGCCCTGACTCCCCTTCCAGACCCCAAAAATAACTTTATAAAATGTGGCTGTTATGTATGCTAATTACGGATGGATGGAGGAACCTTATTGTATTCTTCCATCTGTCCTGGCACTCACATGATGCAGTTCCTGGCAGAGAAACTGCTATTGTGACACCCCGGACTAGTTGGGTCGTCCCAGGTAGTCACACACACAACACCACACCCCCTCCCGGTTAGGTGACATCAGCCAACCTAAAAACCCTGCAGGTTTGATGTCCACCCCAGGGGAGCGGAGCCAGGCGGTTGGCTCCGCCCACCGAGGAGTTCACGGGCCTGGAGGCGGGAAAACAGCTAGTTGAGTCAAGTTCAGGGACAAGGAGAGAGCAGTCGAGGTCACGGGCAGTCCTGTGTCCGTGCCCTGATAAGAGACTACCAGGTGGCTGGGTCGGAGCCCACTCGCCATTGGCAAGGAGGCAGACGGTGGTGGCCGCCTGCAGGAGACCGGGAAGACGACTGGTGGAACCGTAAGGGACAGGGTATTGGTCCGCCGGAACCGAACCGGGGAGCCAACTGGATACCGGCGCACCAGGCAGGGTACTCAGACCCAGTACAAAGCCCTGAAACGACAGGGCCGAGTCGAATCAACTGATTGCGGACTGGACTTAAGGAGTAAGGACCTATCCCACACAAGTCCCTTTAGAAGATGACAGCCCAACCATACAGGGTAAAGCCACCGCCAAGGCATAGAGACCCAAAGGGCCAGCGTCTGCGGGCAAATGGGCTCCTACGGCATATGCAAGTCTGGGAGCGGACTACCGGTGTCTAGGCATAGAAGTCAAACATTTACACACAGAGGTGCAGGAGAAAGGCAGAAACCACCAACCTATTCTGGGAGAAGCTGCAGCCAGCTGCGGGCCTCGTTCATCACTCCGTTTGGTTTACCAGAGACTCCAGTGTCTTGTGTCAGAGTGAGTACACCAGTGCCATCAGGCACCGCACTGCACTGCAACACTTCACCCTGCACCCCGGCCCTCGCCTACCGGGCCCCGGGAACAACACCCCCTACCCACGGAGGGGTCAACACCTAGCTGCGCCATTACACCACTCCCGGGAGCCCCCAATACCTTCACCGCAGCGGTGGTGCCTACAATCACCACAACCCGTGGGTGGCGTCACAAACTAACATCTAAAACCAAACCACCGCGGCCCCGGCCGTGGAACTCATCACCCAAATCCCCGCGTGTAGCGCCAACTCTCTTGCAGAGCGACGTGACCCCCGACTCACAGATCATATCTTCCAGATCAGGAAACAAGTGTTGTCGGATCCACACTCGCGCTTCGTGCATTTCACTTCATATTTGTTAGAGGAGGGCACTACTCATGAGAAAAGGGATCACTTTCCCATACCATATAACAATGCAAATGTGGAAGAAAAAATACGGTATGCAGATTGAACAGGATCACCTTAAGAAAGCATTCCTTATTTTGCTACGACAAGCCAAAAACAATAAAAAAGAAAATTTAAAAGGCTTGTGATAATGGCCCTATGTTGATCACACCAAGTCACACTAAAGGGGACTTTACACGCTACGATATCGTCTTTAAAAAGTCGTCAGGGTCATGTCGTTTCTGACGCATATCCGGCCTTTTGATCAATATCTTTGTGTGTGAAACGTCCGTGCGATTGTGAACGAGCGCAAAATTTTTCAAAATCGGTCTCCGTGGAGAGCTCGTTCAAAAGTCAAAAATCGTCATAGGCCGTTTGTAATTGTTCCTTCTCGTCCTATTATCGTCGCAAGTTGTTTAGTGTGAAGCATTTGACACATCAACAATATCGCACATGCGTGCGTCATCAACGACATGCTTGTTCAGGAAACGTCACAATAATCCACTACACACGTGCAGTGCTTGCTTAAATTAACTTGTCAGTTTAATTGGTTGTAAGTTGTGTATAAAGGGCGTGATTTTTGACGTGGGATAGACGCCAATGCTTCCATCTTGAGTGGTGTCTATATCATCTCTACGATTCTGCGTTGGTTAACGTTGTGCTCTGCATTAATTAAGGTAATTTTTTGGTTACATGTGGATGTTATTTTCATGTTACACAGAAATGTATAATTTTTCTTTTTAAGTAATATTTTTTTTAATTTCTATTTGTTTTCATGCACAGAAGAGAAAATAACCGTAAATTTAAGAACTTCATTCTAGCAACCCTTCAAAACAATTATAAAAATGCTCAATGCACAACAACACAAATTAGTATGTGCAACATTACTAACAACTGCTGCAATAGCAGTTGAAGAAATCGAGGCACAATTAAGGCAAAAAAACAAACGCCGTCGCATGTGGGCAAGACAGTGGTTGTTAATGAGGGACCAATACAGCCACATCAACCTAATACACAGTTTGCGAATGTCTGAGGCTACATTCCAGTTCCTGGTTCAACGTATAACACCATATATCAAACATGAGGACACAGTGATGAGAAAAGCAATTTTTGTTGAAGAAAGACTTGGTGTAACATTGCAATTTCTTGCTACAGGAAGAAGTTTAACAGATTTGCAATATTCATCAAGCATATCACGGTCGCTGTTAAGCAGCCTCATCCCTGAAACCTGTCAAGCCATCATTGACTGTCTTGTGATTATATGCAATTTCCAAAAAACCAAGCAGACTGGCTTGCGATTGCATCTGATTTTGAAAAACGTTGGCAATTCCCAAATTGTGGCGGCGCAATAGACGGCAAGCATGTGCGCATCCAGCAGCCACACAATAGTGGATCATTTTTTTATAATTATAAGGGTTATTTTAGTGTTATATTATTTGCTGTAGTAAATGCAAATTCTGAGTTTATTTACGTTGATGTAGGCATAAATGGGCGTGTATCTGACGGAGGAGCCCTGGATTATACTGAGTTTGGCAGAAGGTTAAATAATGATTCTTTATTTTTGCCATCCAATCATCAGACAATTGGACATTTGAACTTTACTTTTATAGCTGATGAGGCTTTTCCTTTGCAAAAAAAAATTATTACGACCCTATCCACATGTGAGTTTAAATGTTTTTCGTTGAATTTTCAACTACCGCCTTTCCAGGGCAAGGCATGTTGTTGAAAACACATTTGGGATATTGTCTAGCCGTTTTCGTATTTTTCACACTGCGATTAATTTAAAACTTGATTCAATTGACCATGTAATCCTAGCCTGCTGTGTGTTACACAATTTACTTAGAAAGATGGATGTTCACCAATACACACCAGCAGGCTTTGATGACACAATCAATAATCAAACTGGTGAAATAGTGCCAGGTGATTGGCGTCAGGAATCAAACATCTTTGGAATCCCTTCATCATTTACCCTTAAGTGGGCGTGCACGTCATGAAATTAAGTTGAATCGAGAAAATTATTTGAATTATTTCATTGGACCTGGATCTGTGCATTCGCAGAATGACTTAGATTAATTTTTTTTTTTATTTGTATATTAACTTTAAAAAATATCAAATAAAATAATTTTTCAGCAAACATGATAGAATGTTAAAAAAAAAAATTATAATATTGAATCTAGAGCAAAATACACAAAATATATACCGGTGTATATATATATTTTTTTTTTTTTTTAAAAAAAAATATTTAAAATAATAATGTTTTTTTTAATCAAAAAATCTGTCAATATTTTTTTAATTTACCAAAATCCATGTA
This sequence comes from Anomaloglossus baeobatrachus, assembly GCF_048569485.1. Classification (NCBI taxonomy): domain Eukaryota; kingdom Metazoa; phylum Chordata; class Amphibia; order Anura; family Aromobatidae; genus Anomaloglossus; species Anomaloglossus baeobatrachus. The sequence continues at coordinate 861,271,954 of NC_134353.1, read as the reverse complement.
TTTACAAAATATGAAAAATTTAAACAAATAATTTTTGTATGGAATTATTAAGCATAATTTTAATTGTTTTAAATTGTCACAAACAAAAAGAAAAAATAAGTAAATTAATTTAAAAAAAACCCCAAAAACTAAACGGATCTTTAAATATCATCAAAAAGGCATGTGTCTGCAGTCTTTCTCTTGCCTTTGTGTGTTATTTCGGCAGGTATATTAATTGAGTCTATATCTCAGACACTATTTGTCGACTCTCTCAGCGAAATTAAAGATGGCGAATTCTTCAAGAGCAAGCATTTGGGGCCAATGCGAAATAGAATTTATGGTGGAATGCCTGGATGCATGGGACTTTGAGTGCATTCGAAAATATGACAGGCCCATGGCGCATAAAAGGGCAGTATTACGCTGTGTGCAACGCGGCCTTAAAAAAAAAAATATGGAGTAATACGCACCATTGTTCAAATCAGGAACAAATGGTCAGATTTAAAGTTTAGATCATGGAGTCGAGTTGTGAATATACGTACCCGATTACATAGATTAGCAGGTAATTATTTAATATTGTTTTCAGCATTGTTGTTTGCATAAATGAATATGTATAAACATAATATTTATAACATCTGATTCTTCAATTGTTCATTAATTAGCCAGGGAAAATAAAGAGCAGGATGATAAGTATGGTTCTGCGGCAGCTACCCATCTTGCCTCAAATGTAAATGAAACGCCTCACAACACACCCAGCCCAACCATCTCAGGCAGTGTGACCAATAGTAAATGCCAATGATTTGATCCATTTGTCAGAAAGGTCATTAAATTATACAAATATGTAAATTATTATTTTGCATAATTGTGCTTTACATTATCCTTAGAAAATGGCACTCAATCAGCCTTCAACTTGGACTTAAGCTCCAGATCTTAGATCATTGCTGATGAAGATGTGGATAATAGATCAAGAGGTATGTTTTGTTTTTTTTAACCAAAATAAATTTAAAACATCTCTGTTTATCCTCACTACAGAAAGACCATCATATCAAGAAGTCCTTGAACCTGGAGTTCGTGTATTAGAAGCTGCCAATGAGCATTTAATGTTGTTACAAAAACTCAATGTGTAGCTTTCTTTAGGTTTAACTTATTTTATGAACATAAGCATTAAAAATGTATTGCTTATTTTTGTTAATAAATCAAACTTTAATGATAGTATTAGTAAAATATTTCAATAATGTTAAGACACAAAGTTTAATTCATGACAATTTTTTATTATATTCTATATATGTTCAATATTTTAAGTAAACTTTTTACCTTTAAAAAAAAAAATGTCATTGCGTCATTCATGACTTTTTGGTTGGATGAAATTATCCAAAAACAATTATTTGCATAATAATGTAAACTTTTTTGTATAATGAGACAAAAAAAGTAAGGAAAAATGAGTATACTAGATTTTAGAATAATTAGGGAATTAAATCATCAAGTGGATATTACATACACATCATTGGATATAAACTGATACATAAAAAAGATTAGCATAACATATTTTTAAATTTAATCATCACTTGTTAATGATTTTTGCGATTTATTTGTTTTACGTGTTTTTTTTCGGGACACACGAGTGGTTTGATGCGTAGCAATTGGAGAACTTTCAACAACAGGTGGCTCCACATTTGCTTGCATTATATCAGCATTTTCAAACTCAGATGAGAGTGGAGTGATAAATGAGATACAGGTATTCTCATTTAATCTCCCCTCTTGGCCGGCATGCATTACAGAAAGCATTATTCTTTGCGCATGCATGACTTGTTCTGCTGACATTTTTTTGAAAAGGTCATCAATCATTTGGGCATAACCGCTCACAGGCTCTTTTTTTGCATTTTCTAGAATATTTTTAGACATTTCTACTAGCTGGGCAACACCTGTGAGTGCTGATGAATGCCTTTTCCTTTGCTGTAGTGGTCTGCGGAAAACTTGAGATGGCCCAGGTGTGTCAGTAATACTGCTTGTTTGCATTGGTAATGAGACAGAAGATATCTCTTCATTTGCCGATATTTCAAGAGAATCCTCCAAGTCAGAATAAATAGTAGGTTCCTAATGTACAAATATAAATTTTAATAAATATACCGAAGATGACTAAGTCATTCATATTCAAAAACATTAGTCATTGCAATGTTGATAGATGTGATTTTAATTAAAGTCTTTATATTATAAACTTAATTGAACCACAAGTTTAATAACAGATCTTATGTTTGTTATATTTTTTTTTTTTTTTTAAATCAAATATTGTTAAATTTTGGAGAATTTTTCTCCAAACAATTTTTATTGATTTTACAAAATTTTATACAAAACCATAGCAAAAGAAGTATGATTGCAAAAAAAAAACCAAAAAAACCCGTACATTCATTGCCAGAATATTTCAAAGAAAAGGATAACACCTCAACATGGTATTCCAAACCATTTTTCGATTTGCAATGACATACAATGAGTCAGTATTAGAAAATCCAAACGTAACACATATAAAACAAACCCCTGAACCCCTTTGTCATCCTGTAATATTTCCAATATCAATGTTGAGCCTTGTTGTTGCCGTGACGTCTCTCCTTCGCCCTTCCCTCGAGTCCCCGCTAGTTAAACCTTAATTTTCCCAAACTACCCTGGATTTCATTTAGAAGGTACCACTCCGAATGCCTGAAAGGTGTCACCAACTTATTTATTTCTTCCCGTGTGAAATGAGACTCTATAAAGGTTTTCCATCTCCCAAAGAACTTGGTAGTCTTATTGTCTTTGTCCCTTTCTGCTTCTAATTTCTCCAACCTCAGAAGATTATGTAGTTCGCCAATGACTTCCCTTGTGGATGGGGCCTCCTCCTTTATCCAATGTCTTAGGATGCACCTTTTAGCTATCATGGCTATGTCATGTATGATTGCAAATGTCTTTTTATCTTGAGTGTTCTAAATTTTGGAGAATTTAAACAAATATTTTTTGATAAAACAACCCTAAAATAGTATTGTTTTTTTAAAAAAAATAAACACAAAAACTTTTTGATTCATACAATCATTTTGAACATAAATTTTATAATGCCACAAACACAGTATGCTAACTCAAAAAGAACAATAAACTTACCTCTTCTGGAAGATCAATAGGCGGCTGAACAACAGGATTTACTGGTAGTGGTGGTATGAGACTCATTGATTGTCGGGGCATTTCTTGATCTCTAGTGAACATTAACAGGTCATAGTACCACAATCTGGGTACATAAACGGATTCTGCAGCAGCACCTGAGTGTTTGCTATCTTCAACTTTGTTTAGTTCTTTTTTAAATACTGTTCTAATTGCCTGAATTTTTTTCTTTATAATACGTTCATTGAATTGTTCATCAGGATGATATTGGGAACATATGGAAATAAACTTGCCATATGCTTCTTTTTTTAAAAGCTTGTTACTGTATGATAGGGATTTTACACGCCACAAACATTCATTTTTTCATTTTGACGATACTCCGCAATGAAATCACGCATGAAATCCTCACCTGATAACGCCATGTTTCCTACGCAAAACAGGTGTAAAGACTTTAAAAAAAAATATTACGTGCAGAACTTCATATCTTAGCAGAAAAAACTTAAGCAGTAATGTTGCACCTTAGGTAAATGCATCAAATGCATTTTTTAATATAAATTTTCCAGATATATAAACAACAAAAATTAAAATTTGTTTGCAATATTACAAAAATTTCACATTATATGTGTCATAAACCTGACAAAACAAAAACTTAAAATTAACAATAATGTTTTCGAAGATAAAATCCCAATGACCTACCTTACACAAGATGCCAATAAGACACAATACACACAGCCAGCGGACTGCTTTTTAATGCTATAGAAACAATCAAGCCTGGAACATGTGCGAATGATGTTAAATTGAACGCACATGTGTAATTTGGGAGGGCGTGTTGAGAGGTGGATGATGGGTACTAAAATGACGATAAACTAGATGAAGGTCGGATTGACAAAAAAAACAAAAAAAAACGTGTGACACTAAAAAAACAACCTAAAACGATATGCTGAACAACCATACACAATTAACGACTTATGTGCGATTGTTTCATGTGACTTTATTAGACGACAAAAACTCAAATTGAACAAGGTTGATGGAAAAACATGGGCGTGGCTAATTGTTTGTCATCGCTAACGATATTGATTAAAATATCGTAGCGTGTAAAGCCCCCTTTAGACCTGATTACCCCAATCTACTTATCTTGGAAAACCTCAGGAAACATGTTACAACCACTAAATAAATTAGAAAAAAAAACAAGGAGAAAAATTGTAGGAAAAATACCCTGACTATAAATAAAAAAATTGCAAGTGCTTAATAACAGGGTACTTAGTATATACATTTTTGCAAAAAGGTAAGAAGCTGTCTCACCTCGTCACGGTATACCCATCTGAGACAGTCCCTAACCTACTAAAGTTAAAAACATATTCTGTACCTGACTTGTGTCATGTCAAAACTTCAATATGAATGGTAAAGTGGTCAGCTGGGTCCCAGATTAAATACACAGCAAAAAGTGAGAAGCATGTAATTGTTCAGCCTCAGTATCAGGAGGGCTGCACCCCCAACTTGCATTAAAGCAAGATAACAGGCCTGCTTCTCACTTTTTGCTGTGTATTTAATCTGGGATTTAGATTGTGAGCCCCAATGGGGACAGTGTTGCTGATGCATGTAAAGTGCTGCGGAATATGTTGGCGCTATATAAAAATAAAGATTTTTTTATTTATAAATCAATGATATATAACAGGGGTCGGGAATCTATGGCTCGCAAGCCAGATGTGGTTCTTTTGATGGCTGCATCTAACAAACCTTTAATATAAAAATACCATATTTTACAGGGGTTTTTTTTACCAAAACTGGGGGGAAAATGGAGGTGTGTCTTACAAACCGTATATGGCTTACCGGGGCGGCAGTGGGGTGTTGTGGCGGAAGGTACCATTGATCTGCCAGCAGACAGCAGGCTGCTTTGAATCTCCCTCAGTTGACGAGATTAACTTCAAGAAAATGGCTGCAGAGGCAGCGCATGCGCAGATAGAACTCAGTGGCCATTTTCTTGAAGTCCATTTCATTGATCTGCGCACGCGCCGCAGCCATTTTCTTAAATCAATCTCATCAACTGCGGGAGATTTAAAGCAGTCCGTCAGCAGATCAATGGCACCCGCCGCCATGACACACCACGAGTCCGCCCACAGCAGTATAGCTGACCCACCGCACACTGACCGTTTTGAGCCGCGACACCCCCTCCTCTGTACCCATAGCATCGACTACCCTGCCTCCTGGGACCTTCTGAGCTGCTCCACCACCGCCACTCCCCCGGTGAGTATAGCGCTAACGGAATTACATTTTAAAATATCTCGCGTTCATGGCTCTCTCAACCAAAAAGGTTTCCAACCCCTGATATATAAGGAGCTATTTGTAGATTGTGATCAGATGTAGTAATATAGCCTGACCACTAGATGGCAGAAATGGTTTCCAAGCTGTAGTCTACAATAAATATACGAGGAAACCATTCAAAGGGCATAGGTTGGCAACCAAAAAACTGCATTGGATTTTTCAACTCTTTCTAAGAGATTTTTGCATGCAGGATACGTGAAAAATATTTTCAAAAACGCTGTACCCCAAGAATTTAGGACGAATCACAACTTACTCAGCTTCAGACGCTCCCTAAAAACGCATCTTTTTAGGGCGGCCTATCACACTACCTAGCCGAACTAAATTTGTATAGTCCATCCATAACTCAGAATATAACTTCACGTCAAACTCCACTGCACCCAAATGCATCTCAAGGCTCTGGCCAACTGGTCCAGGCAGCCATTTTGTATCCCCCATTTCCTTGAGATGGCTGGATTATAATTGTAAATAAGCACTTGTACCTTGCCCCCCCCCATCTCATTGTAGATTGTAAGCTCTCACGAGCAGGGTTGTCTTTTTCCCTCTAAATATTGTATTTTCTATAACTGCTACTTGTTTAAATATGATCCTCCTGAATTGTAAAGTGCTGCGGAATATGTTGGCGCTGTAGAAAAAAAGAATATTATTATTATTTTTGGGTGTATAGCTGCTGAAATTGTAATGGGACAAAAAAATTGGGGGAAGCTATTCCTGATTTGAAGACTTCTTATTGACAAATGATTTCTAAAATGAAGATGAGAAAGAGGAAAAAATGAAAATTGGATTGAAATAGGGACAGTGATAGGGATAGTGTGGGGGAGGGTGATTTGGGCAAAATCACAGAGTCAATCATATTCTGTCGTATTCTATTTATTGTATTTTTTGTTTAATAAGATGCCCCAGATTACAAAACGCACCCCAAATTTAGAGATAAAAAAAATAAATATGGGGTCCGTTTGATAATCCAGTGGTGTATTACCAGGTAGGTGGGGCGGCAGCGGTGGTGGAGCGGGGGTCACAGGAGGCAGGGGCGGAACAGGAGTATGGCGATGCTGCAGGCGGTGCAGAGGGGGGCCCAGATACTCACTGCGGGCTGCGGCGCTGTGCTGGGGCAGACGGCGCTGTGCTGGTGTTCGCTGCGGGTGGTGAGGCACTGGCCATTCTGAAGATGTCGGCGGTGAGGGCTTCAAAGAAATGGTGGCTGGAGTCGGCACATATGCTGATGAGAGCTTGAGTCGAGAGCTCCATCTGCGCACACGCCGACTCTGGGTGCCATTATTTGAAATCTGGGTGCCATTATTTGAAAGCCCTTACCACCATCTTCAGAATAACCCGTGCCTTGCTGCCCGCCGCACAGAGCCTCACAGTCCGCCGCACAGAGTAGGGATACCTGCCACACAGAGCAACGCCGCAGACGGCAGCACAATGCACAGCATTGCCCTTCCTTCTGTGACCCCTCTCCACCACCCCTCAGTAAGCTACATTTGGATTTTAAGACGCACCCTTCAATTTACTCCCAAATTTTTGGGAGGAAAAGTCCATCTTATAATCCGAACAATATGGTAGTTCTTGGTAGACGTTGTGGTTGGGGTACACTCGTGGTGGGAATGCGAAAGACAACCAGTTAGGCTGAACAACTCTGATGTGTCCCATTCAGTAACTCCATCATAACTAGTGTGCAATTGAGTGTGCCAATAAAGTACAATTCAATTCTGTTAGTGTTCAAATGTTACTGTTGCCAAATGCCATGAAGAGGCTGTGTTATTTCTCCGGACTGTTTTTGTTTTATTTGTGCTAATATGCTATTAATAGGCAACAAAAAAATAAGTAATTTTATGAAGAAAGTTTGTTTTATATACTTCAAATTGCACCTTGGAGATGAAGACAAGAGAAGAAAGAAGATGATGATTCTGGCTCAGACATTTCTATGGATGAGGCGCCTCAACTGTTTTCTTAGAATGAGTTAAACGATCTTGTTAGAGATTTGGGCCTTTCCAAAGATGCTTCTGAACTGTTGGGATCAAGACTCAAGAATAAACCCCTTCTGTCAACCAGAACGTTGTTTTCATGGTCCAGGCATAGAGAGAGTTCATTCACATTTATTTTATTCTAAAAAGGGCAGTTTGTTTTTTTGTGGTGATATTCCTGGGTTCTGTCACGGGGAATCATGCTAACAGAAGATGGACCCCTAAGCTGACCCTCAAACTAGGGAACCTAAGTTGTTCCTTATCCTAGAGGTAAGCTTGATGGTAGCTAGATCTGGGCCCCCAGTGTGTCCCTAACTCCAGTTAAAGCATTGATCTACATCCCCTCTCCCCCCCCCCACTCCAGGAGCGTGCCCAGGACTGGAGAAGCAAACCACATAAATAACAGACAGGGGAAGAACCCAAACTCATGCACACAGCAACCAGACATAAGGGAGAGACAATATGAACCCAGGAAGGAAATAAACTAACAATAGGGATATTTCCACAGCACACAACAGGTTACCAAGAACTGGATCACAACATTAAGGACCGATATGCAGGAGCAACACTTAAGTTATATCCGGCAACAAGCAACCAAATCTAGAACCTAATAAGGATGAGTGCGGCTGTGAATGGTCATTACCAGCCTGAGCTTCTAGCAACCATTCACAAACCAGCAGGAATTAACTCCTGCTGGACTGGAAAGCAGTGAAGCAATACACAGCTGACGCCCGTGACAGGCTGTACAACTAAGAGATTGCAAGCTGTCAGAATCTGCGATATGAAAAGAGTCATATGCTTCAATGACACCCAGCGAGTGCAAAGCTGAACACCGCATGAGAGGTTCATGAGCCAATTAGAAATCAGATATGAATCATCCCAATGGCACTTATTTGTAGATTCTTCCAAAACAACACTAAAAACAGTCTTGCTGGATAGTGGAAATTAATTTGCATCACTCCCTGTTGGAGACTCAATGCTACTGCAGGAAAGTTATGAAAATTTGGTTCTGATCCTGGAAAAAAATAAAGTATGGATATCATTGCTGGATGATTTGTGGAGACTTCAAAATACTATGATATTAGGCTGCTTTCACACATCAGTTTTTTTGCATCAGGCACAATCCGGCTCAAAAACCTATGCAACGGATGCGGCGAAAAAAACTGATCCGTTGCATAAGTTTTTCCATGCGGCCCGTCCGTTTTTTGACTGATGCGGCTTGATACTAAGGCCCCCCATGTCTACCAACTTACTCCTCCTATTTGACCTCGACACAGACCTAATCGGATACCTGTAAGAGTTCTGCCCACTGCTCTGCCGCTGTTAGTTGTACTGCTGCTGCCCACCAGCTCTGACACTGCTGCTACATACAATGTCATGGAGCTCAGCACCTTACAGTGTGAGTCTGCCTACATCACGCACAGTGGCTGGCACAAGTAGTTTATAACCAATCTCAGAAATGACAGATCAGAGAATTAATTTATAGACCTTGAGCTGGTAAACTAACTTGATAAATAAAGATTATTACATAAGTTGCCTTTTCTATTTTGGTGATAATTGTCCTGTGTCATATCTACTTTAATAAAATACTAAGTGAAAACTGGATTTTACTGTTTTTGGGGGTCTGGGGTAGCTGTCGATTATTCATTTGTTTTAGCGTCTAATACAAATTAACCTCTGTATCTCCGTCATTTCCAGGTACAGTGGAGCTCCAATCAGCTCCGTGACCCGACACGCGGCGGAGTGCGCAGGCTGCAAAGGTCATGGCAGCATGATGAGTTTACATAATCACGCTGCCAGCATCTCTGCAGAGAGCCACTGAGGAGGAGAGGTCGCTGGAGCTGGGAGCAGGTAAGCACTCCTTGAGCTGAAGATACTGGGAGCTGTGGTTTGGGAACTGTATGGAACTGTATGGAAAAAGGGGCAGCTTAGGTGGGGTCTGTATAGAAAAGTGGGCTGCATGTGATGGGATCTGCATGGGAAAGGGGGCAGTATGGGGGATCTGTATAGAAAAGGGGGCCGCATAGGGTGGGATCTGCATGGAAGAGGGGGCAGTATGGAGGGATCTTCATGGCAAAGGGCACAGACTGTGGGGTTGGAACAGTATAGAAAATTCGGCAGCCTGTGGGATGGGATCTGTATGATTAAGGGGGCAGCCTGCGAGGTGGAATTTGTACGAAAAAAGGGGCATCTTTCGGGTAAATCTGTATGGAAAAGAGGGCTGCATGGGGTGGGATCTGCATGGAAAAGGGGGCAGCCTGTGGGATGGGATGAATATGTAAAGGCGATCTGCATCGCACAGCGGGCAGTCTGCGATGTAGGATCTGTATGGCAAAGGGAGCACCCTGTAGGGTGGGATCTGTATAGAAATGGGGGCAGACTGCGGGATGGGATCTGTATGAATAAGGAGGCAGCCTGTGTGGTTGGATTTGTATGGAAAAAGGGGCAGAATGGGAGTAAATCTGTATGGAAAATGGTGGCTGCATGGGGTGGTATGTACATGGAAAAGGGGGCGGACTGTGGGCTGGGATGAGTATGGAAAGGGGCAGCATTGGGTGCGATGATTATGGAAAAGGGGGCAGCCTGCAGGGTGGGATCTGTATGGCAAAGGAGGCAGCCTGCGAGGTGGGACCTGTTTGGCACAGGGGGCAGCCTGCTGGGTGGGATCTGTATGACAAAGGGGGAATTCTGCAGGATGAAATCTGTATGGCAAAGGGGGCAGCCGGCATTTGGAATCTGTATGGTCAAGGGGGCAGCGTGTGGGGTTTGATCTGTATAGTAAAATGGGCAGCCTACATGATTGGGTCTGTAAAAAAAGGGGGCAGTCTGTGCCGTGGGATCTGTATGAATAAGGGGGCAGCCTTTGGGGGTGGGATCTGTATGACTAAGGGGGCAGCATGCAAGGTGAGATATGTATAGAAAAATGGGCAATCTTGGAGTAAATCTGTATGGAAAAGGGGTCTGCATGGGGTGAGATCTACATGAAAAAGGGGCAGCCTGTGGGTGGGATGAGTATGGAAAAAGGCGCGGCCTACGATAAGAGATCTGTACGGCAAAGGGGGTAGCCTGCAGCATGGGATCTGTATGGCAAAGCGGGCAGCCTGTGGGGTAGGTTCTGTATAGGAAAGGAGTCAGCCCGCGGTGTGGGATTTGTATGGCAATGGGGGCAGCCTGGAAGGTGAGATCTGTATTTCAATGGGGACCGCCTAAGGGTGGGATATGTACTGCAAAGGGGGCCACCTGGGGGTGGGATCTGTATGGCCAAGGGTGCATACCTATGCTGCAATGACCTGCACATGAGGTAAGAGACATAGCTAATCAGGAGTGCTATACTACATTTCCATTTGAAGGTATTTGATAATATTGTTCATACACCTACTACATAGTGGATAGGATCTTGGAGATTGGAATAGCTTTAATGATAAATTGAAGAGATGATTTAGGACCGGGACAAGCATAGTGGTGAGGTTGGGGAGGAGATGGGATGGAGTTAAGTGAAGAAGTGGTTAGATGTGATTTGGAGAAGATGAGTAAGTATTCTTCTTTGATGGTGGGGAGGAAGGTTATAGGGGAAAGGCAATGCTCTGCTATACATAGGGGTTGTAGTCGAATAGTAAATACTTGCCCAATTTGGTGGATCTTTGTTTTGAAATGTGCGGCAGTCTTCTACAGAGATGAAAGAGGTTGGAGGGAGCAGTGATTGTCGGAGGGTAGTGATAAAAGTGTCAAATAACTGGGGTTGTAGGATAAAGATGAGTCCTCAAATCAGAGCAAACAAGTGGTAGAGTGTGTGACTGGTTTTGTTTTTTAATAGGAGGCAGTAGCGTAGCTACCAAGGGGGGGCAGAGGGGGCGGTTGTCCTGGGCCCCGGGCTCAGAGGGGGCCCACTAGGAGTTTCTGAGCTGCCGCGCTGCAGGGGCAGAGCAGAAGCTCTTTGGTAGCGTCTAGAGTGGAGTTTATTTTTTGAGGGAAAGACGTCACCGGAAGGGCGCCTCCTCAGTGCAGAGCTGTGGGCGGGAAGCAGCAGTGCTCAGGCTCCTGCCCAGAGCGGACAGATCCTGACCCTGAGGTGGAGAATAAATCAGATTTTTGCTCATTAGTTAGAGAACTTTCCTCTCAGACTGGATTTTGGGGGCAGAAAAAAATGTCTCCTGTCACTGCTGGGGGCTGCAGGTCATGTATAGTTCACAGGGAATGTAGTGAAGCTGCAGCACAGTGCTGTGTAGGCTTCCATAAGGAAAGGGGACTTGCACTGGACAGGGGACGACTCGGCACGTTTGGGGGCTCATATTGTTCAAAGGGCTGCACGTTTGAGGGGGCTCACACTGGACAGGGGGCTGCAAATTTGGGGGGGCTCACACTGGACAGGGGGCTGCACGTTTGGGGGTGCCCACACTGGGACGGGGGGCATTGGTGCGTGTTGTGGGAGCCCGCACTGGGCAGGGGAGCATTGGTGCCTGTTGTGGGGGTCCGCACTGGGCAGGGGAGCATTGGTGCCTGTTGTGGGGGCCCGCACTGGGCAGGGGGGCATTGGTGCATGTTGTGGGGGCCCGCACTGGGCAGGGGAGCATTGGTGCCTGTTGTGGGGGCCCGCACTTGGCAGGGGAGCATTGGTGCCTGTTGTGGGGGCCCGCACTGGGCAGGGGGGCATTGGTGCCTGTTGTGGGGGCCCGCACTGGGCAGGGGGGCATTGGTGCCTGTTGTGGGGTCCCGCACTGGGCAGGGGGGCATTGGTGCATGTTGTGGGGGCCCGCACTGGGCAGGGGAGCATTGGTGCCTGTTATGGGGGCCCGCACTGAGCAGGGGGCATTGGTGCCTGTTGTGGGGCCCCGCACTGGGCAGGGGGGCCTTGGTGCCTGTTGTGGGGGCCCGCACTGGGCAGGGGGGCCTTGGTGCCTGTTGTGGGGGCCCGCACTGGGCAGGGGGGGCATTGGTGCCTGTTGTGGGGGCCCGCACTGGGCAGGGGGGCATTGGTACGTGTTGTGGGGGCCTGCACTGGGCACGGGGAGATTGGTGCATGTTGTGGGGGTATGGCTCGCAGGGCAGGGGGCGACACTGCACTTTGGAGGGGCTTGCAGGGCGCCATATTGCCCTTTGGAGGGCTTGCAGGGCACCCGATTGCACTTTGGAGGGGCTTGCAGGGCGCACTAGGCAGGTGGCAATGCTGCATGTTGGGGGGGCTCGCGCTGGGCAGGGTGCCGTGTTGCACGTTGGGTGGGCTCGCACTGGGCAGGGGGCCGTGTTGCACGTTGGGGGGAGCTTGCAGGGAGAGAGGCTGCACGTTGGGGGGCTCGCAGGGGGAGAGGCTGCACGTTTGGGGGGGGCTCGCATGGGGAGAGGCTGCACATTGGGGGGACTCGCAGGGGGAGAGGCTGCACGTTGGGAGCGGCTCGAAGGGGGGGACAGGCTGCACATTGGCGTGGGCTCGCAGGGAGGAGAGGCTGCATGTTGGGGTAGGCTCGCAGGGGGGAGAGCCTGCACGTTGGAGTGGGCTCGCAGGGGGAGAGGCTGCACATTGGGGTGGGCTTGCAGGGGGGAGAGGCTGCACATTGGGGTGGGCTCGCAGGAGGGAGAGGCTGCACGTTGGGGTGGGCTCGCAGGGGGGAGAGGCTGCACTTTGGGGTGGACTCGCAGGGGGAGAGGCTGCACGTTGGGGTGGGCTCAAAGGGGGAGAGGCTGCACGTTGGGGTGGGCTCGCAGGGGTAGAGGCTGCACGTTGGGGTGGGCTCACAGAGAGAGAGGCTGCACGTTGGGGTGGGGCTAGCAATAGGCAGGGGGTGGTGCTGCACTTTGGGGGGACTTGCAGGGCGCTGAGCAGGGAGCTGAGTTGCACGTTGGGGGGGTTCGTGCTGAGCAGGTGGCCGTGTTGTACGTTGGGGGGCTCGCAGGGAGAGAGGTTGCATGTTGGTGGGGCCTGCAGGGGAAGAGGCTGCGTGTTGGGGGGGCTCGCACTAGGTAGAGGGTGACGCTTCACTTTCGGGGGGCTTGCTGGGCAGGGGGCAGTGTTGCATGTTGGGGGGACTCGCACAGGGAACTCTGTGTGTTATTAATCTTCTCCCTTTGTTTTTCAAATACAGCTTGCGACTACTGGCAACTGGGTGTTATTACCCCTCCCCCCCCCCGTCGTCCCACCTTAGAGACTGAGAGAACAGTGTGGTCTAATCCACATCACACCTCCTGTGTCCACCAATGTAGTCAACGAGAGAGGATTTTTAAGGTAAATACAGAAATACAATTTTTACACCTAAAAGGCAGAGGACTCCGATACAAAAGATTTTTTTCTTTCATTGTCTCCAATGTCCAACATGGCTTAATTCTACGCATTGATTTCTAAAGTTCGTTGTTATATATTTGTATCCCCGACCTACTGTCTCCTCCCCATTACCCTGTAGACTGTAAACCCCTGAGGGCAGGGTCCGCTCCCCTCTCTACCAGTCTGTCAGGATTGGTTTATTTACTGTAATTCATATCTGTATTTTGTGTATGACCAGTTCCCATGTACAGCATGGAATCAATGGTTCTCTATAAAAATAAAACTGTAAATATTATTTTATTTTTTTTTTTTTTTTTAGAATTCTTGTTATACTTGTGTTAATAAAACTGTTCTAGAAGTGGGATGAATGTTCATTAGTATAATGATAAAGCTCGGTGTGACACTAGTGAACAGTAACTGCTGGTTGGATCTGTATCAGGCTGTGTTCACACATTGAGTTGTTGTGGAAACTACCTACAGCACAGTCCTGACATGTAGTAGACCCACAGTAAGTTGTTCAGATCTCGCTGACAATTTATTTTCTGTCTTTAGCAGCCCCCTGATCTGTGACGCCCTGGCAAAACCAGGTAATCACAAAAGTTGTCCACCCTCCTTGTTACCACCAAAAACCCACACCTAGGTACAACACACAGCCATTAAAGCCTAGCCACCCTCCTCATTATAATGACACACCAGTGGGCGGGATCAGGTGGATGAGAACGTCCACCTAGGGGTCCTGAGGTGTCAGAGGCGGTAACACAGTAGATGAAGTTTGGAGTTTGAACAGTCAGACAAGTGGAAGTTATAGTGGAGAGTGGAGTTCTAGTCTCACAGCGGAGTCAGGGGTAGGGGCCCCTGGACTACCTGGCTAGATATCACACAGAAGAAAAGTAGGCGATCGTGTGGTTCAAAAAATGCTTTTTATTAATTAGTGCAGAGAGATGAAAAGGGAAAGGCAAAACGGATTACATCACCGCAGTCGAGGGGTAAAGAGCATATTTAGATGTACATGCAGAGTAGCTGGCAGAATCCAGATAAACAGTGCAAAAAATGGCCCTTGAATTCGGTCAATATCCCATCAATTGTCCAGTAGCCCATTAATTATCAATATAAAAAATTACACATGCATTACTATTCACAGAGTTGAAGGCCCAGAGAGGTAGAATATCTAGAGCACAGTATAAAACTGCCGGCATACCAAAAATAAGGAAGCCACTGAAATATTCAAAACTGTGTAAGGAATGGCCACAGACACGGATATTTAACGGCACATGTGATATCACTATAAACCTACCCATAGACTGCACATCATAGGTGATCCATTCCCCCTTGGGCAAGGGAATTTTTCATACAGTGTACTATGACATGTGCCTATGTCGGTAACAAAGATCAGCACAATCGCAAAACGAACACATTAATAGGTACATAGATACATAACAGTGGAGACTGAAAACCGTCAAAAAAATTCCCACTGAAAGGATAGACTAAATCCAATAAGTGCTCCAGCAAATTAATGCGATCAAAAAAAACCGACAGAGGCACCTGTCCCCACATACCCGCCCAAAGGGATAAGACAATCAGAGTGCAACACATAGGGTACCAATGTACCATAAATAGACCGCTTCCATATAGAACTGTTTGGAAGTAGCACAAATACAAAAAGCCGCTGTTAGTCAGGATAAGCCAGCAACGAATAAACATTACCTAGACAAATATCGCTGCGGTGGTAATGCGCCCGATGCGCATTTCGGAGTGTACCTTCGAAGGTGCACAGAGAGGGTACTCGGACCCTGAAGCCAGGACTGGGACCAATGGCCTAGCTAATTAACCGATTGAGGGCAGGATTATAGGTCCTGTCCCAAACTAAGTCCCGAAAAGTAGACAACCACCCACCGAGAGGGATAGTGCCACCGCCAGGGCCTGTAGATCCCACGGGTCAGCGTCAGACGGGCACGGCTCCTCAGGCACACAGAAAGCCAGGAGTGGACTTCCGTGTTCCATAGCGGGAAGTCTAAAAACACAACCACAACTAGTGCAGAGGAGAAGACAGCGACCATCAGCTCGGGTGGGGGACCAGAGTACAACCGGCCGCGGTGGCCGGCCACCAGCACCTTGGTTTACCAAAAGACTCGTGTGATTTATTTAACTGTGAGTAACCAAAAATCCCCTGGTCCATCCGGGCGTGCAAGCCCCTGCCATCGCCATACCCTGCACAGAGACAGAGAGGGAGGGGGGAGAGACAGAGAGGGAGAGAGACAGAGAGGGAGGGAGAGAGAGGGACTGATCACCCGAGGCTGGTTTCTGGGCATGGTCAGTAGAGCAAGTAGGATCCTGTCTATCAGCATGCCAGCGTTCACATGCATTTGCATGCTGTTTAGTCAGGATCCAACAATTTGCAGTATTTGGACGCAGCTCAAAAACGCTACAAGTAGCGTTTTTGAAAAATGTTAAAATACTGCAAGTCGCTGGATCCTCACTATAACGCACGCAAACGCATGTGAACGCATGTTGATGCGAGTCCATTGCAAATGCATTGAAATGAAAACGCATTTGCACTGGATCTGTTTTTGCGTTAAAAAAACGTTCAGGACGCATGTTACAAAAACGTAGTGTGAAAGCAGCCTTAACAAGAACTGTACCTGTGTTCTTCCATTTCCTTACTATGTTCCTCACAGTGGAAACTGACAGTTTAAATCTCTGAGACAACTTTTTGTATCCTTCCCCTGAACAACTATGTTGAATAATCTTTGTTTTCAGATCATTTGAGAGTTGTTTTGAGGAGCCCATGATGCCACTCTTCATAGGAGATTCAAATAGGAGAATAACTTGCAAGTGGCCACCTTAAATACCTTTTCTCATGATTGGATACACCTGCCTATGAAGTTCAAAGCTCAATGAGGTTGCAAAACCAATTTAGTGCTTTAGTAAGTCAGTAAAAAGTAGTTAGGAGTGTTCAAATCAAGAAATTGATAAGGGTGCCCATACTTTTGCACCAGTCAAATTTTGTTTAAATGCGGATTGCACATTTTCTGTCAGTACATTAAACCTCATTTCAATCCAGAAATATTACTCAGTCCATCAGTTATTAGATATATGAAACTGAAAAAAGCTGTTGCAAAAACCCAAATTGTTATAAAGAAAAAAGGTTAACATTAATAGGGGTGCAACAAAGGGAAGAAAATCCAGCTCACCTGCCATCAAAGTCCATGCTTTCCTCCAGAGTGCACGAGTCCTGCCGGTCAGTCCATACCGGTATGTGTGGCAAAGAGTGAATAGAAAAAAGTGGGCTCAGCACTGATATAAAAATATATAAAAAAACTTTTTATTAGAATCCGGTTAAAACATGGTCTGGGAACACGTTGTACACAATGAAGAGCAGGAAAAACTTTACGCGTTTCAGACAGGCTAATAATTTAAAACCAAAAAGTCTCCTTAGTCATAAGCTCATGACTAAGGACACTTTTTGGTTTTAAATTATTAGCCTGTCCGAAACGCGTAAAGTTTTTCCTGCTCTTCATTGTGTACAACGTGTTCCCAAGAGTGTCATAGGCTATGTTTTGAGGGGAAATTTTAACCCCGCTCTTTACAGTTATTCACCAAAAAACCTGCCTAAATTAAAGCGAATGGAGCTGGGAGCCACAGTGCAGCCAGAACTTCAGAAGAATGCGCAGCCACGCCATTATATGGAATGTTGGCGTGTCACAATGCAGCCAGGGAAAGAGACAGACACAGACAGGGAAAGAGGCAGACACAGACAGGATAAGAAGCAGACATAGACAGGGTAAGAGACGGACAAAAAGAGACAGACACAGACAAAGAGACAGACTGACAGGGAAAGAGAAGAAAAGAGAGAGACAGGTTAAGAGACAGACACAGACAGGGTAAGAGACAGACAAAGACAGACAAAGAGACAGACACAGGGAAAGAGACAGAGGTAAAGAGGGAAAGAGACAGACAGGGAAAGAGAGGGAAAGAGACAGACGGAAAGAGACAGACAGGGAACGTTGCACTGGTTTTTGCACTCTGATGGAATAAAAAGAAGGAAGATTTTTCACTCAAGTGGACGCTGTCATTCTTGTTTTCTGACAGGGAAAGAGACAGACAGGAAAAGAGAGAGACAGGTTAAGAGACAGACACAGACAGGTAAAGAGACAGACAGACAGACACAGGGAAACAGACAGACAGGGAAAGAGATGGAAAGAGACAGACAGGGAAAGAGAGGGAAAGAGACAGACAAGGAAAGAGAGGGAAAGAGACAGAGAAAGAGAAAGAGACAGACAGGGAAAGAGGCAGACAGGAAAAGTGACAGAGAAAGACAGACACACAGACAGGGAAAGAGATTGAGACAGATGGAGAAAGAGACAGAGATAGAGACAGACAGGGAAAGAGACAGACAGACAAAGAGATAGAGAGAGAGACAGAGAGATATATACAGAGGGGGAAGCAGACAGAGAATGGGAGAGAAACAGAGAGACAGTTACTATCCCGGGCGTTAATACATTCTATTTATACATTCTATCCCGGGAATGTTAATACATTCTATTTTGTTAACAGCAGTTATTAACCCGGGCGAAGCCGGGTAGTACAGCTAGGGGATGGAGCATGATGAGGGGTGCACAGCATGGGGGATGGAGCAGGATGGGGGGTGCGCAGCATGGGGGATGGAGCACGATGGGGATGCGCAGCATGGGGGAAGGAGCACGATGGGGGGTGCGCAGCATGGGGGATGGAGCACGATGGGGGTGCACACATCCCCCAAAACACACACACACCGCCACACGCACAACACACCACACACACACTGGGAACCACAAACACCACCCTACACAGACACCCACACACACACAGACAACGCCGCACACACACAACACCCAACACACAAACACCGCGGCATACATATACGCACATACCGCGCAACACACACAGTGCACAAAACATACCTCCCCCAAAACACACACACACACTCCACACCCACACAAACTGCGCAACACACACAGCACCACACACACAGAACGCTGCAGACACACAGAGTTTCACAAACAACGCAACACACACAACGCAACACACAAGCACTGCTCTCACACACCCCCACACCCAGACACCACCCAGAACATTTACAGCCCCTACACAAACACTTGGTAACTACACACAACATCTATATATATATATATATATATATATATATATATATATATAAAACAAAAATCATACATTAACTACACAATACGTAAATTCTAGAATACCCGATGCGTTAGAATCAGGCCACCTTCTAGTATATATGTGTATATATATATATATATATATATATATATATATATATATATATATATATGTGTGTGTTATATAAGTGTGTGGGTATATATATGTATGTGTGTGTGTGTGTGTGTGTGTGTGTGTGTATATATATGTATATACTGTACTGCATATATGTGTGTGTGTGTGTATATATATACATACTGTACTGCATATATGTGTGTGTGTGTGTATGTATATATGAGGACCTAAAAAAATCAACTCCATTCTAGTGGTTTCCATGAGGAGCTGTCTGGATTGGAGTTGATTTTTAAAGGGAGAGATCCTCAAAAGATCAACTCTGTAGAGTTGCTAAAATGAGGGACTCAAAAAAAGTGTCTACAGTGAGGGCCTCAAAAAATCAACTCTAATCTAGTCACTTCACTAGGGAGCCGTCTAGAATGGAGTTGCTAAAATGAGGATCACAAAAAATCAACTCCATTCTAGATGTAACCCTACTCCGAGTCCCCCACCCTGGTTCTCACCGCTAGGGGGCGAGCCCTCCACGTGCTCCGTTGTCTCCCGCCTTCTTTGCCAGGAATCATAACAAACGCCCCACGTGACCGGAGACACACGTGACGTCACCGCTCTCCTCGCGCTCGGCTCCTCCCCGGCAGCCGGCACTGTCCGTACTGTCGCGCTCGGCGGGATGTTTTGAATCTCCCCGGATAGACGTGTTTCCTTCTCCTGCACCAGATTCGAGCGGCGGCAGCGGCATGGAGCCGGCACAGGCTGTTCAGGGGGAGCCGGCGGACATGGCTGTCGGCGCTTTAGTGTCACTGGAGGCGCAGAGTTTGGAGCTCGGGAGAGTGGCGCTAATGGGGCGCACAGACCGGCAGCCAGAGCCCGCAGCCAGCACACTGCACCTGCTGAAGTAAGTGTGCGGAGCCCGATAGCGGCTGCAGAGAACTACAGGTCCCAGCTGCCCCGCCAGGGCTGCTCCTGGGGCGGGAGAAGGCAGAAAGCTGCAGGTCCGTGTGCACACCGTGCGTCTGTCAGTCCAATGGGAATCTCCCGACAAAAGGGCAAAAACATCAACCAGAATGAACATATGCAGCAGTGTGAGGGTGGTGAGGCGGCTGTGGCCGGACCGCTGTGTGCTCACACCACAGGCGCTGAGAACACCGGACACAACAAGGAGTAAACCGCATCCGCTGACCATGTGTTCTGTCATGTGATGCCATTAAAAGGGTGCTCAAGTTATACTATCTCCAGGATCAGGCACCAGTATGCGCCAATGGGGCGCCCCCACTTATCGGCAGTGTCTGTGTCTGCCTGAAGTACCCCTGCACAGAGCCGCACACAGCGTCAGCTGATGCCTGGAAGCCGCCGGGGAGGAGGGCTGAGGCGTGGGAGCCGCCGGGGAGGAGGGCTGAGGCGTGGGAGCCGCCGGGGAGTGGGGCCGGACGCCTGGGAGCCGCCGGGAACTGGGGCCGGACGCCTGGGAGCCGCCGGGGAGTGGGGCCGGACGCCTGGGAGCCGCCGGGGAGTGGGGCCGGACGCCTGGGAGCCGCCGGGGAGTGGGGCCGGACGCCTGGGAGCCGCCGGGGAGTGGGGCCGGAGGCGTGGGAGCCGCCGGGAAGTGGGGCCGGACGCCTGGGAGCCGCCGGGGAGTGGGGCCGGACGCCTGGGAGCCGCCGGGGAGTGGGGCCGGACGCCTGGGAGCCGCCGGGGAGTGGGGCCGGACGCCTGGGAGCCGCCGGGGAGTGGGGCCGGACGCCTGGGAGCCGCCGGGGAGTGGGGCCGGACGCCTGGGAGCCGCCGGGGAGTGGGGCCGGACGCCTGGGAGCCGCCGGGGAGTGGGGCCGGACGCCTGGGAGCCGCCGGGGAGTGGGGCCGGACGCCTGGGAGCCGCCGGGGAGTGGGGCTGGACGCCTGGGAGCGATTTTTAATTTATTCCTCCCTTTCTCCGAAGAGCCTTAACATTTTTTTATTTTTCCCATAACCATATGAGGGGCGTGTTTTTTGTGGAACGAGTTGTACTTTTAAATGAAACCATCAATTTTACCGTATAGCGTACTATAAAACGAGAAGTAAATTCCAAGTGCTGTGAAATTGCAAGAAAAAGTGCAATTCCACAATTGTTTTGAGGGGGTTAGTTACCATGTTCATTATATGGTAAAGCTGACCTTCGTATATCATTCTCCAGGTCAGTACGAGTTTCGGAACTGTGTTAAAGGGAACCTGTCACCAGATGTGGTGACTATAAGCTGCGGCCACCACCAATGGGCTCTTGTATACAACATTCTAACATGAGGTATATAAGAGTCCAGGCCGCTGTGAGAACATAAAAATTAATTTATAATACTCACCTAAACGGTCGTGCGGTGGAGTTGGGCCATATGGGCGTCTCCATTCTCCGGGGCCTCTTCTTTCGGCCATCTTTGTCCTCCTTCTGAAACAGACTTGTGCAGGGAAAGATGTGGACTTGGCATGTGAGTCTGCATCAATATAAGGGACACTACCTAGGACGTAACTACATCCAAGGTTGTAAAGGGGTTTTCCCATGAACAAAGTTAATTTTAATCAATAGATCTTGGAATAATAATAATTTCCACAATTGTATGTGATTTAGATAAATGTTCCTGTGCTGAGATAATCTTATATATGTGCCCCTGCTATTTACTGTGTAATGGTTGTGTCTGACTGTACAGGGATATGGTCTGATCATACCACATCTCCTGTGCTGAGATAATCTTATATATGTGCCCCTGCTGTGTACTGTGTAATGGCTGTCTGACCGTACAGGGATATGGTCTGCTCTTACCACATCTCCTAGGAGGGGAGGATGCAAAGGAGAGGATACAGACAGGACAATATGGGATTGCAAATTATTCTTTTTTTGAGGTAAAACATTGCTTAAAAACAGGCAGGAACATGTTTTACCTCACAAAAAGAATCCTCTAGGATCCCATGTTGTAATGTCTTCATACTTTTTTGCTTCCTACCCAACACAGGAGATGTGGTATGATCAGACCATGTCCCTGTACGGTCAGACACGGCCATTACACAGCACATAACAGGGGCACATATATAAGATTACCTCAGCACAGGAAATTTAGTTTAAACACTTCCAATTGTGGAAATTTTTATTATTCCAAGATCTACGGCTTAAAATGAACTTTAAAATTAAGATTATTTAAAGGAGTTTTCCAGGACTGAGCAAACATGACTTAAAGAAAAATGCCATGGATTCTCTAGTATTGCTGCCTTTGATGTGAGTAGAACTAGGCTGCAATAACTTACACAACCTGTGTTTAGTAGAGAAATTATCTGTGTATTTCTATTTCTGAAGAATGCCTCGAAGTATCCGCTGTAACGCACTGTCCCTCCACATATGCCGTGGCCACGTTTTCTCTCCAGCAGCCACTACATGCTGGCACACATCCGTTATAGAGCTGGACCTGTGACCATCTGTGATCCCACTGGACTGGCTTCTAACAGGGTTTATCATGAGACCACTCCTAAAAAACACAAGATAATACTGTATCAGTTACTTTGTGTGTTTTGTTTTTTTTTTTCCTTCTAGAAAACTGGAAAACCTCAAGCAGCAAAAGTTTGAGCTGGAAAACCGGATTAGAGCAGGTATTGTCTTATGTGTGCGGTCTCCGCTACATCACACCATTGGGTCATTCCACATCAAGTGGACCAGTTTTAAAAATCGTCCCCACTCAACCTTCTCCGATTTTGCTGAAAATTTATAAGGATGTTTTGAAAAGAGGTTCTGTAAATTTTTAGGGCCAGATATCAAATACATTGGGCACGGTTGACCTTTCACTGGAGGGTCCACCAAGCCTGAGGCTTCAGCTAAGAGGATTTTGCAAACTTTGGCACATAGCCATTAGAGTTCTATACTGGCTATGATGCTGAAATTTGGCATACTAGCTCAACTTTTGCTGCTAAACACGATAAAATTATTACCGGCTATGACAAAACAATATTTCGGCCGCAATTTTGTGTCAAAGTAGCTTGTAAAACGTGTCGCATAAAATTTATGCCTAACTTTGCCCATATATAACTCAAGACCAAAAACCAATAGTAACTGGTGCTTTGCCCTGTACACCAAACATCTACATGACTTTGCATTGTTGCAATATCACGGTCAAAGCATATGTATTTGTGGAAATATTCACACCCACATATAACAAACCTTAAAAAAACGAATTTTACCTATTTTTAGGTAAAATTTCTCAAAAAGGGTACCCCTAAAATATATTAATTCTGATATCATTAGAAAGAGCACATTTTTCTCTACAAGGATCATTGGGTTTTTTTTGGAGTCTCTCAGTTTAAGAAAAGAAAAATGCTACTGAACATGGTGTTATTTATTATTACGCAATGAATGGTAACTTCACTATTCAAACCCTTGCGTTGGTCCATGGTGGTTATACCACAACCAATTCACTAAGGATTGGTATTATAATCCTATTAAGAATTGTAATAATGCTGTCTTTCGAGAATTGGCAGCCCCATCGCCTAGGAGCCATGGCCGATAGCCGTGCAAGGCCAGCCGCGGGCGGTCTCTTTATCGCAGGTTCCAAAGCCTGAGGGGTGGGTGTCTTTGCCTAGGATCCCAAGCCTAATATTGGGTATCTTTTGTTGGTTCCCAAGCCATAATGTTCAGTCTAAGTGGTCTGGAATTGTTGCTCAATTTGCAACATAATGGGTTCAGAGAAGCTGTATTGTCGGCCCATTGCTGTTGCAGCTGGTGCTGAAATTATTGCAATTATTGACTGCTCGGGAATCCAGCATGTATCATTTCTCACAGGCCAGTGAAAGAAGCTAGCTGGTCCATGAGGATGCATAAAATTTATTACTGCATCATGGTCGTCGACTGAAATTTCAGAAATATTTCCAATCCACCAGTTCCTATTGTAAATGCAGGCAATGTATTGCTCTGGCTGGAGGTTTTCAATTGGCACAAAAGGCATTTCTGATCTGACCGATCTATCTATATGGGCAACGAAAGATGATGGGTCATTTGACACCCTTGAAATGAGAATCTTTTTGTCATGAATTGGCACAAACTGGTGATTTTCTCTTGTTCCAGCAATTGTATGTCCATCTTTGAACCTTTCCTCTTGAACTACCCGTATTTCGTCAATTTTTTCTTTTGGAACAAAAAAAAAACTTGATTCCATGCAGTTGCTCATTGCAAAAGTTGAATAAATCCACCGGGGTCAGTATTTGGTTTTCAGTTGGGCGTTGAAGACTGGCACGAGCTGCCAACCTCTTTGATGTCCCTCCAATCCCATCACAGGGCGACTTTCCATGACTGCTACCAAAAAAATTGGTCCACGACATGGAATGACCCCATTGTATATATACGTCACAGTGGGATTAATGGTCTTCTGCCCCATTAAGGCTACGTTCACACAACCATCCCGTTTTTGCGGTCTGCAAAAACGGTCCTGTTTTTCCACAGATGCATCCATGTGACATCCGTTCCGTATACGGTCCGTGTCCCATCCGTGTGCCTTACGGGTTTTTTGGGGCTTTTTTTTTTTTTAGCGGACCACAAAATAAACGGAAGGAGGGTTACATACAGTCAAAAGATAGATGATAGATAGATAAGGAAGACATATATAATGTCCCACTCCCCAGCATTTTGTAGCCTCCATCCTTTAGTGCCTTTCATATGGCACTAAAGAGTGTTTAGCCTTGTATTTAGCCAAAAAAAAATAATTTAAAAAACAGACGTGGGGTTCTCCCTATTTTTTGTAATCTAAGGTGAAGCAGACCACACCTGGCAGCTTCACCTTAGCTGGTAATATAAAACAGAGGGCACCCCACACTGTTATTTTAAATTAAATAAAATAAATCATTTAAAATAAAAAACGGGTCCTCCTTCAAATTGGCTCACCAGCCAAGGTAAAGGGGACAGCTGTGGTCTGGTATTCCCAGAAGGAGGCGGTCCATGGTTATTGGATTCTCCCCAGCCGCCCCGGTAGTGGTGCATCTATTAGATGCGGCAATCCTGACGCTTCGCCCCAGCTCATCCAGTTGCCCTCGTGTGGTGGCAAATGGGGTAATATATGGGGTTGATACTACATGTGTAATGTCACCTGGCATTAGTGATGTCACAGTGTCTATCAGATACCAGACATCACTAACCCAGTCAGTAATAAAAGAAAAAATAGACAACAAAGACATTTTTATTTGAAAAAACACTCCCCACATTCCCTCTCTCACCAATTTATTGAAAAGAAAAAACGGGTCTGGCGTAATCCAATAAGGGGGTCCCATGACGATCCATACTCACTGTCCCAGTCAATAAAGAACAGAATGTTCCCCATTGGCTGGTGGAGCAGTGCAGTGACCTGAGGTAACATCAATCGGTCAGGCCAGGTCACTGCAGGGCATGGCATGGCGAGGGCTGACGTCATGAGGTTAGCTAGGTACATTACCTGCGGTGATGAACTCCGCTGAGCTTGTGACGTCAGTGCTCATCACTGAGTTCAATGACCGCTGCGATCTCACCTCAACTGTCGCGGGCGGCCCGTGACGTGACCGCTAGTCACAGCCTCTGGCCGCTCGCGAGACTTGAGGTGATATCACGGCGGACATGGAACTCGGTGAAGAGCGCTGATGTCAGGAGTACGGTGGACTTCACCGCAGGTAATGAACATTCAGGTGTAAACCTAGCAAATGTACAGACCAATACTTAAGTCAGGACAACCATACGTATGTTAAGGCTCCAAGCTTTATTTTCCATAAAATCCATTTAATCCTTTCCTAAGTTAGTACTGTATGTCCTACATATGGTCCCCTTGTATAGAGTGGGCTCAGAGGTGAGCCTGCATAATAACCATCAGACACTGTCACACAGTCAGGATCTGCCTTTTTAGCAGCAGCAGTCAGCTTGCTCAAATCGGTGCTGCTGAACCATACAAGTGCCGAGATCATCAGAGGGTGCCAATGGTCTTCAAATCAGAATATCATAGTAACAGAGAATTAGAGCAATGGTCTCCAACTTTTCTGACCTTGAGACCCATTCAGCTCTGACAGAGGGTCTCGAGCCACATCCAGCTCCCAGCCCACCTCTCACCCAAAGCCCAATTCCTACCTGTAGTATACTCGCAGTCAAACCTTTTCAGCAGAAATCATACCAAGGCAGTATACCAAGAACCAGGGGTTCCCACTATACCCCCCATTCAGATTTGATCTTCTGTGTGGCGCTGCTTGCAAAAGTCTTCATCTGGAGACCTGCCTTTCATATCGGTTTGTGAAACCTGATGCTTAGGCCTTAAGCTGGCAGACACTCGTGAGCCGCACATCACGGCCCTGCGAGCCACATGTGGCTCCTGAGCTAAAGGTTGGGGACTTCTGTATTAGAGTATATAGAACAAACAATCACAGGTTCAAGTCTCCCAACAAGACAAAAAAACAAAATCGAATCTCTTTTCACCCCGTTAATAAATAAATAAATAAATAAAAAAAACCCCAGCCTGTCATGAACAGCCGGGGGAGTCACTCAGATATCCCGCAGCTATTCACGGATTTGCCAAGAACACGACTACTCTAGCGCCCCCTTAGTGTCAGGTCAATTTTGGAACTGCCGAACAATAAGTAAATGAGGCTGCTGAGCTAATAATGCCAAATATTGGAGGTCTCACAGCAAGGGTAAATGTATATATCACCGATTCCCGCGAATGAAATATATATATATATATATATATATATATATATATATATATACCTCGGTACCCTTAATGATAGCACTCCAATAATTCTACACAACAATAATTCTGCTGCCACCACCGAAACTTAGTACAGGAAGTTCAGACACCCGTTACAGATAGCATAAGGCCCTTTGGGTTGTGGATTCATAAATATAGCGCATGAGGAAAGAAACTATTACATTTTATATATTTAATCCAAAATAGAAGGCAGTGTTTATAAAAATATACAAGAATTTACAAAAGGGAACAATACAAATACAGTATGCAGTTACATAAAATAAAAAGGAAAAAAATGAAAGATTACTACACCTGGTCACAGATTATGGCTCAGATATAGGGGGAGAGGCAGCCCCTTGGAACTGGACAATCCTATGCACAGCATGCATATCCTCTGGCATTGACACAGTGTGTACGAAGACACTGGCTTTTATTAACCTCTGTCTCACCCACAGCCCCCACCTCTGCTGACATCATGTAAGGGAGGGGGTTTTCCCCTCTTCCAAAATTATGGAATCCTCATGGTCCTAATATCTCCGTGTGGGGGCATCCCACGTGGACGATATTACATTCATTTTTTTATATTATGATTTTAGCAGAAGGTGGATACCACACAAGGGGGATCTGGTATGTTCTGGGGTACAGATATTAATTTGTGGCTCTTCCGTATGTCCTACGATTAAGCTTACATATGTGAGATGTGCGTTATGGAATTTCGAGATCAGCGGTATGCCCGCCATATCTGGGGGACATATGTATCTCGCAATATTAATACTTCCCCAACGGAGACAATACGGCTGCCCTAGCCTTTTGATCAGCAAAGCTATATTCCTGCAGGAAACTGGTACTCCGCCCCTGTGTATACAGATTGTAGTCGGAGCGTCTCTGGCTACGCAGGGGGTCTTTGAAGAGCTGGGGAGGGGTGTTGTAAGATGATTGAAAGGTACCTGTTAAATCTCCTGACAAGGAAATAGTTTCCTGGCTGTTAATTTGGTGGGGCTCTCGAGGGAGGGGGGGGGGATCACCCCTGATCCAGAGACCATGAAAACATATCTGCTTATTATATTTTCATGACACCTCCCCCTTCTTGACTGCGCTATGGAGGCAGGACCTCTCTGTACTCCTCCAGGCACAGCTCTGCAGTCTCCTGCTTGGTTTAGGCCCAACAGGGTGTGCTCTGGGTTCCGGGAGTTGCCCTGGCTGAATGCAGCACTGAGGTCCAGGCCCAACCTACCTGGATCCCACGGTACCCTTTCAGTTTTGATCTCGGAGACAGGAGTCTCCGTGGGGTCACTCGATAGTTCAAGATCGGCCTCTGCTGGCAGGGCAGTCCACACCCCCTGGCTAAGGGTAGCCAGAAGTGTTGATAAGGCCCCAACTCTACAGGAGCCCTCTTGGACCAGTCCTGGGTCAGCGATTGGTTCCTTTAGCCCGTTGCAGGCTGATGTCTCAGAAGGCAGTGCATTCTGAGTACCCAGTTGGAGGGTGACAGCAGATACATAGGCTGTCTCCCCGGGGGATAAAGACACCTTCATATCAGCCTGACTGGCTGAGGACCACACTTTCCTGTCACCCTGACAGGTTTGGGATACAACTTTCCGATCACTCTGCCAAGCTGTGGGCAACACGGGTGCCTCATCTTTACAGGTGGTGGGAGATTCTTTCCCGCCCTGCTGACAGGGGATGGGTACGTTTGTCCCATCCCTCTGACACAGTGGATCCAACTTTCCCATCATCTGGACAGGCGATGGGTACAACTTTCCCATCATCCTGGCCAGCTGGGGAAAAACCATCCTCACTACCTTGGCATGTTATGGGTTCTGCTTCCCCATCACATTGACAAGTAGGGAGCACAATTTTCCTATCTCCCTGGCAGGTTAGGAGGGCTGTCTGCCCCTCCCCCTGACAGGTAGTGAGCACCACCCTTTCACCCTCCATACCAGTGATGGGCACAGCTTTCCCATCATCCCGACCGGCTGTGAGAGACACTTTTGCACTACCGTGACAGGTTATGGGGTCTGCTTTTCCATCACCCTGACAGGCAGCTAACACAACTTTCCCATCGTCCGGGCAGGTCATGGATACGACTGTCCCATCACCCTGTCCACCCGTGGAAAACATTTTCCTCTCATCATATCGTACCACAGAATCAGGGCTAATCATGTAACAGCTACCACCGGCCATGTCACAGCCCATCGTGACATTGACAAGCTGCACACAGCCTCCTTCCTCATGGCTACCGTGCCTGTCTCCATCTCCCTTTGCAACGATTCTTACAGCTGTGAGGGGATCGTCAGCCACATCACCCCGCAGTGTGACATGGCTGAGTTCTGTACCATGAGACGCATCCCTCTGTGATACCTCAGGGTCAATGCTATTTATGGGGCAGCTACCACTGGCCATGTCACAGTCCGTCGTGACACTGACAAGCTGCATGTGACCACATTCCCCATGGTCCCCATGCCTGCCTCCATCTACCTTAGCATGGACACTCACTACCTTGGGGAAATCCTCAGCAGCATCACCCCGCAGAGTGACGTGGTTGAAGTTCCCTGCACAATCATCCACCTTATTTTCATGCACAACATTAATAATCACCTTCTGATCATCAATATTCGGGTCACATGACTTAACAGGGCTTACATCACATAACTTATCAACGGTGCTTGCATCACATGACTTATCAACAACATTTGTATCACATGACTTATCAGATTGGGGAAGATTGTCAGGGACGTATTGTGCCACCAACCACCCCAAATCGGTCCCCAATAAAACATTTGCTGGAAGGTCTCGGGACACCCCCATATCTTTCCATCCCTTCCCAGCACCCCAGTCCAGAGAAACTCGGGCCATTGGGAGAGATTGACGAACACCCCCAATCCCAGTGACAGTCAGGGTCTTCCCCGGGATAAGTTCACCAGGCAACACGAATTCAGGGCGGATGAGAGTTCGTTCTGCACCAGTGTCCTTGAGGCCCTCAGTGATGGTGTCGCCCACGGTAACGGGCTGCCAGTTCTCACGGGTTCGACCACCCGTCTCAACCACAAACAGGACATTGGCACTAGGCCCTCGGGCCTCAGGTGTGGGGCTCCTCCTTTGCCTCTCGGGACAGGCAAAGCCAATATGTACTGGTTGGTCACAGGTGAAGCACCAGCGTGTATCAGATGTAGGCCGGGTGCTAGAAGATGGGGCAGAACTTCCAGGAGGTCGGCTGGCAGGGGTGGTTGTGGTCATCTTACCGCCTTTGCCGCTGGCGGTGGAAGGCTTTCGCACCTCTGATGCACGGTTGGCCTCATACGTGTCGGCAATCTGGACTGCTTTCGCGGCCTCCTTTGGCTCTCGGTCCATAACAAACTGTAGAACCTCCACAGGACAAAGATGTAGGAGTTGGTCCTTCACCATTAGGTCCTTTAGCTCCTCAAAGGTTGTAATGGACAGTCCTTGGACCCACTGATCAGAGGTGGTTCGAAGCCCATCCACCACATCACTGTAGCTGTCATGAGGTCCACGCTGGAGGGTCCGGAATTTTTTGCGGTACACCTCTGGAGTCAGCTGGTATTTCTGTATTAGGGCATGCTTTATGGCCTCATAGTCTCTATCTATTGCTGGAGGAAGTGCAGCAAACACTTCCAAGGCCTTGCCTCGCAGCCCTGGTGTTAGGTATCGGGCCCACTGGGCAACTGGTACTGACTGCAAGTCTTTTCAAACCCCCTCAGAAAAGTGTCCAAGTCCCCGTCCTTTTCTATAACAGGAAAGTGCTCAGGCCGGAGTTTGAAGCTGCTGGCATTATTGGATTCACCGTTCAGTGGGGAAGGTGTCTGCTGCTGGGCTTGGAGGACCTTCAATTCATGGTCTCTATGGGCCTGACCCTCAGCTCTTTCAGGTTCTTGCACAGCTCTTTCAGCCTGAGCCTGGCGCTCAGCAAACTCGCGCTCTGCTTGGCGTTCTTGTAGCACAAACTGTAGCCGCGCTTGAGAGTCACATTCTCCCAGTTGCTGCAGAATCATCAGCAAGTAAGAGTCCCTTCTACTCCGGGGGCTGGCGTTGCTGCCAGACCCCTCGGAATCAGACAGTTCTGCGGACCGTCCTGGAGCTAGGTCCATGGCAAGGTCATGCCATGGCAAGGTGCTTCACTGGTCCCATTCTCTTGGGCCACATCGTGCTGGTCTTTGAGATCATCCTTCACCAAGGCACAGATTAGCATCTCTTTGGTCTTGTTGGACCCATTGAGGCCTCGCTCCCCACACATTTGGATCAGCACAGCTTTCTCATGCTTCTTATAAGCAGCGGCCATTCTAGCAGTCACTTGCCAAATAAAAGATAGGATAGAAAAACAAGAGAGGGGAGGGGGTAACTGCTACACGTACAGTATTGTTCCAGGTATATTTAAACACTGAGTTCGATCCTCAAAACTTTTGCAAGTTTTTAGTGAAAGGGATGATTGCTCAAACCAGATCATTAATGCTCTATATCCCACCGCTGCCACCAATTTGTCACGAACCACCGGGGGAGTCACTCAGATATCCCGCAGCTGTTCACAGATTTGCCAAGAACACGACTACTCTCTAGCGCCACCTTAGTGTCAGGTCAATTTCGGAACTGCCGGACAATAAGTAAATGAGGCTGCTGAGCTAACAATGCCAAATATTGGCGGTCTCACAGCAAGGGTAAATGTATACATCACTGATTCCCGCTAATGAAATAAATATATATATATATATATATATATATATACCTCGGTACCCTTAATGCTAGCACCCCAATAATTCTACGCAACAATAATTCTGCTGCCACCACCGAAACTTAGTACAGGAAGTTCGGACACCCGTTACAGATAGCATAAGGCCCTTCGGGTTGTGGATTCAAAAATATAGAACATGAGGAAAGAAACTATTACATTTTTATATATTTAATCCAAAATAGAAGGTAGTTTTTATAAAAATATACAAGAATTTACAAAAGGGAACAATACAAATACAGTATGCAGTTACATAAAATAAAAAGGAAAAAAATGAAATTACTACACCTGGTCACAGATTATGGCTCAGATATAGGGGGAGAGGCAGCCCCTTGGAACTGGACAATTCTATACACAGCATGCATATCCTCTGGCATTGACACAGTGTGTACTAAGACACTGGCTTTTATTAACCTCTGTCTCACCCGCAGCCCCCGACCTCTGCTGACATCATGTAAGGGAGGGTTTTTTTTCCCTCTTCCAAAATTATGGAATCCTCATGGTCCTCATATCTCCGTGTGGGGGCATCCCACGTGGACGATATTACCTTCATTTTTTTTATATTATGATTTTGGCAGAAGGTGGATACCACACAAGGGGGATCTGGTATGTTCTGGGGTACAGATATTAATTTGTGGCTCTTCCGTATGTCCTACGATTAAGCTTACATATGTGAGATGTGCGTTATGGAATTTCGAGATCAGCGGTATGCCCGCCATATCTGGGGGACATATGTATCTCGCAATATTAATACTTCCCCCAATGGAGACAATACGGCTGCCCTAGCCTTTTGATCAGCAAAGCTATATTCCTGCAGGAAACTGGTACTCCGCCCCTGTGTATACAGATTGTAGTTGGAGGGTCTCTGGCTACGCAGGGGGTCTTTGAAGAGCTGGGGAGGGGTGTTGTAAGATAATTGAAAGGTACCTGTTAAATCTCCTGACAAGGAAATAGTTTCCTGGCTGTTAATTTGGTAGGGCTCTGGAAGGAGGGGAGGGGAAATCATCCCTGATCCAGAGACCATGAAAACATATCTGCTTATTATATTTTCATGACACAGCCTATCTGGGTATTGCCACTTTTGTAAGGCTTCATTGATATGGCAGTATTGTTTCATCAGTGTTTCCCAATGCCAGAATGGAACTTACAGAGAAAAACTATAATTGAAGATTGACTCCTGTTCTGTGCTTTGGAGACGCTCCTGGTTTTGGCAAAAACTGATGAAATATTGATAAAAAAATACTGATGCATGAATGAGGTCTAAAAGATTGATCTTTCAAAATATATTAAATTAAAACCCATATGGTAAATTTTATAACGAAAAATAAAAGATCTAAGGCTATGGACTTTTCTTAAGAAAAATCCGCACCCTCTGGCAGAATACCGCACCCGCGGCAAAAGCCGCGGTAAAACCGCACCCACGTTTTTGCTGCGGTTTTCCGTGTTTTTTTTCTGCGAGTTGGTCCCTGCGGTTTTTTACCATTATCTATGGCAAAAAACGCAGGTAGGTACCTGCAGAAAAGAAGTGACGTGCTCATTCTTTTTGCTACAGAAACTCTGCAGTAAAACCTGTAGGGGGAAAAAACGCAGTGTGCACACATATTTTTTTTTTTCCCATAGGATTTGCTGGGGAATGACTGCAGAAAGGTTATGAACATTTTCTGCAGCAATTCATGCAGGAAAACCGCGGCAAAAACTGCAGCGTGTGCACAGGGCCTTACTACCAGAATTGCTTTTTTTTTTTTTTTTTTGTTAGTAGTTTTATGTAAAAAAAAAAAAAAAAAAAAAAAGCATTCATGTCTGTAGGAAGGGGATACCCCCTTTTTTTGCAAATGAAGTAAAAGCTCAATGGATGGCACGGAGATGGGAGCTGTACTAGCATCATCTGCAGCGGCTGTGGATGGTGCAAGCATCCAGACCAGTACATATTGCTCTGCGGGCCCCAGAAATAGATTTACATCAACTCTACTTCTGCTATGGCTTGATATCTATTAGGCCTCCTTCACATGTCCGTGCAAAACACTGACGTTTTGCACGGACCATGTTGAAGGTGCGTATGGCCATCCTTGTGCCGTGATTTTGGCACACGTGTGTTCTCCGTGTGCTATCCGTGATGGCTCATGGATAGCAGGAACCTTTTACTCGCCTGTCCCCCGGCGCTGCTGTTTCTGGGTCCTCGGTGCAGTGAATATTCATGAGCAAATACAGAAACCTCCAATGGACAACCATATTTAAAGTAATGGGCAGGTAAATAGTGTAGCTGCAACCATTACTACCAACTCTAACAATACTACAAAAACTGGAGAACAGAGAGTAAATGGTGCAAAATTCATTTATTAGTACAAAAGTTACACAAAGGGTTAAAAACAGACATAAGGTAACAGGTGGCCATGCAAAGGGATAATATATCAGTATGGGTCACAGCACATAAAGGTACTAGTATAGCACGTGGGAATAAGTAAGGAGTACACAAAACAACCTCTTATCTATATAAGGTCAGACAATACCATTAGAGAGGGAGCTCCTACAAAAAACCACGTTAAAGTGCTAGTGTGCCAAATCTAAGTGCCATGTGCGGACCAAAAATAAGGTGACTAATGCATGATCAAGAATTAACCTGCAGAGAATCCCCCCATCATCCTACCTACGTACGTTTCGCAGGCTGTGGAGGCAATACACAACCAGGCTTCTTCAGGGAAGGAGAGGGGTGCAGAGCCTCATCAGCTTTCCAATATTTATACTAGTAATGCGGGCACTTCCGCATACTTAATCCCTCCACGTGACCCGTCACCGCGTCTGCCAACGTCATAGTGTGGGCAGAGCTCGGTGTCAGGTGACCGCACACACGCATCCGCGGGCACCATAGCGACGGCGAGCATGCCGGCAACCAGACGGGGCAAACGCGGCGTGCGTCCTGGGACACATACATAGTATATAAAGCGTTGGAGTGAAATATGGAATACAATAATGGGATAACAATATATTAAAGCGTTATATGTAACATTGTAAGTGCCTTAAAGTGCCTCGGCAAGGTACATATCCCTTTGAGTGATCCTGTCCTTGGAATCCGCTTTTGGAAAAAGAAACACTACAGCGTTGAACTCGTATACTGTTTTTGATGCACTTACAAAGTTACATATAACGCTTTAATATATTGTTAACCCATTATTGTATTCCATATTCAACTACGACGTTGTCAGACGCGGTGACTGGTCACGTGGAGGGATTAGGTATGCGGAAGTGCCCGCATTACTAGTATAAATACTGGAGAGCTGAGGAGGCTCTGCACCCCTCTCCTTCCCTGAAGAAGCCTGGTTGTGTATTGCCTCCACAGCCTGCGAAACGTACGTAGGTAGGATGATGGGGGGATTCTCTGCAGGTTAATTCTTGATCATGCATTAGTCACCTTATTTTTGGTCCGCACATGGCACTTAGATCTGGCACACTAGCACTTTAACGTGGTTTTTTGTAGGAGCTCCCTTTCTAATGGTATTGTCTGACCTTATATAGATAAGAGGTTGTTTTGTGTACTCCTTACTTATTCCCACGTGCTATACTAGTACCTTTATGTGCTGTGACCCATACTGATATATTATCCCTTTGCATGGCCACCTGTTACCTTATGTCTGTTTTTAACCCTTGGTGTCAGTTTTGTACTAATAATGAATTTTGCACCATTTACTCTCTGTTCTCCGGTTTTTGTAATATTCATGAGCATAATGAGCGGGCCCGGAAGCAAGTGACAGCAGCGCTGAAGTCAGCAGCACTGGAAACAGGTGAGTATAGAAACTCATTTTATTTCAAACACACGTGTTTTCTCTGGTACATGTCACATGGATCACATCAGTGTGCAGTCCATGTGATAACAGTGCTACCGTAAAAAAAAAACAAAAAAAAACCGGACATGTTGCTGTGTGCACCACACGGACACGCGTCCGAAGTGAAAACACGGAGGTGTACGCAGACCTATTGCTTTTAATGGGTCTACATGTGTCTGTGTCACATGTACCAGAAATACGGATGTGTGAAGGAGGCCTTAGATTGTGCCCAACTGTGTTGGTGACAGGTACTAAAACTTTAGTATAGGAAAAATAGCAAAGAAATATATAACTACTGAAATGCTTGCAATGTAAAGTTAAAGACACTTTACTTGAATTGCTCAAATGGGCATGGTAAAAAAATAAAGATCTGCCCCCGCAGCTTTTGTCTTGGATGTTTGGCCTCCAAGATCCCAGTTATTCTAGGTGACTGGTTTTGGGGGTTTTTAGTAGTTGCATGGTAAGGCTACTTTATTTCTGATTCTTTTTTTTTCTTTTCAGAGGACATTTCAACAGATGATTTCCCCCCAGAAATCTTTACCACAGAATATCTGACTCAGACGTAAGTTTTCCCTGCAGAAATGTGTGTTCTTACAGGACAGACCAGCCGTGAATATACAAACATACATCTGTAGAAGGGCACTGCAAGCACAAAGGACTATTAATTGTATTAGTTCTTACATTTCTAGCATTTCCAAGTTTACAATGTAAGCACTTCAACATCGGAGGTGATTGGCGCCATTGACCTCATGCATGCACTGTCAGCGAGTACCGTATTTTTCAGACTATAAGACGCACTTTCGCACTTTTATGCCCCCAAATATTGGGGGAAAGTGGGGGGTGCGTCTTATAGTCTGAATGTAGGGCATGGCTGTGGGTAATGTGGGTGCTGCAGTGGCGCGGGTCATCAGTGGCACGAGCAGGCTGTGGCAGCACCTGCTGTGACCACGTGGGCCCGCTCATTTCATATGCACGCCCATCATCTCTCAGCGCTAAAGCTGGCATTGACAGGTGGGCGGGGGATGCGCGCATACTAAACAGCCGGCCCACATGATCACCCCTGGCAACTACAGCCTGGAGTGATCATGTGCGGCTGTATTCACTGCCCCCCACGCATCATCAGCGTGGGGTCCAGTGAATAAGTATACTCACTGGCCACGACCCCTTCAGCATCGCTCATCCTCCTGTATGCCAGCCGCGGCTGTGTGTGGTGACTAGCGGTGCGCACAGCGATGACGTCATCGCTGTGCACACGTGTCCACAGACAGGAGAACGAACGATGCTGCAGGGATTGTGGCCGGCTCCACACAGGTCAGCGGCGCTGCTGCTGGCACAGACTGGAAGAGGAGTGATGCTGCATGGAGCGAGGAAAGGCGAGTATGAACGTTTATTTTGTTGTGTGCCACAGGATGCAGGCCATACACAAGGATGGGGTATACAGCAGGGTGGGGGTATATGAGCAGGGTGGGGGTATATGAGCAGGGTGGGGGTATATGAGCAGGGTGGGGGTATATAAGCAGGGTGGGGGTATATGAGCAGGATGGGGGTATATGGCACGGTACCAGTAGGTGTGTGGGGTCGTAAAACCATCTCTATAGCTCACCTCTGATGTGTGAGTAGTGCCACTTAACCCTCCCCCCACCTTTGATATGTTTAGCTTACTGTCCTATATTTTCATTTACATTTCAAGGTTTTGGGCTTTTTTGATCGTTCTCCCAGCTTTTCACTTTTGTGACTGCTAGGAGGATAATTTTGATACTCATCTGTTCTCTTTTGGTGAACAGACAAAACTGTCTCATTTTCAGGGTATCTAAAGGATAACATTTTTCCTTGTGTAGTGTGACATGCCTGGCTTGCCTGTGTGCGGAGGCTTATAAGCCTTGCAGTGCTCTTGTGGGAAATATGCAAATTGCCTCTTCAGAGAATGAAAGGACTTGAACTCTAGTGCTACTTATTGGAAGTAGCAATCCTAAAAGTCAATATCGAGCTGAGTAGAGTCTTCGACATTTCTGAAGAGGCAGTTTGCATATTTCATTTCCCAGATGAGTATTGCATGATTTATAAGCCTCCTCACACAGACAAACCAGGCATGCCACTATCTACAAGGAGAAACATTACCCCTTAGATCCCATTTAGAAGTCTCTCATACAGCCAAATCAGATCTCATGCTTTGCACTGACGAGGAGAAATACCCCGAAACACCATGTCTGCAAATTGAGAAGGTTTGGCTTTTATGCTAAGTCATATGGCAAGGCTTGTTAAAGGGGCACTATTAACTTGGAGGATTGCTTCTTCCATTAGGTGGCGCTAGAGTTAACATCCTCTTCCTTTCTCAACAGGTAATTTACATAATCTCATGGTAAACATAGATTAGGTATATCAAATGGCCATCCTACCCCTTTTACTACAGCACATGGGCGCCATATAGGTTCCTTTGTAAAACTTGAATTCATACTTAAATGTTGAGAACTGACATTATTTTGTACTACACATTCCCTTCTTTAGGAAGTTCTGATCGGCCACAATTGTATTGACCGCGCCAGAATGAAGAACAATATTAGTTTTACAGAATAAAGTATTTTCCGCCTTTGTTTCATTGACTGACATGAAGGTTTCAGAATAACAAATACCCATGGCAAAGTTCAGGTTCAATCATATTAACTGACCTGTGTTAATTTTTAATTTTTTTTTTACAGGATTGAAAGCTTGAAAACTGATATTGATGACCTGAGGGTTACTCACCATAACAGATCACTGTTACTCCGAAGGCAAGTGTCCTCTCATAGCTCCGTCTATCTTTGCATTCTGATCTGGAGTGAAGTCAGGTTACCACCTAGGGTAAATAATAAGAAGTTCTACCCAAGGTGGCCATTTCCTACCTCATTAGAGATGGTATATTGCTGGGACATTCCATCACTATTGCTCACTGGTGACCCGACCACCACTGATTTTTAAAATGAAGGGACACAGCGCTGGTGTGCCGGGGGGACCATCATCTTTTAAGTTTTACCTGCTCAGTGGAACTCTTGGCCACCTCAATGTGGAGGGAGATGCATCCAGTCCATTCACTTTAAAGGGTTTACACTTCAAAAGCAGTGGGAATCCCAGAAGTCTAATCATCAGCAACCACAAAGTGTTGGGATATCCTACAGATCTGCCATTGTTTCTTAAAGGGAACCTCTCACAACTTTTTTGCCCTATAAGCTGCGGCCACCACCACCAGGCTCTTATATACAGCATTCTAACATGCTGTATATAAGAGCCCAGGCCGGGGGTATAACATAAAAAACATTTTATAGTGCTTACCTAACGGTCGCGCTGTGGGCCATATGGGCGTCTCTGTTGCCCGGTGCCGGCGCCTCCTCTTTCGGCCTGCTTCGTCCTCTTTCTGAAGGCTGTGTGCATGACGCGGCTACATCATACACACTCGCCGGTCCTGTGCAGGCGCACTACAATACTTTCATCTGCCCTGCTCAGAGCAGATCAAAGTGCACCTGTAGAGGACCTGAACGCCGGCGAGTGTGTATAATGTCGGACCCGTCATGCACCGCGGCTAGAGAAGAAGGAGAACAAAGATGGCCAAAAGAGGCGATGCTGGCACCGGACAGCGGAGACACCCATAAGGCCTACGACGCGACCGTTAGGTAAGTATTATAAAGTGTTTTCATGTTATACCCCCGACCTGGGCTCTTATATACAGCATGTTAGAATTCTGTATATAAGAGCCCGGTGGTGGTGGCCGCAGCTTATAGGCCGAAAAAGTGGAGACAGGTTCCCTTTAAGCAGTGAGTGTCAATTTAATGGAAGATTGTAACCAAAGCCAGATAAACCTTTGTGGTGGATAACATGGTAAAGATCATAACCGCATGTTACACAAAATATTGCGACAGGTGTAATAAATCCAGTCCTGCCATAAATACTGTATGTGTCTATATGTGTATAGACACATATAGAGTATGTATTGTATATACAGTATATTGTACTGTATATACAATATATTAGTAGAAGACCAAATTTAGCCGTCCGCATATTCCTTGATGCACGGACTGGACACTCGTCTCTTGACCCAAACTTTACAGCCTCATGTATGCCTGAGTGTGTGCATCACAGTCCTTTATCATAAATAGCCATTTGAATTCAACCTAAAAACTGTTTTCTTCCATATTAATGTAAATTTGTCAGCAGGTTTTTACTATGCTATGTGAAATAATATAGAGACAGAGACACTGATTTCAGCAATGTGTCACTTACTGGGCTGTTTGCTGTCATTTTGATAAAATCACCATTTTCTCTGTTGCAGATTTAGCAGTTACTTGAATGTGGATCCGCCCACACCACTGATTGACAGCTTTCTGCCCATATATAGTGTACACAGAAAGCTAGCAATCCGTGTTGGGGGCAGGGTTATACAGAGCTCATGAATATGCTGGACTACCTGGCAGCAGGCCAAGTAGTCCTGTAATGATAACCTACTGCTGATTAATCAATAATTTTACCAAAACTACACTAAGCCCAGTGAGTGATACTTCGCTGGAGTCAGGATCTCTGGCCCTACATTATGCTGCTCTCAGATTAGGTGTCAAAACTCAGACAGATGCCATTTAACCTCTTCACGACACGACGTACTGGGTACGTCACGGATCGTGTCAGGTTAATCCCTGCCTGCTGCCACCGGCAGGGATTGTTGCACGTCAGCTGATTTGAACAGCTGACATGTGCGGCTATCAGACACGAGTGGATTCACTACCCATTCGTGCCTGTTAACCCCTTACAGCGCGCTGTGAAGATGTCAAAGTGTGATGTAACAGCGGGCCGCCGTAAGCATTCACTTACCTGGCTCCATTGGTAGTCACGTGACGTAATCACATGGATCCGATGGTTGCCACGGTAGCACAGGGACATGTAATGCCCCCTGTAGCTATCATGAGTCAGTTCCTCTTACAGCCGCCAGACTGCCGTGTGTGAGAGGAGAGCTGCTTTCAGACTGCTGATCATTATAGTCCCCTGGGGGGGCTAGTAAATAAAAAAAAAAAAAAAAAAGTATTAAAAATAAAAAAACAAAGTTCAAATCACCCACATTGAAAATTAAAGGGTTAAAAAAAAAATATACACATACACACACACACACACACACACACACACACACACACACACACACACACACACACACACACAGTATCGCCGCGTTCAGAAATGCCCGATCTATCAAAATATAAAATCAGTTAATCTGATCAGTAAACTGCGTAGCGGCAAGAAAATTCTAAAAGCCAAAATTGTTTTTTGGTCGCCGCAAAATGTGATAACAGGCGATCAAAATGGCGCTCCTGCGCAAAAATGGTACCATTAAGGCTGCTTTCACACATCCGGGTTTGAGCCGTGCGGCTCAATCTGGCTGTGAAACCTATGCAACGGATGCAGTGAAAACACCGCATCCTTTGCGTACGTTTTTTACATGCGGCCCGTCCGGTTTTTGCCGCTTGCGGCATGCTACTGAGCATGCGCAGTGGCAAAAAACGCATGCGGCGGCCGGATGCGGTTTTTGCCGCATCCGGCATGCATAGGGAAAAGCGCCATATCAGCCGGATGCGGCGCGATGCGTTTTTTTTTTGCCGCACAAAAAAACGTGCCAGGCAACGTTCCATCCGGCCGCCACATCGGCTAAATCTGCCGCATGCGGCAAAAATCGGATGGAACGCAAGGCCATGCGGCACAATGCAGCACTAATTAAAGTCTATGCAGGAAAAACGCAACCGGCAGCAAAAAAAAAACAGTTGCGTTTTTCCTGCAAAGTGCCGGATTGTTCCGCACAGGAAAAACCGGATGTGTGAAAGCAGCCTAAAAATGTCAGCTCAAGACGCAAAAAATAAGCAGTCACTGAGCCATAGATCCCGAAAAATAAAACCGCTACGGATCACGGAAGATGGCGCAAAAAGTGCACCCTTTTTTTTGGACAAACTTCTAAAAAAAATTTAACCCCTTAGATAAAAGTATACATCTTTTGGTGTCCACAAACTCGTACAGACCTGAGGCAACCCAATGACACATCAATGGTACCATATAGTGAACACGATGAATAAAATATCCCAAAAACAATATTATTTTGCAATTTTTGTTTGCATTTGCATTTTTTTTTTTTTTACCATTTTCCAGTACACTATATGGTATAACCTATGATTTCATTTAAAAGTAGAACTTGTCCTGAAAAAATAAGCCCTCATATGTCAAGATTGACATAAAATAAAAAACGTTACGGCTCTCGGAAGAAGGGGAGGGAAAATAAAAAAAACTTGGAAAGTTGCCCGGGTGTGAAGGCGTTAAATGTGTAGTTTTTATTTTGCTTTTAACCCTTTCCCGACATTGGACATACTGG
Source organism: Anomaloglossus baeobatrachus (assembly GCF_048569485.1). Taxonomy (NCBI): domain Eukaryota; kingdom Metazoa; phylum Chordata; class Amphibia; order Anura; family Aromobatidae; genus Anomaloglossus; species Anomaloglossus baeobatrachus. The sequence goes on along the minus strand of NC_134353.1, from coordinate 861,230,416 downwards.
GTACGTCCAGGTTGCTGGGCACTTCCCAACCTTGGACGTATCCAGGAATGCTGCAGGAGATTAGGCTTACCCAACAGCCGAGCCCCGGCTCTCACAGCTAGGGACAGTCCGTATCGTCTCTGGCTGTTTAACCCCCTAAATGCTGGGATCGATATTGATTGCAGTATTTAAGGGTCTGGGAGAGGGCTCGCACTCCCTCTACCCTCCGATCGGTGCCCCCCGTGATGTGATCATGAGAGCCCGATTGTTGCCATGGTAACCTGAGGTTGTCATGATGACCTCTGGGTCACCAAGGTACAGAAAGCTTTAGGGATTGTGCTAGGAGCATGATCCCAGAGACTTCAGTCAGTACTGCACTGATAGTATAATGTATTGCAATACATTGTACCTGTAACCAGTGCAATAAAAGGTAATGTCCCACATAGGGATTAGGAGAGAAAGAAAAAAAAAATTGTAAATATTTTTTTTAAAAAATCTGAAAATAAAGAACAACATATATATATATATATATATATATATATATATATATATATATATATATATATATATATATATATATATATATATATAATAAAAATAATTCCAATATGTATATTTATTTTTTTTGTATAAAAAAAAGCAAAAACAACAAAATGCATATACAGCTCTGGCAAAAATTAAGAGACCACTGCAAAATTGTCATTTTTTCAGATTTTTCTCTCTTTAGGGGTATATTTTTGAGTAAAATGTAAATTGTTGTTTTACTCTATAAACTATTGACAACATGTCTCCGAATTTCCAAGCAAATAATGCAAAGAAAACAAGTTCATAATTATTTACAAACAATAATACTAATAATGTTTTAACTCAGGAAGAGTTCAGAAATCAATATTTTGTGGAATAACCATGATTTTTAATCACAGCTTTCATGGGTCTTGGCATGCTTTCCACCAATCTTTCACACTGCTTTTGGGTGACCTTATGCTACTCCTGGTGCAAAAATGTAAGCAGTTCTTCTTTGTTTGATGGCTTGTGACTATCCATCTTCCTCTTGATTACATTCCAGTGGTTTTCAATGGGGTTCAGGTCTGGAGTTTGGGCTGGCCATGATAGGGTTTTTATGTGGTGGTCTTTCATCCACACATTGATTTACCTAGCTGTGTGGCATGGTGCATTGTCCTTCTGAGCAACCTAATCACTTATACCGCATGGTGTATGACGTAAAAAATACATACATAATTGGTAGAGTCCACCTAATTAAGATGATGTCGATATCAAAATTAAAGTATCATTTTCAAACACTTCCCCTGCTTCTCAAGCATAAAGATATTGTCCAGCTAAATAGAGCTTTTTCACACTTCATTTGGAGGGGGAAACGCCCTCGTATAGGGCTTAAGAAGTTGATGGCATCTAAGGTTCATGGAGGTCTGAGTTTGCCGAACATTCGGGGTTACAATATAGCCTGTTTGACTAGATATATATTGGATTGGATTAAAGGCTCTAGGCATTATTCAGCGTTGGAGCTTGAGAGAGACTATGCACAACCTTGGGATCTGGTGGCATTGCTTCATACTAGGCAGGCTAATCTCTTAGTGAAAATCAAGCACTCTTCCTTATTTAAAGACACGATTGCAGCGTGGAAGGCGTTGAGGAAAAACTAAAAACTTCCCCATAAAATATCCAAATACTTGCCTATATGGGGGAATCCAGAGTTTGTGCAGGGACCAAGCAATAAGCTGTTTGAAGAGTGGAAGTTGAGGGGTATAAGGACTGTTACTCATCTCTTGCACACCTCAGAGCCTAGATGGTTGAGTAGAGACGAAATTATAGCGCAGTATGGCCTGGGGCCTAACCAGCTAATCCAATATGACCAAGTGAGATATAGTATTATGACTCAGTTGCATGATGTGACCCAGGAGGTAGTATTTAACTCTTTTGATTGTCTGGTAAAGAACTCAATAACTTCATCATCTATCTCTTTTCCTTATGGAGCCATGCGTGATCTATTAATAGGACAGCACCCGGAAGGTTTATTTAAATCTTGGGAAAAACAATTTGAGGACCCGTCTATGGGGGTAAAAATTAGGGGAGGGTGGAATGCTCTTCGTAAATCAATTTTAAATGAGAATTGGCGAGAAACCCAATTTAGAATTATGCACAAGGCAATTTATGGTTTTAATCTCCCATCAGCAACAAAGCCAGACAGGCTTACATTTTGCCCTAAGTGTAAGAGTAGTGGAACTGATCTCCTTCACGGGTTGTGGTCCTGCCCCCATTTGAGTCCATTATGGTCACAGATCAAAAGTTGTATACAAAAGGTGTGGGGTCTTGAAGTTCGGCTCTCGCCTGGGTTCGCTATTTTTCACCATTGGGAGGAGGGGAACGATACCAAAGGGAAGATGACTAACCCACCCAGACTTATACATGTGATACTTCTGGCAGCCAAGAGAGCGATACTAAAAAATTGGTTGGAGTCTAGTGTCACCGCGATTGAAGAGATCTTGGGTCAGCTCATGCATCTTCTTGAAATAGAAGGATTGGATGCAGAGAGAAGGGCGGATAGAATACGACAGCACTTTAACAAATGGAAGAAATTCATACTGGCCTATTGTACTCGGGAGGAGATAGTCAGGATTATGTCACCTTTCAAAGACAGTCTGGTATCATACTGAAAAATTGAAGGATACATTGGATGTCTTGGAGGTGGGGGAGGAAAGGCCGAAAGGTGACTAAAAGGAGAGGGGGAAATAACCGATTTGAGTGGGACTTCTTTATTGTATGTCATTACCATGTTCACAAGGGTTCAGTGGGGGGAATGATAAGTATGATGGGTTAAGGGGTCGCTGCTTTCCTTTGCTTTATCTTGCCATGTTACGGTTATTGATTTTAAAAATTGGTATGGAATTTGGGATGATCAAACATGACAATGTAATGTTTTTTAATTGAATTTACAATGCTGAATTCGATTATGCCAGTGTTATGTTATTGAAAAAATTTGAATAAAAATATAGTTAAAAAAAAAATACATACATAAAGCCAATTGTGGAACTGCTGTTGATTTTGTTTATTCTGCCTCCCAAAGATCTCAGTACGGCTCTGCTCACATTTATTCTGTGCTCTACGCTGAGCACTTACACTGAGGATTACGTGTAAATCTCTGAAAATCGTGAGTCAGCTAAAATTCTCCCAATGGAAAATTTATTGTAATGAGGCAGATGGAACTCCTGTCTGGCCTATGGTCCAGTGGTGTCCATCTTTCTTTTTCGCTCCTAATTGGGAGACCCAGACAGTGGGTGTATAGCTACTGCCTCTGGAGGCCGCACAAAGAACTACACTTAAAAGTGTAAGGCCCCTCCCCTTCTGGCTATACACCCTCCCGTAGGAGTACAGATTCCTCAGTTTTAGCTTTGTGCGCAAGGAGGTCAGACACGCACGCATAGCTCCATTGTTTTTAGTCAGCAGCAGCTGCTGACTATGTCGGATGGAAGAAAAGAGGACACATATAGTGTCCCCAGCATGCTCCCTTCTCACCCCACTTATGTCGGAGGTGTTTGTAAGGTTGAGGTACCCATTGCGGGTACGGCGGCAGGAGCCCACATGCTGATTCCTTCCCCATCCCTTTTTACAGGGCTCTGGGTGAAGTGGGATTTACCGGTCTCCAGGCACAGAGACCGTGCTCCATCTACAGCCCCTGGAGAAGATGCTGGATGGAGCGGAGTACATCAGGGACATGGCCCTGCATCCTCAAGGTACTCTGTGTCCCCGTGTATCTGGCGCTCACACCGCAGCATGCTGGGTGTTGTAGTGCGCCGGGGGACATCAGCGCTGCGGCGCCTGTGCCATGGCCTCATTCAGCTTTGCTGAAGCAGGCACATTTATGGGAATAGGACGCGCCGGCCGCTGGGACTGCGGCGCGGCTGGCACTTGTAGTGCGCCGGGGACTTCAGCGCGGCCTGCGCTTTTACGGCGGCCGCGCTGATAACTACAGTCCCCGGCTTTTGCGGCCTGCTTCCTTTCGTTCCCGCCCCCACACCTGCCAGTCAGGAGAGGGGCGGGACGCTGCCCACGTCCAGAACTCGGTCGCGCCGGCCGCTCGAACAGCGGCGCGGCTGGCACTTGCGGTGCGCCGGGGACTTCAGCGCGGCCCGCGCTTTTACGGCGGCCGCGCTGATAACTCGAGTCCCCGGCTTTTGCGGCCTGCTTGCGTTCGTTCCCGCCCACAGACCTGCCAGTCAGGAGAGGGGCGGGACGCTGGCCAGGGCATCAGCGCTGAGGGCTGGAGTCGTTTTTACATACTCCAGCCCTCACAGTCAGCACAGAGGGGACACTGTTCCCGCACTTTTGTTTGGGAACTCCCACGGACCGCCCCTCTCCACAGTAGCCGGCAGCCATTCTTGCAGACACGCTGAGCTGCAGAGGGGAGCCGGGGAGACCCAGACAAGGCATTCAGCAGCCTCTTACCCGCTGTTCAGCGGGCGGTAAGCAGCCCTCAGGGCTCACCCCCTCTTGTGCTCGTAGTATTCTTAGTATTTTGTTGCTACAAATACTTGGTATTACATAGCGCTGGTCGCCCTTTGGCTATAGACTCTCTCACATGCAGAGAGCCAGCAGCATGTCGCCCGTAAAACGCAAGGGTGCCAAGGCACAGACATTGTATGCTTCCTGCACCGCATGTGGGACTTTTCTACCGGCAGGCTCCACGGACCCCCATTGTGTGCAGTGCTCGGCCCCTGCGGCGCTTGCACAGCCGGGGCCTCTGCTGGACGTGTCCCAGGGTGTACCACCTGTGAATGCTGTCCAGGTGACAGGAACTGAGTTTGCAGCTTTTGCTGACAGAATGTCTCTCACTATGTCACAAATTCTTGACACATTGCGAGCTAGGCCTGTACTTCAGACCACGGACACTGTGCATGTATTGCCCCCTGGTCCCCCTCAGCTCCTAGCTCCGGGACGGGCATCTACACCTCAGGGTGAAGACTCTGACTCGGACGATGGCCCCGGGCAGCCTAAGCGGGCTCGTTATGACGGGCCTTCACATTCATCTCAATGGTCTGGATCCCAGCGGGATGAATCTATGGGTGATGAGGCGGACTTAACTGATCAGGATTCTGATCCTGGGACCGCTCTCAATCTAGATACACCAGATGGTGACGCAATAGTTAATGATCTTATATTTAACATCAATAAGATGTTGAATATTTCCCCACCAGCTCCTCCTGTAGAGGAGTCAGCTTCGCAGCACGAGAGAATCCATTTCAGATACCCTAAGCGTACATTAAGCACTTTTCTGGACCACGCTGACTTCAGAGACGCAATCCAGAAACCCCACGCTTATCCTGAAAGGCGTTTTCCTAAACGACTTAAAGATACACGCTACCCTTTTCCCTCTGAAGTGGTCAAGGGTTGGACCCAGTGTCCAAAAGTGGATCCTCCAATTTCCAGGCTTGCAGCCAGATCCTTGGTTGCTGTTGAAGATGGAGCGGCACTTAAAGATGCCACTGACAGGCAGATGGAGCTCTGGCTGAAATCCATCTATGAAGCGATTGGAGCGTCATTAGCGCCTTCTTTTGCGGCCGTATGGGCACTCCAAGCTATCACGGCCGGGCTTGCGCGAGTCGACTCTGTCACACGTGCATTTGCCCCGCAGGTAGCACCATTGACCTCGCAAATGGCGGCATTCGCGTCGTACGCGATTAATGCTGTTCTTGACGCTACAAGCCGCACGGCAGTGGCGTCAGCCAACTCAGTTGTTTTGCGTAGGGCTCTGTGGTTGAGACATTGGAAAGCAGATTCTCATTCCAAGAAGTGCTTAACCAATTTGCCTTTTTCTCGTGACCGATTGTTTGGAGAGCGTTTGGATGAAATCATCAAACACTCCAAGGGTAAGGACTCTTCCTTACCGCAACACAGACAAAACAAGCCCCAACAGAGGAGGGGTCAGTCGGGTTATCGGTCCTTTCGAGGACAGGGCAGGTCCCAATTCGCCTCGTCAAAAAAGACTCAAAAGGACCAGAGACGTTCAAATTCTTGGAGGTCTCAGTCACGCCCAAAAAGACCAGCCGGAGGAACCGTTGCCAAAACGACGTCCTCCTGACTTGCGGTCTCCGATGCCCACACCCGCGGTCGGTGGGAGGCTGTCCCACTTTGGCGACATTTGGCTAGCAAATGTCAAAGACCGTTGGGTGAGAGATATTCTATCTCACGGGTACAGGATAGAGTTCGGTTCTCGTCCGCCAACTCGTTTCTTCAGAACTTCTCCACCACCAGACCGAGCCGATGCTCTGTTGCAGGCGGTGGCCGCTCTAAAGGCGGAAGGAGTGGTGACCTCCGTCCCTCTTCAGGAACAGGGTCACGGTTTTTACTCCAATCTGTTTGTGGTCCCAAAAAAGGACGGATCGTATCGTCCCGTCCTGGATCTGAAGTTGCTCAACAGACACGTAAAAGTCAGGAGGTTCCGGATGGAATCCCTACGCTCCGTCATAGCCTCAATGTCTCAGGGAGATTTTCTAGCATCAATAGACATCAAAGATGCGTATCTCCACGTGCCGATTGCACCAGAGCATCAGCGTTTCCTACGTTTCGTCATACACGACGAGCACCTACAGTTCGTAGCGTTACCCTTCGGTCTGGCAACAGCCCCCCGGGTCTTCACCAAAGTCATGGCAGCAGTAGTAGCTGTTCTGCACTCGCAGGGTCACTCGGTCATCCCGTACCTAGACGACCTGCTTATAAAGGCATCCTCTCAAGAAGCATGCCAACACAGTCTGAAGGTGGCGCTAGACACTCTCCAGACTTTCGGGTGGATTATCAACTTTCCAAAGTCTCATCTAACCCCGACCCAATCTCTGACTTATCTTGGCATGGAGTTTCATACTCTATCAGCGATAGTGAGGCTTCCACTGGACAAGCAGTGCTCGCTACGGACCGGAGTGCAATCTCTCCTTCAGAGCCAGTCGCACTCACTGAGGCGCCTCATGCATTTCCTAGGAAAGATGGTAGCAGCAATGGAGGCAGTCCCGTTCGCGCAGTTTCATCTGCGCCCTCTACAATGGGACATTCTACGCCAATGGGATGGGAAATCGACGTCCCTCGACAGGACTGTCTCCCTCTCTCAGACTGCCAAGGATTCTCTACGTTGGTGGCTTCTCCCCAACTCATTGTCACAGGGAAAGTCGTTCCTTCCCCCGTCCTGGGCAGTGGTCACGACAGATGCGAGCCTATCAGGGTGGGGAGCGGTGTTTCTCCACCACAGGGCTCAGGGGACGTGGACTCAGGAAGAGTCCACCTTGCAGATCAATGTTCTGGAAATCAGAGCAATCTACCTTGCCCTGCGAGCCTTCCAACAATGGCTGGAAGGCAAGCAGATTCGGATTCAGTCGGACAATTCCACGGCGGTGGCGTACATCAACCACCAAGGGGGAACACGCAGTCGCCAAGCTTTTCAAGAAGTCCAGCGGATTTTGACGTGGGTGGAAAGCAGAGCGTCCACCATATCTGCAGTTCACATCCCAGGCGTGGAAAACTGGGAAGCAGACTTTCTCAGTCGCCAGGGCATGGACGCAGGAGAATGGTCCCTTCACCCGGACGTGTTTCAACAGATCTGTTGCCGCTGGGGGTCGCCGGACGTCGATCTGATGGCGTCACGGCACAACAACAAGGTCCCAGTTTTCATGGCACGGTCTCACGATCACCGAGCGCTGGCGGCAGACGCCTTGGTTCAGGATTGGTCGCAATTCCGACTCCCCTATGTGTTCCCACCTCTAGCATTGTTACCCAGAGTTCTCCGGAAAATCAAGTCCGACTGCCAGCGAGCCATACTCGTCGCTCCAAATTGGCCAAGAAGGTCGTGGTACCCGGATCTGTGGCATCTCACGGTAGGCCAACCGTGGGCACTACCAGACCGTCCAGATCTGCTGTCTCAAGGGCCGTTTTTCCATCTGAATTCTGCGGCCCTGAACCTGACTGTGTGGCCATTGAGTCCTGGATCCTAGCGGCCTCAGGTTTATCTCAGGGAGTTGTTGCCACAATGAGACAGGCTAGAAAACCATCCTCAGCTAAGATCTATCACAGGACGTGGAAGATATTCTTAGCGTGGTGCTTGGCTCAAGGGTTTTCTCCCTGGCCATTTGCATTGCCAATTTTTCTTTCCTTCCTGCAGTCTGGGTTGGAAAAAGGTTTGTCCCTTAGCTCGCTTAAGGGTCAAGTCTCCGCGTTATCCGTATTCTTTCAGAAGCGCTTGGCACAGCTTTCTAAAGTACGCACGTTTCTCCAAGGAGTTTGTCATATCGTTCCTCCTTACAGACGGCCATTGGAACCCTGGGATCTGAACAAGGTTCTCCTTGCTCTTCAAAAGCCGCCTTTCGAGCCTTTGAAAGAGGTTCCCCTTTCTCGGCTTTCACAAAAGGTAGTTTTTCTTGTAGCGGTCACGTCTCTTCGAAGAGTGTCCGAGCTGGCGGCGTTATCTTGCAAATCTCCCTTCCTGGTATTTCACCAAGACAAGGTGGTACTGCGTCCAATTCCAGAGTTTTCTCCCAAGGTGGTTTCTTCCTTTCATCTCAATCAGGATATCACTTTGCCATCTTTGTGTCCGCATCCAGTTCACCAATTTGAAAAGGGTTTACATCTGTTGGACCTGGTGAGAGCACTCAGGATTTACATTTCTCGCACGGCGCCTCTACGCCGTTCGGATGCGCTCTTTGTCCTAGTCGCTGGTCAGCATAAGGGATCGCAAGCTTCCAAATCCACCCTGGCGCGGTGGATCAAGGAACCAATTCTTCACACATACCGTTCTGCTGGGCTTCAGATTCCATCTGGACTGAAGGCCCATTCTACCAGAGCCGTTGGTGCGTCCTGGGCGTTGAGGCATCAGGCTACGGCTCAGCAAGTGTGCCAGGCGGCTACCTGGTCGAGTCTGCACACGTTTACCAAACACTATCAAGTGCATACCTACGCTTCGGCAGACGCCAGCCTAGGTAGACAGGTCCTTCAGGCGGCGGTGGCCCACCTGTAGGAAGAGGCTGTATGACAGCCCGTTCATGTGGTATCTTTTTACCCACCCAGGGACTGCTTTTGGACGTCCCACTGTCTGGGTCTCCCAATTAGGAGCGAAAAAGAAGAAGGGAATTTTGTTTACTTACCGTAAATTCCTTTTCTTCTAGCTCCAATTGGGAGACCCAGCACCCGCCCTATCTGTTTTTAGGGTTTCGTTTTTTCGGGTGCACATGTTGTTCACGTTGTTTCTTAAGTTCTCCGATCTAGTTATCGGATTGAATTTGTTTTTGAAACTGTTATTGGCTTTCCTCCTTCTTGCTTTGGTACTAAAACTGAGGAATCTGTACTCCTACGGGAGGGTGTATAGCCAGAAGGGGAGGGGCCTTACACTTTTAAGTGTAGTTCTTTGTGCGGCCTCCAGAGGCAGTAGCTATACACCCACTGTCTGGGTCTCCCAATTGGAGCTAGAAGAAAAGGAATTTACGGTAAGTAAACAAAATTCCCTTCTTTTTAAGCATCTTTTTAGGTGTAATATCAGCAATCCTCAACTGGAGGGAGGCCACCTATCAATTAAATAGTGAATATAGCAATAAGAGGCTAAAATTTAACTTTTAATTATAATATATTAAAAGCCCAAAGGGGGTACATGTAACCATAAAACTCCCCAGTGATCTGATCACTCAGATAATACTTATCAAAACACAGGGAGTCAGTGATGTATAACAAACAAAACAAAAAAACACAATATACATAAATGATAAATTGAGTAGATTGTATCTACCCAAGGGACAGTGGTCCACCTATTAGGGAAGAAAAAACAATCAAACAAACTCAATATACATAAATCAAGAGCTGAATGTTGGTCCTCAGTGGAAAGACCACCACAATCCTAATGCTCAGTATGCAAATAAATGGGAACAATCTCACCCATATTCAGCGGTCTGGGACAACTCAGGATCTCCTCCGTGTGGGTCCTCTTTATATCGTCAGGTTGTGACTGACCCTACACAAACCTAGGAGATTAGCTTAACCTGTTGCCCATAACTTCTGTCCTGACAAGGACAGACCACATCTGGCCCTCTCTATATACCCCTACACCGATCCTATCCACGTCCCGACGCGTTTCGTCAAACAAGACTCATCAGGGGACTGCGGTGTTTAGATAGAGGCCAGAGGTCCTAAGCCCTCGCTCCCAGAATAACACAGGGGAGAAACGCGTCGGGACGTGGATAGGATCGGTGTAGGGGTATATAGAGAGGGCCAGATGTGGTCTGTCCTTGTCAGGACAGAAGTTATGGGCAACAGGTTAAGCTAATCTCCTAGGTTTGTGTAGGGTCAGTCACAACCTGACGATATAAAGAGGACCCACACGGAGGAGATCCTGAGTTGTCCCAGACCGCTGAATATGGGTGAGATTGTTCCCATTTATTTGCATACTGAGCATTAGGATTGTGGTGGTCTTTCCACTGAGGACCAACATTCAGCTCTTGATTTATGTATATTGAGTTTGTTTGATTGTTTTTTCTTCCCTAATAGGTGGACCACTGTCCCTTGGGTAGATACAATCTACTCAATTTACAATCTACTCAATTTATCATTTATGTATATTGTGTTTTTTTGTTTTGTTTGTTATACATCACTGACTCCCTGTGTTTTGATAAGTATTATCTGAGTGATCAGATCACTGGGGAGTTTTATGGTTACATGTACCCCCTTTGGGCTTTTAATATATTATAATTAAAAGTTAAATTTTAGCCTCTTATTGCTATATTCATCTTTTTAGGTGTGCACAAAAGTGCAGTCATCAACAGCTTTGTTCAACTTTGAAAAGACTGACACTGCTGAACAGAAGCCAGAGTCCGGAGTAAAGGCCCCGTCACACACAGAGATAAATCTTTGGCAGATCTGTGGTTGCAGTGAAATCATTGACATATTGTTCCATTTGTACACAGCCACAAACCTGGCACTGATTGTCCACAATTTCACTGCAACCACAGATCTTCCGCAGATTTATCTCTGTGTGTGACAGGGCCTTTACTCTGTTGCCTCATTATAGTGAATGGACCTCTCTGGGGCTTTACCTGAAACGCATATTTCGGAGACGTAAATGGAAACCCTAATGTAAGTGCTGAGCGTAGAGCACCAGATAAATGTGAGCTGATCCAAAATTGTCACCAAATAGCATTCAACTCAACTTAAGTCCTCACTTAGGTCCTTCATCTATTAACAGAAATATAGGGGGCTTCCACGTTACTGGCAGCACAAGGCCTCTGGAAAAAAATGCTATAGCTCCCACCCACTTCATAAACGAAATAAAGCAAAATCTGCTCTCCCAAATCCAAAATGCTCCCTCCCTTCTGATCCCCATAATGTGTCTGAACCACAGTTAACGTCCACATGTTTGGCGTTGTTGTAGTGAGGAGAGCCTCCTTAATTTATGAGGTGCAGGTCTCCAGAAGCATGAGCTGGGCATTACAACGTACTGTGCACGACAAGGACTTATTTGCAATAGTTAATTCTCCAACATTCATTGCGTTTGACTTCATGGGTGTTTTTCCAGAGACTGGCAGTTCATCTATGGGTGTAGTGCCGATTTAAAGGGGTATAATTTCCAAAATTTGGTCACCTGAGAGGGTTTCTTTTGGTCTGCCTCTTAGGAGCTCTGCAGATGGAGTCCGCAAAATATTCTAGGAAAATCTGTGCTCCAAAAAACTAATGTCGCTACTCTCTTCCTACCTCCTGAGCTCTGCGGTGCGGCCAAACAGTACTGCACAGTCACATGTGGTGTATTAATATAAAAAGACTGAATAGCACATCCACCAGGTGTGAACAGGTGCACACTGAAAATTCAGCAAAGTTACAAATATGTACAGCAGCCCTCTGAAAAGCTAAAATATGTAAACATGAAATATAGCAATTTTGGCACTGCATTACTGCTATTGGAAAAAATGTGCGGTATTCCCACTTTCAGGATAAATTGTTTAACACAGTATAAGACTTGCCTATTTCCTTTGTGAAAATTGGAAATCTGAGGTTAAAACAACATTTTAGTGGTGAAAATGTCATTTATTTTTTCTTCACCACCCAATAGTATAACATTTTGTGACATACATGTGGTGTCAATATGCTCACTGCACCCCTGGATGAATTCATTGAAGAGTGCCATTTCTAAAATAGGTTCACTTGTGGGGGAGATCTACTGTTTTGTCATTGTTTTGTCAGTGGGACATGGCACGCCTACACTATTCCAACTAAATCTGAACTCAAATATTGCAGTCCTTCTCTTCTTCGCTTTGTATCGGGCCTCAAAAGTAGTTTTTGACCACATATGGGGTATTTGTATACTCAGGAGAAATTGCACAACAAATTGTATGGTTCATGATCTCCTGTTACTCTTGTGAAAATTAAAGATTTGGGGTTAAATCAACATTTTTGTCGTAAAAATGTATTTTCACAGCTCAATGCTGTAAAATTCTGTGAAGCCCCCGGGAGTTCAAGGTGCTCACCAATCATCTAGATGAATTTCTTGAGGGGTCTAGTTACCAAAATGGGGTCAATTGTGAGGGAGCTCCACTGTTTAAGCACTTGAGGGGCTCTCCAAATGAAACGTCATCTGCTACATGTTCCAGACAATTTTGCGCTCCAAAATTCAGATTGGGTGCTCCTAACCTTCCGAGCCCTGCTGTGCCGCAAAACAAAATTGGCGTACTCAGGAGAAATAGCACAATAAATTAATTTTATGGTGCATTTTCTTTTGTTACCCTTGTGAAAATGCAAAATTTGGAACTACAGTATTTTTTTTGTGGGGGGGAAAAGTAATATTTCTTTTTTTTTTTTTTTTTTTTTTTTTTTTTTTCTTTTTTCCTTCCACATTGCTTTAGCTTTTGTGAAGCACCTGAAGGGTTAATAAACTTCTTGGATGTGGTTTTGAGCAGTGTGAAGGGTGCGGTTTTTAGAACTCTGTCACTTTTGGGCATTTTCTGTCAACAATGCTACTGTCACTTCAAATGTGATGTGATCCCGAAAAAAAAAAAAAGTTTGTAAATTTTGTTGGATAAATGAGAATTTGCTGATGAACTTTCAACCCTTCTAACTTCCTAACAAAAAACAAATGTTTCAAAAATTGCGCTGATGTAAAGTAGATAAATGTAATTTATGAGCTACTAGCTGTACTACCCGGCTTCGCCCGGGTTAATGACTGCTGTTAACATAGAATGTATTAACAAAAATGTATTCTGCACACAAAAACCACAAAACAAATAATTATTAAAAGGCAAAAACTAAGCTAATAGAAGCATTTCACAACATATATTTCAACACCCCAAATATTCCACACAGATATAACTAAATTGGCCAAGTAATGTGCTCCGTCTGTCTTTTGCCCCCGCTCTGTCTTTTGCCCCCGCTCTGTCTTTTGCCCCCGCTCTGCCTTTTGCCCCCGCTCTGCCTTTTGCCCCCGCCTCTCTCTATCCGTCTCGCCACCGACATCTTATTACCTCATATATAAGCTTCTTATACTATTAATGTCTTTTGTTCCTATAGCAACCAATCACAGCTCCTACTAATAACCTGTAGTTCCAGGATCCATTTACTTTATTGGAGGCATGTTTTTTGGAGCATAACTGTAAAACGCGGGGTTAAATTTTCCTGTCAAAACATAGTCTACGATGTTTCCTGTGTCACATGAGGTGTCTGTGCAAAATTTTGTGATTGTAAATGCAACGGTGCGGATACACTTTCTCTGACGCCTCATTGGGGGACACAGGACCATGGGTGTTATGCTGCCTATCCATAGGAGGACACTAAGTAGATGCAAAAGCATAGCTCCTCCTCTGCAGTATACACCCCCTGGCCGGGCCAGGCAAGCTCAGTTTTAGCTTAGTGTCTGTAGGAGGCACTTCCTTTCAAGGTTTGTTATTTTTTGAGGGCGACTGTTTCCTTTTGGGACCGATCTCCCACTACCATCAACGGGCGGGAACATGGAGTGTCGCCTCCACGTACCCCCTCCTGCGACGCTGGATCCTGGGCTGGACGACGGGTTCCACAGACACCGATTTTCCAAAGCCCAGGGTAGAGGCCTGTGCCCCTATAGCCCAGTTCCTCAGCCCCTCTTTGCAGGCTCTGAGTTGAATATGGCACCAATTCCTCAGCCCCTCTTTGCAGGCTCTGAGTTGAATATGGCACCGGTGTGACCGGACACAGCAAGCTGACTATTTTCACTGCCTGGACTGAAGCAGCGCTTAAGGTGAGATCCCCCCCTGACTGGTTTCCCAGACAAAAGGAGAAAAGACGCTGCAGGGAAGGCTCCCAGGACATTTACAGTCCTGCACACATAGTGTTAACTTTTCTCTAGCTTGCTGGCTGGAGGAGGGGGGAAGTCACTCCTGTTTGCAGAAAGTCCTGCAGATAATTTCCCGGTGGCAGGGGGAGGGCCCAGGGCTCAGGGACTCACGCTCTTTATTTGCTCTGTATATTTGCTCTAGCAGAAAAGCCGGCTGATAACCACCAGTGACAAGCTGTGTGCTGACTGGAGGGAGAGAGAGGAAAACTATCAGAAGCTCCCTTCCCGCCGTTTTTTACTACCCACAGGACCCCCCTCTGACCCCCACTGACTTCATCTTCGCGCTCTTTTAGCGCTAAGGCCCCCCCCCCCCCCTCAGCTGATTCTGGTTAGGTGCTTGCTTCACTTGTAGCTCTGATGAGCATTGCTTCCCCTCCTGGCATACTCCTATTAGGAACGTGCAGAATTCTAAGGGCACTAAGAGTGATAAGGCCCGCATAGTCTATTATTCAGCCTGCACTGCCTGCCACGCTGAGCTACCACTTAAACATACCTCTTCTCTCTGTGAGTCTTGTGCCCCTATAGCCCCCCAAGAACCCCCTGCCACCACCGCCGCAACCGTCAGCCCAAAGCCTAGGGCTCCCAGCCCACCGGAATGGGCACAGTTTCTGTCCCAATCCATGGAAAAACTGTCACAGTACCTGGTGCTGGCTATGCAATGTCGTCCTCCACACCCTTCTGGGTCCCTGGACGGAACGCAGCCTGAGGATACCCCTATGGAGGATCCTTCTGAGGTAATCCGGGCACATGCTTCACCGGTTGCAGGGATCAGGAAGAGAGCACACGGCCAGGTGTCTCCAGCGGGCTCTCCCTCGGGAGCACACAGGGCAGGCTCTCCCACACGCTCCACGGCTTCTGAAGAGCTGGAGGAGGGAGAATGCTGTTTATACCAAGAGGATTCCTTTGTTTCAGCCTCCCCAGATGATCAAACTGCAATAGACTCCCTTTTAGCAATCAACCAAACTCTGCATGTGGAGGATCCCCCATCCACTACCACTGACCATGCGGTCTCCTTTAAGAGGGCAAGGAAACCCCAAAAGGTTTTCGCTGATCACCCAGAGTTTCAGGATATCCTCATAAAGCAAAGGGAGAAGCCTGACGGGTGCTTCGGTAACCGAAAACTCATGGAGTCCCGATACCCTTTTTGCCTCACCTGCCCCTAAGGGCTGGGCCGATCTGCCCTCGGTCGACCCCCCCCCCCCCCCCCGGTCTCCCGCCTTACCACAAAGTCGCTCCTCTCTTTACCCGATGGTTCCTCCATCAAGGACCCAACAGACAGACAGGTGGAGCACCTCGCCCGCTCTGCTTTTGAGGCTGCGGGTTCCTCCCTCTCGCCCTCCTTTGCCGCAGTGTGGGTCGCAAAGGCGATCTCTGTCTGGGCAGAATCCCTTAACACTTCACTTGAGGAATCCCAGTTCGCTCATACCTTCACAGAGGTAACAGCTCAAATTGCTGCTGCGGCGGAGTATCTCATGCAGGCCTCCATGGACGCTTACCTGCGCAGCGTTTGCCGCCTCAAATACCATAGAGCTCTCTGGCTCCGACAATGGCGAGCGGACTCTGCCTCCAAGAAGTCTCTCACGGACCTTCCCTTTTTTCCACACCGATTGTTTGGCGAACGTCTGGACAAGCTCATTTCTGACGCCACGGGAGGAAAGAGTACATCCCTCCCCCAGCTGAAGTCCAGGACGTCCTTCACCAGGCGTCCACAGTCCTCGTTCCACTCCTTTCGGAACTCATTTGGTTGGTCGACATCCCGTGCTGTCCCCGCCACCAGCCGCGGACTACGCAGGGACCGACCTTCCTCAGCTCTCCCCGAAACTCACTTCGTCATGGCAGCCTAGACCGAAACAGTCCAGGACTAGGGAGACTCTGCCACGACGTTTTCCCCCCTCATGACTTCTTCGGCGCCCCGGAAGACACACTCATTGTAGGAGGTCGACTGCGACTCTTTCAACATATCTGGGCTGCCACCTCAGACGACAAATGGGTGCGAGACCTTGTGTCTTCCGGTTACCACATAGAATTTCGGACCCGACCCCCAAGTCGGTTCTTTTTCTCAAACCCCCCCCAAAGACTCAAACGACGCAAAGCTTTTTTCTCAGCAATCCACTCGCTCCAAACAGCAGGAGTGATAATACCTGTCCCGGACGACGTGAAGTTCAGGGGTTTTTATTCCAACCTTTTTGTGGTCCCCAAAAAGGATGGGTCAGTTCGACCCATCCTGGACCTCAAACACCTGAACAAACATGTGCACGTACGGAGATTCAGAATGGAGTCCCTAAGGTCCATTATTGCATCCATGGTCGAAGGGGAACTCCTCGCCTTAGACATCAATGACGCGTACCTGCACATACCCATCGCCCCAGATCACCAAAAGTTCCTCCGCTTCGCAGTTCAGGACTCCCATTTTCAATTCGTAGCTCTACCCTTCGGCCGTGCCACTGCACCAAGGGTCTTCACCAAAGTCATGGCGGCCACCATGAGTGTTCTTCACGCCAGTGGAGTAGTCGTTCTCCCTTACTTAGACGACCTCCATCAAGGCCCCCTCCTTCCGCGACTGCTCAACCAGCGTACAGATCACTGTGGACACCCTATCCCGCTTAGGGTAGCTAGTGAATCTAGACAAATCATCCCCGATCCCATCACGATCCTTCACCTTCCTGGGCATATCCCTGGACACCTGTCGGGGCTTGATCTATCTCCCCCTGTACAAGGCGATCGCTCTTCAACAAGCGGTACGCTGCCTTCTACGTCCTCAGTCTCGCTCCAATCGATTCAACATGAAGGTGCTCGGCAGGATGGTGGCGGCTATGGAAGCAGTAACCTTTGCTCAACTGCACCTCCGCCCACTGCAGCTAGCCCTTCTAGCGGCCTGGGACAAGAGCCCCTTCTCCCTGGATAGACATCTTCCCCTGACGCCTTCAGTCAGGTATGCACTCCGCTGGTGGCTTCGGTCCTCATCCCTATCGAAGGGGAGATCTTTTCTCCCAGCGAACTGGCTGGTCCTGACCACGGACGACAGCCTCCTAGGCTGGGGAGCAGTGTACCGGCACCACACTGCTAAAGGACGTTGGACGCCCCAGGAGTCTTCCCTACCCATAAAAATCCTGGAAATCTGCGCGATCTTCCTCGCGCTCAGGGCATTTTGCCCTCTGCTAGCGGGTCATCAGATTCGAGTCCAATCGGCCAATGCGACAGCTGTAGCCTACATCAATCTCCAAGGGGTACACCTGCAGCAAGGCAGTTATCTCGAGGCCCACAGGATCCTCAGCTGGGCCGAATCGACAGGGTCAGTGATATCAGCGGTACACATACCGGGAGTAGAGAACTGGGCAGCAGACTCAAGGCCTGGCCGCCGGAGAGTGGTCTCTCCACCCAGAAGTGTTCCTACACATCTGCACTCGCTGGGGTACACCAGATGTGGATCTAATGGCCTCAAAGTTGAACGCAAAGGTACCCGCGTTCATAGCCAGGTCACGCGATCCGCAGTCCATCGGCGCGGATGCTCTAGTCTGCTCCTGGCTCCACTTCCGCCTGCCTTACATATTTCAACCCCTACCTCTGCTGCCGCGGGTAATCAGGAAAATCAAGGCAGAGGGAGTCCCGGTGATACTGATAGCACCGGACTGGCCCAGGCGCGCCTGGTACGCCGAATTAGTACAAATGCTCGTAGACGTACCGTGGCGCCTTCCAGACATCCCAGACTTGCTGACACAAGGGCCCATTTCCCATCAGAACTCCAGAGCCCTGAAGCTGACGGCATGGCCATTGAGACCTGAGTATTAAGAGCAGGATTCTCCCCCGCGGTTATCTCCACGATGATCAGCGCCCGAAAGCCTGCTTCATCCCGCATTTACCGCCGTACGTGGAAAATCTTCCTTTGATGGTGCAGGGAAACTAACGTCCAGCCTCTGCCTCTGGCCAGAATTCTCGATTTTCTGCAGGTTGGCTCTCAGTTCCCTTAAAGGGCAGGTCTCAGCGCTCTCAATCTTCTACCAATGCCGCCTGGCTCAAAAAACGCAGGTCAAGACCTTCCTCCAGGGCGTTTCCCATCTAGTTCCCCCGTACAAACGGCCGCTGGAACCATGGGACCTCAATCTCGTTCTGGACGGTCTCCAGAGGTCCCCCTTTGAACCTCTCAAGGAATCCTCCCTTGCTTTTCTGTCCTGGAAGGTAACATTCCTGGTGGCAATTATGTCCATCAGACGGGTTTCGGAGCTAGCAGCACTCTCTCTTGCCGCGAGCCTTTTCTGATTTTTCACCAGGACAAGGTAGTTCTGCGTCCCCTTCCGGAGGTTCATATCCAGTTTCATTTGAACGAAGACATTGTTCTGCCTTCCTTTTGTCCACACCTAGTTCATAGGGTGGAAAGGTCTCTGCATTCGTTAGACCTCGTCAGAGCTCTCAGATATTACATATCCAGGACAGCCCCCTTTAGGAAAATGGACTCTTTGTTCGTCATTCCTGAGGGGCCTAAGAAGGGACAGGCAACTTCAAAGGCGACTCTGGCTCGCTGGATTCGCTCTGCGATCCAGGAAGTCTACCGCTTGCAACTCAAGCCCATTCCTAGTGGGCTGCGGGCTCATTCCACGCGAGCAGTTGGCGCTTCGTGGGCCATTCGGCATCAGGCTTCAGTGGAACAGGTGACAGGTGTGTAAGGCTGCGACCTGGTCTAGCCTACATACGTTTTCAAAGCATTACAGAGTCCATACCCAGGTTTCAGCTGAGGCAAATCTGGGTAGGACAATTCTGCAAACGGCAGTAGAGCACCTTCTCTCAGTAGGTGCTCCAGGCTGTCTGGGACTGGTTCCTAGTCCTTGGGTTGCGTTGTCTTGTTTTGATTTTTCCCCACCTATGGACTGCTTTAGGACGTCCCATGGTCCTGTGTCCCCCAATGAGGCGTCAGAGAAAAACGGATTTTTGTGTACTCACCGTAAAATCGTTTTCTCTTAGCCATCATTGGGGGACACAGCACCCACCCTGTTGCCCTGTTGGGCCTTGGTTCTCTCAGTACCTTATTTGGTTATGACGCTTTTTTTCCTCATGTTCCTCTGTTGAGGTAAGTTTTTACTGGCCTTTTCTCCTACTGCTTGTGTACTAAAACTGAGCTTGCTTGGCCCGGCCAGGGGGTGTATACTGCAGAGGAGGAGCTATGCTTTTGCATCTACTTAGTGTCCTCCTATGGATAGGCAGCATAACACCCATGGTCCTGTGTCCCCCAATGATGGCTAAGAGAAAACGATTTTACGGTGAGTACACAAAAATCCATTTTTTTGTTTCACTTTTTCCCCCATTATGTAGATAGGGGCAAAATTGATTGGTAAATTGGAATGCGCGGGGTTAATATTTCACCCCACAACCTAGCCTATGACGCTCTCGGGGTCCAGACGTGTGAGTGTGCAAAATTATGTGGCTGTAGCTGCGACGATGCAGATGCCAATCCCGGACACACACACACACACACACACACACACACACACACACACACACACACACACACACACACACACACACACACACACACACACACACACACACTCAGCTTTATATATTAGACTAGCTGTAGTACCCGGGCATTGCCCGAGATAGTAGCTGTCTCTCTCCCAGTCTGTCTGTGTGTCGCTGTCTGTCTCTCTGTCTGTCTATTTTCTTGTCTGTCTGTGTCTATGTCTCTGTCTGACTATTTCTATCTGTCTGTATTTGTATCAGTCTATCGGTCTCCATCTCTGTGTCTGTCTCTGTGTGTGTCGGCCTGTCTCTTTCCCCGGCCTGTCTCTTTCCCCGGCCTGTCTCTTTCCCCGGCCTGTCTCTTTCCCCGGCCTGTCTCTTTCCCCGGCCTGTCTCTTTCCCCGGCCTGTCTCTTTCCCCGGCCTGTCTCTTTCCCCGGCCTGTCTCTTTCCCCGGCCTGTCTCTTTCCCCGGCCTGTCTCTTTCCCCGGCCTGTCTCTTTCCCCGGCCTGTCTCTTTCCCCGGCCTGTCTCTTTCCCCGGCCTGTCTCTTTCCCCGGCCTGTCTCTTTCCCCGGCCTGTCTCTCTATCCATCTCTCCAAAGACCTCACATTACCTCACGCATAAGCTTCAACTAACAGTTTATTTTGTTCCTATAGCAACCACTGACAGTTGCTATTAATAACCTATAGCTCCCACCTCCACTCAGTTTAATGGCGGCAGGATTTTAGAGACTAACTGTAAAGCACAGGGTTACATTTTTCTGTCAAAACATAGTCTATGACACTCCCTGGGTCACATGAGGCGTCTGTGCAAAATTTCGTGATTGTAAATGCAACGGTGCGGATTCCTTTAGCGGACACACACACACACACACACACACACACACACACACACACACACACACACACACACACACACACACACACACACACACACACACTCAGCTTTGTATATTAGATTTTGTGTGACATAACTCTCTGGTTTAGGGGCATAAAAATTCGAAGTTGGAAATTGCCAAATTTCCAATATTTTCACAAACAAATGAGAAAAATGGTATCCTAAATTGTGAAGTACAATATGTCACGAAAAAAAATAAAAATCTCAATCACCAGGATCCATTGAGTTATAACATCATAGTGAAGTGACATTGGTCAGAATGGGAAAAATTGGTCAGTCAGGAGGGTGAAAACATGCTGGGGTAGAAGGGGTTAATCACTTGAATGTCATGTTCATTACCAATTAATCTTTCCCACAGGCTGCAGATGTACGATGTGGTGAAGAGTAAGGCATTCGAGAGGGGCGCAGAGTCACAGTAAGTGTTCCTGGCCGGCACTTATCCACCAGGTTTTTACTTTTTGCGTCCCTGCTGTATGTAACTAATTGGCAGCTCTCCCAACCATTCTCCACTGCTCAGTGAATTGCAGTAGTGACGTCACATGCGGTGGCGGTGTCAGCATTGGATCAGAATGAATGGTCCTTGCTTACAGAATATCCTAGTTTGTTCTCCCTGATTGTATTTTGGGAAATGCTGGATGAATGATCTCATCATTGTTTGTTTTTAGGATGATATGTGACACCATGGAGCACAGCAGACGTCTTTGCAGTCGTATACTAGCCTTACAGAAGGTATGACATGAATAAGGAGTAGCTGAGCTGTCCTTAATGTTTTCGATCTTCCTGTGTAATGGTGTATTGGGATGTTGCCATTAAGGGTGGGTGCGAACAAGGGCAATGAGTAGGAGTTGTCCAAGTAGTGGACATCCCCTTTTAATATACTGGCTGTATAACAAGAACTTAACTGTTATGCTTTACTATGGGGATTTGAGATCTCCATCTCTGAGGATAGAATACATGTGAGGACTGCTGTGAGTGAGAAGGCATGTCTTGTACGTCTTATGAGTGGCTTCCCATGTTACAGAAGCTAGACCCGCAGTCATCAGCTAATAAATGCATTAATAATCTCGTTGTATTAGAGTTGTCTTTCAGAGAGAGAGCCCCTATAACAGGTTATGTGTGGTGCAGCTGATTTTGGAAAATTAATTTTACTATTCTGAGTATCTGTAATTGAAGTAATATAACATAATTTAAAGGGATCCTGTGATGTTGAAAATGGTATCTGATCTGTAGGCAAGATGTTAGAGCGGCAGGGCTGATCGGATTGATATGCTTACACTTTTCCTATGCAAATGTAACACATGCAGTTTATTCATTGAAGTCCCTGATGTCTGTATTAATGAGTCCATTGGGTGGGCCTAATCGGTGATCGACAGTCTTTCCTGTGTGACTGTGCATGCAGAGATAGCTGTCCATTGCTTAAAACCGCCCACTGTACTCATGGATAGACACCAGGGATTTCAATGAATAAAATAAGTTTTACTGGATTTTGTCTAAATATTTCATTTTTATAACGCTGCGGAATATGTTGGCGCTAAAGCTATACAATTCTACATCATTCTGCAAAGTGCTGTCCACAGATCGGACTTCATGTACAACGTTACGGGTTCCCTTAAATGTACTCCATTCTCATATTTCCTGCACCATTCCCATGGGCGGCCATGTCACATCGCATGAGTATGTTATAAATACTAGATATTATATTTGTGGAGAGATCAATGGATTTTTTTTTTGTTCTGAAGGAGACTTGCACATTGGAAGAACAATTGATTGACGTGAGAAAGAGGAGGATGCGTAAGATGCTTTCATTCTAAGCTTTTTCTTGTGCTGCTTCTTGAGTCAAATGTTTTTTTTTTCTTATTCTCTCAATGAAGTTTACACATTGATTACGTCCATTCAGTATTATTCTTTTCTTTCCAGCTTTAGGGGACTATCGTCAGTCATTGATCTACGATATTGATATTACGACCCTGCTGCTAGTGTGATTCCTACCCTGGTATAATATCTGCCCCTTTATGCACATTTGATATTTTTATTTTCTTGTTTTCACTGCAGACCTTAGAGCGACCTGTACCACTCTGATGACAAAGCTCCGAGACCTGAAGGAAAAGGAGAAAAATAACTTTGCTCTAATGGGTAATCCTGAATTTAGGGAAATAAATGAATACATCAAAAAGGAAGCTAACATAGTGACCGTGGTTCAGAATATTTTCCAGGTAACCATGATGTATTTATCATATGTAATATGTTGCTTCGAAAAACTGTTGAATTAAAGCTATAACCTGTACGCTGTTACGATTGAACACGAACACTCTCACGGGGATGGGCAGACCAGGGGAGAAGTAAAACCAGAAGTCCACAGGTCCCAAAACAGGCTAGTACTTACCCTAGTGTCACGGATGTGTCTGGACCTTTAG
Source organism: Anomaloglossus baeobatrachus (assembly GCF_048569485.1). Taxonomy (NCBI): domain Eukaryota; kingdom Metazoa; phylum Chordata; class Amphibia; order Anura; family Aromobatidae; genus Anomaloglossus; species Anomaloglossus baeobatrachus. The sequence continues at coordinate 861,207,342 of NC_134353.1, read as the reverse complement.
GTGCTGCTGCTGGGACCAGGTGCAGAAGGGCCCGGCGATCGTCCAGACGTTAATGGACGCGGTCCCTTTAAGGGCTTGATTTAGAGTTTTTTTCTGCTCCATTGCCAGGTTGGAGGAGCCTTTTCTTCAGCTGGTAATTAAGGGCCTTTATAATGTGGGGCTTCTTACTCCTCCAGTGCGGATTATACTCTTCACTTGGAGAAGTTGCTGCTCAGGAGTACATTTGGCTTCAGAATGCTGTTGCTGTACATTCTGAAGATTCCCGCTCAAGATAAGTTGTTTTTCCTTTTTCTGTTTATTTTTGTGTTTGGTTTTTTTTCTCCGTGGATTGGTGGGTGGTGGCATTTAGTCCTAGGGTCTGGCTAGGAGACAGGGGCACGTTGGCGGGCCACAGCTCCTAACCCTTAGGCTATGTTCACACACTGCGTTTTTTACCTGCGTTTTTGCTGCAAACATTTCTTGAGAAATTCTTGTGACCTTTCTGCAGACTTTCCCCAGCCAAACCTATGGCAAAAAAATTAGTTGTGCGCACACTTCGTTTTTTTCTTAAGAAAATTCTTTCTGTAGATTTTCTTAAGAAAAAGAATGAGCATGTCACTTCTTTTCTGCAGTTAACTGCGTTAGTTACTATAGATAATGGCACAATAACGCAGGGAGCAACCAGCGGTAAAAGCGCACCAAATCGCGGTAAAAACGCAGGTGCGTTTTTGGTGCGTTTTTTAACGCAGGTGCACTAATCCTTCACTCAAGAAATTTTCTTAAGAAAAATCCTTTTTCTAGTGTGCACATAGCCTTATAGGTACCTGTGGTTTGAGGGCAAGCGCAGGGCCCCCCAGTGTCAGGGTGAGCGCAGGAGCCTCCTGCTCACCCCCCCCTCTTTGTGTTTCAGCCTCCTTTATTCCCAGGAGTCCTCTTGCTGGGTGTCTCTCCCCACACCCAGCGTGACACCTATACCTTTTGTCCTTGCCTGACAATGGAGGTTGGCACCCTAAGGTCACGTAATGGCATCCCTACTTGTTGACTGCTGACCCAGAGTGTCCTTCAATGCACACTAAGCTATAAACCAAGTGTAGTACCAAAACAACAATAAACATACCGTTTTGTTCAAAAGTTTACATACCCCAGCAGATTTTTTGTTTTCTTGACAGTTTCTCACAGAATATGAATGATAACCCAAAATCTTTTTTCCACTCATGGTTAATGGTTTGATTTGGTGAAGCCATTTATTGTCAAACTACTGGTGTTTTTGTTTTTTGTTTTGTTTTTTTTTTAAATCATAATGACAACCAAAAACATCCAAATGACCTTGATCAAAAGTTCACATACCCCAGTTCTTAATATCGTGTATTGCCCCCTCTAACCTCAATGACAGTTTGAAGTCTTTTGTGGTAGTTGTAGATAAGGCTCTTTATTTTCTTCTTGGTAAAAAGCCTCCAGTTCCTGTAAATTCCTGGGCTTTCTTGCATGAACTGCATGCTTGAGTTCTCTCCAAAGTGACTCAATAATATTCAGGTCAGGAGACTGAGATGGCCACTCCAGAATCTTCACTTTGTTCTGCTGTAGCCAATGACAGGGCAACTTGACCTTGTGTTTTGGATCGTTTTCATGTTGGAACGTCCAAGTACGTCCCATGCTCAGCTTCCAGGCTGATGAGTGCAAATTTGCCTCCATTATTTGCTGATAACGTGCTACATTCATCTTTCCTTTAACTTTAACCACGATTCTTGCGCCTTTGTAGCTCACACATCCCCACATCATCAGCAATCCACCTCCGTGCTTTACAGTAGGAATGGTGTTCCTTTCATCATAGGCCTTGTTGACACCTCTCTAAATGTAATGTTTATGGTTGTGGCCAAAAAGTTCGATTTTGGTCTCCTCACTCCAAATTGCCTTGTTCCAGAAGTTTAGCGGCTTGTCTCTGTGCTGTTTCGCATACTGTAGGTGAGATACTTTGTGGCATTTGTGCAGTTATGGCTTTCTTCTGGTGACACGACCATGCAGCCCATTTTTCTTCAAGTGCCTCCTTATTGTGCATCTTAAAACAGCCACACCTCCAGTTTTCAGTGAGTCTTTTATTTCAGCTGATGTTATTTGTGGGTTTATCTTTGCATCCTGAACAATTTTCCTGGCAGCTGTGGCCAAAATCTTTGGTCTACCTGATCGTGGTTTGGTTTTTACAGAGCCCCTAATTTTCCATTTGTTAATCACAGTTTGCACACTGCTGACTGGCATTATCAATTCTATGGATATCTTTTTGTATCCCTTTCCTGTTTTATACAGTTCAACTATATTTTCCCATAGATCCGTTGACAATTCTTTTGCTTTCCCCATGAATCGCAATCCAGAAACGTCAGTGGCTGGATAAAAGATGCAAGAGTCTGTCTAGATCCCAGAAATTCACTCAGCTTTTATGCACACACACTGATTACAAGCAAACAGGTGAGGATGTTACCTTTATTAGCCATTCAAACCCATTTGTGTCAACTTCTGATCAGGGTCATTTGGATGTTTTCGGTTGTTATTATGATTTAAAAAGAGAAAATACAATAGTTTGACAATAAATGGCTTCACCCAACCACTAACCATGAGTGGGAAAACAGATTTTGTGTTATTCATATTATCTGAAAAAAAGGCCAAGAAAGCAAAAAAATCTGCAGGGGTATGCACAACTGTAAATGAAGTGCACACAGGAAGAGGGTGAGACACAGGACTAGGAACGTGCAAACACAGTCATACAGCAGTGATGAAATGCAAGAAACCAAAAAGAATAACAGAATACAGTGGAACCTCGCTTAACGACTAACCCAGTTAACGAGAATTTCGCTTAAGGGTACTTTCACACTTGCGTTGTTTTCCTTCCGTTACAATCCGCCCTTTTGGAAAACAGCGGAATCCGTTAACGGATTCCGCTGTTTCCCATAGACTTGTATGGTTGACGGATTGTACCAAAAGGACCTGCGTTGCTTCCGCTGGGCGACCGACGCTCCGTTACTTCCGCCCAGCGGGAGTAACGCAGCATGTAACGTTGTTTTGAGCAGCGGAATCCTCTGGATTTCACTGCGCATGCTTTTTTTTTTTTTTTTTTTTTAAATCAAACTTTATTTTGGCTCGCAGTGGCCGAACGTTCAGCTGAGCGCCCGGCCGTTGCATCCATCAACATCCGTTGCATCCGTTACACAACGCAATGCAACGGATACCGTTCAACGCAAGTGTGAAACTAGCCTAACAAGCAAAGCTTTCTGTAAATTTGTAACTCAGTTTACGAGAAAGCTTTGCTGTACGAGTAAAATCCTCACCTAACACCCTTCCGGTTCTCTACATCCACCGCGCTCTAACCCGCACTTGCAGTCCACACAAACACACACAAGCACGCACAAACACACACGCACACACAGTATTATGCTCACCTTACCTTCCGTTCCACCGCCGGCCTCATGGTTCTTGTAGTCCGCCGGTACATCGCGACGTCCTCGCGGTGAACTACAAGACCCAGGAGGCCGGCGATGGAACGGAAGGTAAGGTGAGCATATAATATAACATATGTGTACCTTCAGTTCCATCACCGGTCTCCTGGGTCCTGTAGTTCGCCGGTATAGGCTGTGCATCGGCAACCATAGCGACGAAGCAGGAACTTCCTCTGTCACCGCTACTCAAAGGCAGCGCACTGGCCAATCAGAGGCAAGCGTCTCCTGCCTTTGACGTCAGCGCTCTGGCAGCAGAAGTTCCTCCCTCGTCGTTATGGTAACCCGATACACAGCCCGTACCAGCGAACAGCAAGTCCCAGGAGACCGGCGATGGAAGGTAAGGTGAGCGTGTGTGTACGTGTTTGTGCATGTGTGGAATGACAATAGGGGAGCAGGATGGGACATTTAACAAGTTGTGGAACGAATTGTCTACATTGCAGTGATTTTCTATGGGAACTTTTGCTTTGCTGAACGAGTAACTTGGTTAACAAGCACACTCCCAGAACGGATTGTTCTCATTAACCAAGGTTCCACTGTATGTGAAAACCTTCCTAAACCTAAATGACACAAAATAGGAGATAAATGGGAAGGGATTCACACAACTGCAGGGAATAGCAACGTCTCAACCACGGAGCTTGGACTCCAGACAACTATCCATCCAGAAATATAGCCAGCACTGAGTCATAGGAGTATTGAATATAAATGGCCCCTCCCAAAAATGTGATTGTGCAAACCAAGTGAGAAACTGCACACACCTGAATAAAAGTGAAACAGAAAATCCGAGAATAAGAATGAAAGACGTGGTCCTTCAGTAGCTGGACCTATACAAAACCGGCTGTGGCCCAACCGAGAGTCAAACCGACCAACAACCAGAGATCAACAGTTCGAACCCCAGAGTGGAGCCATGACAGCAACTTTCTGTTTTTGCACCTACAATTTTTTTTTTTTTTCTTTCCTCTCCTTCTCCCAAGAGCCGTCACTTAATTTTTTTTAGACAATATAGTTGTATGTGAGCTTTAAATTTTGCAGGATGAGTTGTACAGTTTATTAACACCATTCATTTTACCCTATAGTGTACTGGAAAATGGGAAAACTAATCAAAGTACGGTAAAATTGTTATTAAAAAAAAATAAAAGTGCAATTCCCCAATTGTTTTTGTTTTTTTTTATGTACCATGTTCACTATATGGTAAAACTGACCTGACCGTATGATTCCCCAGGTCAGTGCAAGTATGTAGATACCAAACATGTATAGTTTTTGTTTTTTTGTTTTGTTTTTTGTAATGGTGAGAAAAAATTTAAAGTTTGAAAAAAGAAATATATATTTTTGCTTATGTTGCAATTTTCTGAGACCTAGAACAATCTCATATTTCAGGATCTGAGGCTGTTTGATATTTTAATTTTTGCGCCCTGAGCTGGCGTTTTTACTGATCTCATTTCAGGGTAGATACAATGTTTTGATTGCCTGTTATTGAAGTTTATTGCAATGTTGCGGTGGCCAAAAAAGGATGTAATTTTTTTTTTTTTGTTTACTGTTCTGTTTTACCGATCAGAATAATTTTATTTTATAGTTTGAGCGGACATTTCTGAATGCAGCAATACCAAATATGTTTATTTTTATAAAAAAAAAATTATGATTTTATTTTCAGTAGGGCATAAGAGGGTGACTTGAACTTTTGGTTTATTTTTCCATATTTTTAATGTTTGTGTTCTTTTTGTCTTTTTTTTAAACTTTATATTGTATTTAGAAGTCCCCTCATGAGACTTAAAGTTGCGATCATCCGATCACTTGTGCTAGAGCATTAGCACTACTCTGTATAGAGCTATCTCCTATGAATACCGGCTTGCAGCCAGCATTCCTAGAAAGATCATCATGCACAGGGGTCATCAGCTGATCGCAGCGGTAATGACAACTCATCGGTGTCCAGTGAAGACGTGATGGGTGCGGGGAAAGGCACACTTGCCACCTGCGTGTGTTAAATTTCACTGTCAGAGATTGACCATGGGATTTAACTGGTTAGCCTAGGGCAGATCTGCGATCCACCCGCTGCTGTTTGAGATACATATCAGGTTATCAGATAAGCTGTTGTGTGCAGAGTAAGGGTGCTTTCACATCAACATTTTTTTGCCGGTCGGCAAAAAAACGCAAACTGCATATAACCGGATCCTGTGGATTGAATGTGCAACGCATGCAACTGCCAGTGTTATTTTACCAGATCCTTCTACTTTTTATGGCTGCTGCGATGGATGCAGCGGGACATAGAATTTAATCGGCCGGCACTGGAGTCAACTGATTGGGAGTCAACTGACTCCTGATCTCACAGCTCGCACACGCTGCGATTTGATGCAGGTTAACAGCAGTCACTGCCTGCTGCCGATCACATGTGACTGTGTGCGGGCTGTGTGGTCAGGAGTTTAGCTGAGTTCAGATTAGCTGACTCCAGTGCCGGGCGATTACTTGTTTTGTGTCCCGCTACATCAATCGCAGTGTATGCGGGCTGTGAGGTCGGCTGTGTTCGGCCGGCACTGGAGTCAGCTGATCTGAACTCGGCTGAACTCCTGACCTCATAGCCAGCAGAACAAGTAATCAGATCAGCTGACTCCAGCGTAGGACGATTTCTTGCTCTGTGTCCAGCTGCATCCATCGCAGTATGTACGGGCTGTCAGGTCAACTGAGTTCAGATCAGCGGACTCCAGTGCCGGCCGAACTCAGCTGACCTCACAGCCCGAACACGCTGCGATGGATGCAGCGGGACACAGAGCAAGTAATCGGCCGACACTGGAGTCAGCTTATCTGATTACTTGTTTTGCTGGCTGTGTGGTCAGGAGTAAGGATGAGTGAGCAGTAAAATGCTCAGGTGCTCGATGGGCGAAGCCCATGTTGATTTTTTTTTTGTTTTGTTTATTAAAAAATAAAAAAAAAAAAAAACCCAAACACATAACCCTAACCCTAGGGTTAGGGGTAAAAGAATAAATGCATGGGCTCCCGCTGCATTTTCTATTGCTAAGGGTAACCCAAGCAGCTACTGGTTGCTAGCCCCCATTACTTGGTGTTACCTTCAATGGCGATGGGAAATTCAGGGAAGGTTGTTTTTTGTTTTTTGTTTTTTTTTTTTTAGTTTTGCCCAAAAAAAAAAAAAAAGACTTGGGCTTTGCCATATTTTTGGATGCTAGCCAGGTACAGCAGACAGGTACGGGCTGCCCGAACCCCCAGGTGCCTATTTGTACCCGACTGGGAACCAAAAATATAAAGAAGCCCTTTTTCTAATTATTTAATGAATTTCAAGAAATAGTTTTAAAATAAACAACGTGGGCTTCGCCCAATTTTTGTGTCCAGCCAGGTACAACTAGGCAGCTGGAGATAGGAATTCGCAGCACAGGGTGGTCCAAGCTTTCTGGACCCCCGGTGTGAATTGCAGTCCACACCCTCCCCAGAAAATGGCGCTTTCATAGAAGCGCTATCATCTGGCACTGTATCCAACTCTTCCAGCGGCTGGGTAATAAACCAGCTTTGTTTTACCACCTGGTATAAAGCCCGAAATTCTTAATGTCAGGCCAAGTGTGACCCGGCCATTAAGAATCACCAATAAAGGGTTAAAAAAAAAAAAACAAACACTCCAAGAAAAAATACTTTATTAGAAATAAATACACAGACACACTTGGAGACTCCATCTTTATTACTCCCGCTCACCCCTCCATGATCCTGGTCTTCTATCTTCTGTCACTGATGTACCTCTGCTGTATCAGAAAGCACGGGGGAAGAACTACTTTCTGGGCATGCTCCGTACAGACAACAGGATCCTGCCTATCAGAATACGGTAACTTCTGGTACAGCAGGATCCGGTGCTCATTGAACTACATTGCAGGTACCGCTGCAATATGAAGTATCCGGTGAGAGGCAGTATTTCGACCAAGGTCAAAAATGCAACAAGTAGCGTTTTTGAAACCCGGTAAAACATCGAAAAACACCGGATTCAGTTTGTGCCGCACGCAACCGCAAGTTACCGCATCTTGCCGCAATTCCATTGCATTTGTAAAGGATCCGATTTTGCGGCAAAGACACCCCGTTCGTGCTGCATTTGAAAAAACGCTGATGTGAAAGCACCCTAAGATGCGAGCTCGGCATGCGAGCCCGCATCAAAGGCAATATACGTCCAAGGTCGTGAAAGGTTTAAAATGGCTATCTGTTAGTGCATACGGACATAATAGATGGGGGGGCTTATCCAATTTTACATGATCTGGTGTAGAGCGATGCCAACCTGTTCCCTTTAATCACATCTTGTCAGTGTTGATTTTTCATGTCCTATGTAAGTGTTACTTTCCATTAGGATGTAAAAAGTCAGTGAATCTGCACCTTAGGATCGTGATTCAGAGCTCCTGTTGCCTGATCTTGTGCTGGCACAGACAAGGCAGTGGGGCGTGAGTGGCTGTCAGTGTTTGCAGCGGCTCCAATAACCCTTTACGCCCCACAGATATAAGTGACCGCGGCATTTAAGGAGTTTGACATAGGGAGATCACTACCTCTGTCACTCAAATCAGCTGCCCAAATGTAATGCCTGATTGGAGCCACAGACTCAGACTGGCTGTAAGGGGAGTCTAGAGAAAAGCCGCTCACAAAGCAGGACCCCAAGAACTCTGCAACCCTTTAACCCCTATACAGGGATTTGGAATTACACAGAGCTCCAGAGATCACTACCTGTGGTAGGCTGTAGTTCGTGGACGTCAGGCAGGGTCAAAAACCAGGAGATGCAAAACAGGAACAGAATCGGCAGGCAAGGGCGTAGTGAGGAGACAAAGCAGAGGTCAAATCCGGAACTGGCAGCAAGGTACAAAAATGACAGGCAGGAGGGTAGTCAAAAAACAAGCAAAGGTCAGCACACAGGAATCAACATACAAACAGCACATGAGCCAGGAGTACAGAACTATCTCTGGCAGTGGTCATGTGACAGGAGGGGGAATAAGAAGAGTGTGGTGTCTTCCCATTGGCTGCAGGTGAATGTTGGCAACTTCAGCTGGAAGACACACACGCCACCTACAGTCAGCCAGTGGTACTGCAGGTTCCAGGGAAACCCAGCCTAGTGGATGAGCGGATCCTGTGCTCAGCACAGCCACGGGCATCGACTCCTCTCCCATCACCAGCACTATCCATGGTGGGAAAAAGGCGTCGTCTGGCGATCGGAGCAGAAGTCGCAGGAGCGGGCTCCGGTGGGGACGTGACACCAGTAGAGCAATCGGCGGCCTAACACTGCCCCCCCCCCATCTGCAATACCTAAAATGCAAACTTTTAAATTATTTTTTTTTTTCTTGTTTTTAAGTCAGTGGGTGGAGAAATATCACGCTCAGAGCAAGCAGTCTCCAGGAAAAAAATGATCAGGAAAAATACATGGGACTTGAGCGTCTTTGCAGCAGATTTTTCTGCACCAAAAAACGTTTTGCCATTAAAAGTTCAGCATAAAATCTGCACGTTTGTGATGTGACTTTGCTTGCATTTTTCTTCTCATTCATTTAAATTGGTGAAAACCATTGAAAGAATTGACATACTGCGGATTTTAATAAAATCATTTGATGACTCAAATCCACAAGCGTCAGGTGCATGAGATTACAGTACCAGCAAAGTGAATGACATTCCTGATAAATGCAGCATTTTTAACCCTTGAAAAACGCGCAAGGGAAAAAACAGCTGCAAAAAAAAGGTGTGTGAACAAGCTTTGTCGGCTTACTTTGAGCACCAAAATGTAGGTGCTTTGTGTCCTATATCCAGCCATGCCTCCTATTCAGCAAAACTGTCCTTTTTGTTGAATGCGTAAAAAAAGTTTCCAAAACACAAAATGGGGTGTACGGCTTTAAGACGAGCTTTTAGGCTATGTGTCCACGGTAGAATGTACCTGCGGATTTTTCTGCATCAAAATCCGCAGCTTTCCCCCGGAATCCGCACCTTAGCATAGGTGCGGATTTGACGCGGATTTCGTTGCGGATTTTGATGCGGATTTTGTCCATTGTACTTTATTGTGTTTCTGAATAAAGCTTAGTCTGTTTTGAAGGAAAAAAAAAGGCTCTTTATATCATTTCCTGTCCCAACCTTCCTTTCTTCTCCATTATCCATTTTGTAATAAAGGGGCAGAAATGTTTAAAGGGAACCTGTCGCCACTTTTTTTGTAAAAAGCTGTGGCTAACACCACTGTGCTCTTATATACAGCATTTTAACAGGCTGTATATAATAACCCAGTGGTGGTGGCCGCAGCTTACAGCCAAAAAATGTGGTGCCATGTTCCCTTTCACTGGTATTTTTAAAAAAAAAAAAAAAATGTGCTCCGCTGTATTTTCACTGTCCAGCCCGATGCAAGCAAGCAACTGAGGGCTGTGCTTCTCAGCGGGATAAGGCTGAAGCATTCACTGCCCCTCCCGCTGAGAAAAACAGTCCTCAGCTGCCCCTGAAAATGGCGGCTTCGTTGTGAAGCGCCATTCACAGGTGCTGTACCGAGGCTCATCCAGCTGCCCTGATGCATTGGCTGGCTGGGTAATATATTACGGGGTTAATGCCAGTTTTCTGCAAACTGGCACTAAGCCCGAGGTTCATAATGTCATGCCTGTGTAGACACGGCCATTATGAACCTCCGTTTGGTACTAAAGAAAAGAAAACACTTTTTGAAAAATTTTATTTGAAAGGAAAACACACACACATCCCTGATTGCCATCTTTATTACTCCCTGAATTCCCGACGATAATCCATGACAACTCCGAGCCGGGCTCCAATGTGCACCCGGCTGACCCGGGCACTGACGTCAGCCGGTGACAGCAGCCGTCAGTGTATTATTAAATGCTGCACAGCTCTTTTCCGGCAGCTGGGAACGTCTGATATCAGAGCCCTGGTCAGCTGACTTAATTCGCGAGCGCAGGCGGGTCAGCTGACTGCACACCGATCAGCTGATGTGCCGGGCTCCGATGTGCACTCATGTGACCCGGGCACGGACGTCAGCCGGTCCAGCAGCCGTCAGTGTTCGAGATGCTGCAAAGCTCTCTTCCGGCTGCTGGACCGGCTGACGTCCGTGCCCGGGTCACATGAGTGCACATCGGAGCCCGGCACATCAGCTGATCGGTGTGCAGTCAGCTGACCCGCCTGCGCTCGCGAATTAAGTCAGCTGACCAGGGCTCTGATATCAGACGTTCCCAGCTGCCGGAAAAGAGCTGTGCAGCATTTAATAATACACTGACGGCTGCTGTCACCGGCTGACGTCTGTGCCCGGGTCAGCCGGGTGCACATCGGAGCCCGGCTCAGAGTTGTCATGGATTATCGTCGGGGATTCAGGGAGTAATAAAGATGGCAATCAGGGATGTGTGTGTGTTTTTCTTTCAAATAAAATTTTTCAAAAAGTGTTTTCTTTTCTTTAGTACCAAACGGAGGTTCATAATGGCCGTGTCTACACAGGCATGACATTATGAACCTCGGGCTTAGTGCCAGTTTGCAGAAAACTGGCATTAACCCCGTAATATATTACTCAGCCAGCCAATGCATCAGGGCAGCTGGATGAGCCTCGGTACAGCACCTGAGAATGGCTCTTCACAACGGAGCCGCCATTTTCAGGGGCAGCTGAGGACTGTTTTTCTCAGCGGGAGGGGCAGAGAATGCTTCAGCCTTATCCCGCTGAGAAGCACAGCCCTCAGTTGCTTGCTTGCATCGGGCTGGACAGTGAAAATACAGCGGAGCACATTTTTTTTTTTTTTTTTTTTAAAAAGAATTGTGAAAAAAGACCTGGGATCCTGTTTTGCCAGCTAAAAGCAAGCAGCCTGTAACTAGCTGCTTTTAGCTGGCAATCCAGAGTCCGGACACAACACGACTACACTGCCACTACTCTACACTACAAAATGGTGAAACTTCCTCTTCCTGAACTATCCTACATCACTTCCTGCGGATTTGTTTGCGAAATCCGCACCAAATCCGCAGGAAAAAGAGCCTGTGGGAACAGACCTGCGGATTTTACACCTTGCATTGACTTGCATGGGAAAAATCCGCAACAAAATCCGCAACAATAATTGACATGCTGCAGATTTTTCAGGATCAAAATCTGCGGAAAATCCGCAGCATGGGCACAGCATTTCCAAAATGCCATTGAAATGGCTTGGAAGTGCCGCTGCTGCAGATTTTCGGCAAATCCGTGGTAAATCCACGGCAAAATCCGCGGTAAATCCGCAGCGTGGGCACATAGCCTTAGAGTAGCCAAAATTTTGCCACATTTCACAATATATTTGCTGCAAATTTTTAGTATAGATTCCAGATGTAAAATATGCAACAATGTTCAGTACAACGCAAGTGAATGGGGGTCTGATATCGCTTTATACATACAGAATAAAAAAATTCAGCATGTGGGAGGGAATGACCTTGGAGTGAGGGTGGCGAGAGAGTTGAAGAAGGATATCAAAAAAATCAATGGAGATTTGATGGCATTCTGTGGTTTTAAAGATTGTTTTTCTGTGAAACATGCAATATATTTTGTTATGGGTTTCGCACACTCTTTGCTCACCAATGGGATATTTATTTAAATGGTTATGGCCATGGTTGAGTAGGGATATCTCTAACCGGACTCCAACCACTGGAGTTGGAGCTCTGAAAACAGCCAAGATCCGCTGAGCTGCAGTGTCTGTGACTCAGGCGGTACCTTAAAGGGAACCTGTCAGGTGCAATATGCACCCAGAACCATGAGCAGTTCTGGGTGTATATTAGTAATTACTGCCTAACCATCCCTGTATACACTAGCATAGATAAAGAGATCTTTAGAAAAAGTATTTCTAAAGATCATTTCTTATATGCTAATGAGCGCGGGGACTAGTCCCGAGGGCGTTTTGTTCCATTAGCAAGTCAGCCCACATAGCATGCTAACACGCCCCTGTGGGTGTATTAACATGCTAATGAATACGCAGTGACGCCACACATACCTCACTGTTCATGGCGTCCAGCGGATGATGGATCCCCAGCACTTGGGGTCATGCGCACTGTACCTCATTGAAGCCGGGAAGCTTACACCCGGCATCCTTTTAGTGCGCATGATGATCGGAAGCCTTGGGTACTCTGGATCATGCACAAAGCGCATCGATCCTTCGCCGGTTGCCACGAACAGTGAGGTATGTGTGGCGTCGCTGCGTATTCATTAGCATGTTAGTACGCCCACAGTGACATGCTAGCATGCTATGTGGGCTGACTAGCGAAAGGGAGAAACACCCTTGGGACTAATCCCTGCACTCATTAGCATAAGATAAGAGATCTTTAGAAATACTTTTTCTAAGGATCTCTTTATCTATACTACTGTATATAGGGACACTTAAGGTGGTGTCACACATAGCGAGCGACGCAGCAGCGATCACGACCAGCGATCTGACCTTTATCAGGATCGCTGCTGCATCGTTACATGGTCGCTGGTGAGCTGTCAAACAGGCAGATCTCACCAGTGACCAGCCAGCAGCGACGCGTGGAAGCGTAACTAAGGTAAATATCGGGTAACAAAGGAAAGCACTTCTCTTGGTTACCCGATATTTACCTTAGTTACTAGTGTCCGCCGCTCTCACGCTGCCAGTGCTGGCTCCCTGCACTCCTAGCCAGACTACACATCGGGTTAATTACTCGATGTGTACTCCAGCTACGTGTGCAGGGAGCCGGCACTGGCAGCGTGAGAGCGGCGGACACTAGTAACTAAGGTAAATATCGGGTAACCAAGGAAAGGGCTTCGCTTGGTTACCCGATGTTTACCGTGGTTACAGCTTACCGCAAGCTGCCAGACGCCGGCTCCCTGCTCGCTTCAGTTTGTCGCTCTCTCGCTGTCACACGCAGCGATTTGTGCTTCGCAGCGGGAGAGCGATGAGCAAAAAATGAAGCTGGACATTCAGCAATGAGCAGCAACCTCACAGCAGGGGCCAGGTCGTTGCTGGATGTCACACACAGCGACAGCGACGGGACATCGCTGCTACGTCACAGAAAATGGTGACTTAGCAGCGACGTCGTCGCTATGTGTGACACCACCTTTAGACAGGGATTAGCAATATGCATCCAGAACTGCTCGTGGCTCTGGGCGAATATTGGACCTGACAGGTTCCCTTTAAGGATATTGGTTTATCAGAAACTTGTCAAAGACTATCTTTTATTTTTCAAGATCTATGATTGCTGTCAGTCAATTCATTATCTGAGCCGTCAATATTAAGTTAAATTTTAAAAGAAAAACATTCTGTAAAAGGTGATTATATCTTCACTAACTTGATTTCCCCCTTCTCTTTTTCAGAGATTGCTTCTCAGCAGTGGTGTTAACTGGGCAGAAGATCCAAGACTGAAGGAGATTGTGCTCAAACTGGGCAAGAACCCAGCCTGTTCTTAATGGTCTAACAATTTTATTTAGTATATTTTAGCAAAATAGTTTTTATCTTCATTGTTTTTATCCTGTATCGGGTTCTGTGACACTTTTAATTTGTTTTAACACACAATATTAAAGTTATTATGTCTTGTTTTATTTCTTATGGCTCATGGATTCTCTTTGCTTTCCGTACTACTTTTAGACTAATGACTTAATTATTCTATAGCCCAGATATCGGCTCAGTTACCCAGTATTTGTCTATCTGTAGCAAGTTTCTCCATCCTGCAGATATATTAACCATCTCATTATAACCATCCCCCACAGTGGGGGATGGAGAAGACTTACAGTAAGGCCGGAATCACACTTGCAATTCACTCATATCAGCATCACCCGACACGGCTGCACATTATCCGGACAGGAGCGGGTCGGCTGCGTGTATTTCTATGCAGCTGAGTAGCTCCAGTCCGGAGAGTGTGCAGCCATGCCAAGTGATGCCGATGCGAGACTCGCACGTGTCAATCGCAAGTGTGATTTTGGCCTAACAGGGAATTACTATGGGCAGTCGTAAGTCAGAAGCGAAAAAATGTCTCTCTTTTGATACCCTATTGGGAAGAGTAAAATTGAGAGGAAAGCAATTTGAGGACTCTACACAATCCTATTTGCTGTGATCAAATGATAATTCGCAAACACTTTCAAACGTACCCAAATGCCGAGCCCAGAATTCTCAGGGAATTCCAGGCATTGATGTGGATCTGGCAACTCGGGAAATAAATTAAAGAAAATAATAATAAAAAAAAATGAAGCAAGTGCTTCATACTTACTGAGGCTCCGATGCGGCTGTAACTGCGGCTGCTCATTCACCTTCGGGGCCGCTTATTAAGGCCGCTTTACACGCTGCGATATCGTTACCGATATTGCTAGCGTGCGTACCCACCTCCATCGGTTGTGCGACACGGGCAAATCGCTGCCCATGGCGTACATCATCGCCCGGACCCGTCACACTACTTACCTGCCTAGCGACGTCGCTGTGACTGGCGAACCACCTCCTTTCGGCGTCACAGCGACGTCGCTAAGCGGCCGGCCAATAGAAGCGGAGGGGCGGAGATGAGCGGGACGTAACATCCCGCCCACCTCCTTCCTTCCGCATTGTTGGCGGCCGCAGGAAAGGTGAGGTTCCTCGTTCCTACGGTGTCACACATAGCGATGTGTGCTGCCGCAGGAACAACGAACATCGTACACGCAGCAGCAACGATAATTGAGAATAGGGGGGGCATGTCACCGATTAGCGATTTTGAATGTTTTTTGCGACGATTCAAAATCGCTCATAGGTGTCACACGCAACGACATCGCTAAAGCGGCCGGATGTGCGGCACAAATTCCGTGACCCCAACGAGATCGCTTGAGCGATGTCGTAGCGTGTAAAGCGGCCTTTAGCCTCATGCATATGCACTGCTTTCCCCGCCCTCTGGTGTTTGTGATTGGTTGCAGTCAGACGCGCCCCCACGCTGAGTGAAAGTGTGTCTGACTCTTCCAATCACAAGCACTGTCTGCGAGTCTATTGTACAGTACAAATAAATAAAAAAAATTATATATGGTGTAGGGTCACCCCATATTATGATACCAGCACAGATGAAGCCTATGGCTACAGGCTGCAGCCCCCAGCTGTGCGTTGTTCTTAACTGTGTATCAAAATAGGAGGAACCACATGCGGCTTTTTTTAAATACTTTTAAAAAAGTGAGGGAAGCAGTGAATATGCATGAGCCTAATGAGTGGACCTGGAACAAGAATGCGAGGCCGTGAGGGGAGTTACAGCCACGACGGAGACTTGGTAAGTATAGCACTCTCGTTTTTATTATTTTTTTTCTATATGTTTACTTTATTTTTATTTCCCAAGTGACGGATCAATACCCGGAATTCCCTGAGAATTCCGGAACTCGGGTGCCTTTGAACCCGTGCGGGGCAGACTTCATAGTCCGGTCTGCCCATCACTATTTTTCACCCATTGAATAAAAATAATGTTTTGTCAAATATGCATCAAAACTGCATGTGTTTTTTTTTTTGGATGCATTTTTGAGCCCCAGGCTGCATTTCTGTGACCACAGGCTGTATTTTTGTGGTTAACACAAACATACAATGTGCGCATATAGCCTTAAGATGAGGACGTGTCCAGACTTAGTGTGTTTCTTCTAACAAAAGAATACAAACTCATTGTTCATGCATGGAATATAGGATCTGTGAACGTTTCTGTGGAACATAAACCTCTCACATTGAGCAAACTGATACTGTCTAATACTCGCGTATGCATTCCAAATAGCGTGTGCAATGCAAGTCAATGGGGAATACTCGCAATGTAACGAGTAACCCGAATGCCGTACTATTCGCTACTCTCATGAATAGTGTGGCATTCGGGTTACTCGTTACATTGCGAGTATTCCCCATTGACTTGCATTGCACACACTATTCGGAATGCATATGCGAATATTAGACAGTACTCATTAAGAGAATCGCAAATACGAGTATTTCAAAACTCGCTCATCATTAGTCACCAGGTTTTTGCCTCTTAATCTGAGAGGCTTGAACTTTTGCAAAGTTTAATCTGCCCAATTTCTAGAGTAGGGTAATCTTCTCTGTCTAATTTTCAGCTTTGCCCAACACCTGGTCGTCTAATGGTTAGATGGAGACCTGGAGAGGCGTACAAGCCACAGTGTCTTGCACCCACTGTGACATTTGGTGGAGGATCGGTGATGATCTGGGGATGTGTCAGCAAGGCTGGAATTGGGCAGATTAAACTTTGCAAAAGGCGTATGAATCAAGCCGCATACAAGGTTATCCTAGACAAACAGTTGCTTCCTTTTGCTCAGGCAATGTTCCCCAATTCTGAGGACTGGATTTTCCAGCAGGACAATGTGCCATGCCACACAGCTAGGTCAATCAATGTGTGGATAAAGGACCACCACATCAAAACCCTGTCATGGCCAGCCCAATCTCCAGACCTGAACCTCATTGAAAACCTCTGGAATGTAATCAAGAGGAAGATGGATAGTCACAAGCCATCAAACAAAGCAGAATTGCTTACATTTTTGCACCAGGAGTGACATAAGGTCACCCAAAAGCAGTGTGACAGACTGGTGGAAAACATGCCAATATCCATGAAAGCTGTGATTAAAAATCATGGTTATTCCACAAAATATTGATTTCTGAACTCTTCCTGAGGTAAAACATTATTAGTATTGTTGTTTCTAAATGATTATGAACTTGGGGGTTTTTTTTGCATTATTTGAGCAATGCATTTTTTTTTTTTTGTTATTTTGACCATTTCTCATTTTCAGAAAATAAATACAAATTTTTTTGCTTGGAAATTCGGAGACATGTTGTCAGTAGTTAATAGAATAAAAGAACGATTTACATTTCACACAAACATATAAACAGAAAACTCAGAAAAACTGACTATTTTGTAGTGGTTTCTTAATTTTTGCTAGAGCTGTAAATATATAATATCTAAACTGCTGGCAGCAAAAGTGAGTACACCCCCTAAGTGGACATTGGCTAATTGGGTAGTACAATTTGACGTTCTCCCTCCCCATTATCATGTGACTCAGTGTCAGAAGGTCTCAGATGTGGATGGGGAGGAGGTGTGTTAAATTTGGTGTTATTGCTTACACACACACACACACACGCCTCTTTCACACATTGTGCAAAACACAAGTTTTGCACTGCCCTTTGTGTAGCTGCGTGTCTTTACATGTCCTTTCAGTGTGTGCTATATGTGTGACATCCGCATAGCACACAGACAGCATGTACTTGTATACTCACCTGTCCTTGGCCCTGCTGTCTCTGGCACTGCTGCTGCTTCCGTGTCCTCTGTGCAGTGAATATGCATGAGCATAATGAGCGGGGTCAGAAGCAAGTGAGAGCAATTCTGGATGCAGGTGAGTATAGAAAATAATTTTATTTTAAAACGTGTTTTGTCTCGTATGTGTTACACGGATCACAGTGTGCGGTCTGTGTGTCACTCGTGCTGCTGGAAAAAAAAACGGACAAGTCGCCGTGTGGAGCACACGGACACACATATGCTCAACACGGACACATGGTCTGTGTGAAAATTTGGACGTGTGCGCAGAGCCATTGATTTTAATGGATGTACGTGTGAAAACGTACGTCATACATACCGGAAACACGGATGTGTGAAGGAGGCCTCATACTGGTCACTGGAAGTTCAACATGGCAATTCATGGTGAAGAATTCTCTGCGGAAATTAAAAAGAAAATTTCTTGCTCTACATAAAGATGGTGTAGGCTGTAAGAAGATTGCCAAGACCCTGAAACTGAGTTGCAGTATGATGGCCAAGACCATACAGCAGTTTAACAAGACAGGTTCCACTCAGAACAGGCCTCACCATGGCTGACTAAGTAAATTGAGTGCATGTGCTTAGTGTCATCCAGGACTTGTCTTTTCAATATTAACGTACGAGTGCTGCCAGCATTGCTGCAGAGGTTACAGGGATGGGTGTTGCACTGCCAGTGTATCATATTGGTCTGCACGGCTGTTGTCCCAGAAGGAAGCCTCTTCTAAAGTTGATGCACAAGAAAACTCGCAAACACTTTTATATATATTTACTGGAAACATGTCCTTTGGTTTGATGAGACCAAGGTAAACTTTAGATTCGGATGATGTCAAGCGTATGTGGCAGCAACCAGGTGAAGAGGACAACGACAAATGTGTCCTCCCTACAGTCAGGCATGGAAGTGGGAGTGTCATGGTTTGGGGCTGCCTGAGTGCTGCCGGCTGTGGGGACCTACAGTTCATTGAGGGAACTATGAATGCCAACATGTACTGTGAGATACTGAAGCAGAGCATGATCCCCTCCATTCGGAAACTGGGCAACAGAGGTGGAGGAGGATCCCTATCATCCATCAACTCCGTGATGTCATCATGGAGGATGGAGGAGCATCCAGTGGCTCCTGTGAAGCTCTAGTGAACTTCATGCCCAAGAGAGTTAAGACAGTGCTTAAAAATAATGATGGCCACACAAAATAGTGACACTTTGGGTACAAATTGACCATTTTCCCTTAGGAGTGTACTCACTTTTGTTGCCAGTGGTTAAGACATTATTGGCTGTGTAAAAACAAAAAAGTGAGCCGGAGTATGAGATGGTATACATGGAGCTTGTGAGACCATGTTCACACTGGCCATAAGACAAAGAGAAACCAAGGAAAAATTTGCTCCATGTATACCATCTCATACTCCCGCTCACTTTTTTGTTTTTATGTAGTTTTTTTTGTATTCAGTACAAATAGGGAGTGGCCCCCTTCTCAGTGAGCTGGACATTTCATTCTATGCATCCCCTGACTGTGTGTGTCCTGTTGGGACCCGGTCGCTCTCAGCCCTTAGCCACATTGAGGCCTATCTTAGACCCATGGTAAGGTTTTAACCCCTTCACGACCATGGACGGATCTTTCCGTCATGGATCGTGTCCCGGTAAGCCCCGCCCCCGCAGGCAGGCGGCGTGGATCGGCACACATATCAGCTGTTTTCAACAGCTGACATGTGTGCCTACATGTTCCGAGTGGAATCGCATTCCACCCGGAACATTAACCCCTTAGATCTCGCTGCCAAAGTCTGGCAGCGAGATCTATATGCGTGCGGCCATGTTTTTTACTTACCGCCGCCCCCTCCGGACGTCACGTGAGTGATCACGTGACGTTCGGTGGTTGCCATCGTAGCACAGGGTCATGTGATGACGCCTGATGCTATGAAGTTTCACTTTCATTCTTCCTCGGCACGGAGCAGAGGAAAAAAGAAAGTGACTATTTCTGCTGTTTACAGCGGTATAGCTGTGATCAGCAGATAGCGATCAGCAATCGGATTGCTGATCGCTATAGCCCCCTAGGGGGACTAGTAAAATAAAATAAAAAAGTAAAAAAAAGTTTTAAAAAATTAAAAAAAAAAACCTAAAAGTTCAAATCACCCCCCTTCCCCCCCATTGAAAATTAAAGGGTTAAAAAATAAATAAATATACACATATTTGGTATCGCCGCGTTCAGAAATGCCCGATCTATCAAACTATAAAATCAATAAATCTGATTGGTAAACGGCGTAGTGGCAAAAAAATTCCAAACGCCAAAATTACGTTTTTTGGTCGCCGCAAGTTTTACGCAAAATGCAATAACAGGCGATCAAAACGTAGCATCTGTGCAAAAATGCTACCATTAGAAACATCAGCTCGAGACGCAAAAAATAAGCCATCACTGAGCCATAGATCCCAAAAAATAAGAACGCTACGTGTTTCGTAAAATGGCGCAAAACGTGCGCCACTTTTATTGGACAAACTTGTGAATTTTTTTTAACCCCTTAGATACAAATAAATCTATACATGTTTGGTGTCTACAAACTCGCCCCGACCTCAGGCATCATACCTACACATCAGTTATACCATATAGTGAACACCGTGAATAAAACATCCCAAAAACTATTGTGCCATCACACTTTTTTTGCAATTTTTCCACACTTGGAATTTTTTTGCTGCTTTCCAGTACACCATATGGTAAAACTTATGGTTTCATTTAAAAGTACAACTCGTCCCGCAAAAAACAAGCCCTCATATGGCAAGATTGACGGAAAAATAAAAAAGTTACGGCTCTCGGAAGAAGGGGAGCAAAAAACAAAAACGGAAAGTGCCCCGGGGCTGAAGGGGTTAATATTAGAGAGTGTAGGTACTATCCCAACTGGGTACACCTTGACGTTTGGTGGGATAGCTTTATGCTTTTTTTTTTTATCAAAAACAGTGTTTACTAAGTACCCTATGTTTATATGCACTATGCTTTTATTTAGTTACAGCAGGGTATGTTTTTTCACCATTTTTTCCTTGGTTTCTCTTTGTATTATTGGCTGTGTGTTTAGTTATTTAGGTCACCAAATTTACCCTGATATACAATCTGCCCACTGACTACTTTACATTATATGAAAATGTCAGATCCTCAGTGTTGTCAAATGAAAAATATAATAATAAAATATTTACAAAAATGTGACGGGTGTACTCAGTTTTTAAATACTCTCCATTTACCGTATATGTGTACATATAGATAAAAAAAACACATATATATATATATATATATTATTCCCATGTATGACTGTATTCAGCCCTCAGTCTGGTGACAGCTGGTCACGTGATCCCACCACCACCTTCTTCCTCCGGCTGCGGAAGTTCCGCTAGGGGCCGCTATGGGGAGTAAGATGGCGGCGGCCAGCAGGGTCGTCCAGGTAAGGGAACTATGCAGGGAACGTCCTGTTCCAGCCTCGTCCCCGGTGACCGGAGCCGGTAGACTTTCACCTTGTGGAGGCAGCTGTGAGTTACTCCGGAGCTGTGCGCCTCGTTAAGTGCAGGTTATGGAGCCGGAGCTGTGACCCTGGCAGAGGAGGTCAGGGTGACTCCGGTACCGGAGCCGTCTGCCCTGTCATCCGCTCTACATCTAGTGCAGGATCAGATGTGGACGATGTCTGTGCAATCATATCGTACAACCTACAGCTGCTACAGTGTGTTTTGGAGACGGGATCTCGTGGGGAGGATCTGTATTCTGCTGCCACTGAGATCTCCATACATGAGACTGACCCCAGGAGAGGGCACAGACTGCTCCACTGTGTACGGGTCTCCGCTACATATAGGACAACCCCATTTATACCTATAGGAGTGGTGATATGTGTACAGGCGGGTGCCCCTATAGATTAGATCTCTATGTATAGAGCTGATGTGGCAGTCATTAAGAATCTATTATGAATCTATATGCAAATCAGGCAGTCAGTGCACAGGGGGCGTGTCAGTGTATAAGCAATGTCTTGCGAGTGCATGAACACTCCCCAGTGCACCCACCGCCTGATCTAAATATGCCTTCAACAGTAGATTTCTCCTGGCTGGCACCTCACATCTATACAAGAAAGGAATCCCCAATAATAATAATTATTCATTTACATAGCACTATTGATTCCACAGCGCTTTACATACATTGGCAACACTGTCCCCATTGGGGCTCACAATCTAGGTTCCCTATGAGTATGTTTTTGGAATGTGGGAGGAAACCGGAGGAAACCCACGCAAAAACGGGGAGAACATACACATTCCTTGCAGATGTCCTTAGTGGGACTAGAACCCAGGACCCCAGCGCTGCAAGACTACAGTGCTAACCACTGAGCCACTGTGCTGCCCACATACAACTCTCCTATGTAACAATGTTACATTAAAAACAGGTTTTCCATCTACACAACCTTCCCTAAGCCACATCTCCATCTCTAGACTGCTGCTGAATGGTAGTGCCTGATCCCGGATCTCCTGTGGCTGTAGACATCTCCAGCAAGAGCCCCTGGCTGAGTAATGTAACGTGGAGATGCTCCTCGCTCTATGGTGTACGTACACACACACTACACACCCCGTACACACACACACACACCCCACACACACACCCCCCCACACACACACACTACACACCCCACACACACCCCACCCCCCCACACTTTGCAACTTTTCTCTGGATATCTGCCGTGGTCGGTTCCTCTGCTGTTCCTCCTGGACATATGTTTTGGGTGTGTTTTTGACACAATCCAATAGGTGGTGACAGACTGTGCATGGATGCCTCTGATTAATAAGAGGAAATGTGACACCCAGTTATCAGTTCATCTGTACATTTCCAGGCGGAACAGCAGAGGAGTAGGGAATGGAAGTACCGGTATCTACAAAACCTGACGTGTCAAGGAAGCCAATGATCCTGAAGGTAAGGGATGTCTATGTGAGATTCTTTTCTTCCTAGAAGAGCCAAGTGACCTTATGGAGTGACTAGTGTCCCCTCTGGCGGAGTGGCCGGGTCCCCTATGGTGTAGCTTGGCACTGCTCTGTGTAATTGTGGCATTTTTTATAAAACTTACCTTTTATAAAGCCGGCGCCTGCTCATGTGCCATATTAGTGATCTGTCAGTGTATATTATTATATCAGGCCTTTGTTCACATTTCCTACAGGTGGTGAAGCCTCATGTGCCGACCATTAGATTCCCCGATAGAAAGAGCAGTCCGAAGCCCAATGGTGAGTGTCACACCAGTCAGTTGTCAAGTGTTTATTTACTTTTTTATTTTATTGTGTGTAAATATGGACTGAGTTAACCCCCCCCCCCCTTCCTTAACAAAAAATTTGTACAATAAGGCTATGTGCACACGTTGCTTTTTTTTTCAGCGCGGAAAAAAACGCACCCTCTGGCAGAGGGGAGAATTGTAAACGATGCTTTTTGAGAAAAACGCATCAAACGCATGCGTTTTTCATGCGTTTTTTTTAGGTGCGTTTTTTTAAGACTTGTCAGTGTTAATAAAGTTGGTTGAACACAGACCTTTGGAAAAAAAACCCTGTGATGTAATTTCCTTCTCCACATTCTGTTTGGATAAATGGGAGGGCTTGGAATGGAAGGAGCACCATTTGAATTTTGGAAAAGTTGAAATAAACTTCACGCACCATGTCACATTAGCAGGGCCCCTTGGGTACCTATACGTCAGAAAACCCCCACAAGTGACCCCCATTTTGGAATCTGCACCTGTCACAAACCACCGGGGGGGTCACTCAGAAATCCCCCGCGCTGGCTACCAGTACGTCACAATCGGGGGGTAACAAGTGGGGGGTCACCCCTCCTTTATACCTCCCGACCGACAGACAGAGCACGTGACGCGCTCCCTAGCGCCCCTCTTATAGTCAGGCCAATTATGGAATTGCCCGACAATAAGCAAGGAGGCCGCTATACTACTTATGCCGATTATTGAAGGGTCCCCGGTGAGAGTAAGGTATATATTCCCCCGACCTCCGCGGGCGGAATATATAAAATCTCCCCGAATCTCACTGGCCTCCCCACAATAATCCTTGGCACAACTCGCTGCCACCAACCGATTTACGGTAACTATTAGCCGAACACACAGACGTGGGATTCAAGATCGAGATAACAGAACAGCCCAAGATTAATTATATAATTTAATCGCCTAAAGCACACTAGAAACTACAATATATACAATAGGGAATCTACAGAATATACATATGTCAGAGTACAGTTACAATCAAAGCATGGGTTACAAACAGGCATACACAGTTCCAGCAGTTACCTTGTTGCGTCTGGCCACAGGGGGGCGCTGTAGACCAGGTTTCCAGGAACTCTCTCACAGGTCTGTCCCAACCAGGCCCCCGAGCAGAAGAACGCTGGAAAATGGCCGAAGTAGGGTTATCAACCTGGGCAGATCCAGGTCCCCTCCTACCTTAGTGACCTCACAGGGAAGCACTGCCACTCCCCCTGCATGGATCAGAATTATCCAGCAAAGGGGATTTTGGCTATAACTTTGCCTGGGAGCGTCGTAGGCAGACGCCAATGCTCTCATTGTGACAGTTATGAATTTAGCTACAGAACGAGGGGACTCATGACCTGTCTGCCAGTTCCCCATTGGCTGATATCACGCCTGGGGCATTTCCCAATGTCCTGTTCCCATAAAAAGGGGGTGCCGGCATCGTCCACATGCGGAGACACCATTTTTATGGTTGCCATATTTATCGGAAATATGGCTTGCGAGATATGAACCATTTTTTACTGGAGTCGTTCTGTCTGGCTATTTCCATAGCCTTGCTAATTAGATAGCAGCTCCTACTACAGGGTGACGGCAGGGAGTCATCCTGTGTCCATTGTCCCAAAGCCACCTAATTTCCATATCACAGGACATGGCCATGGAGTTTGTTGCTAAACCAGTTGTGTGGGGGAAAGGGGGGTTGACACCAGGAGAGGGCTTCCTGACATACTTGAATATCATGATTTATCGTCATCTCTCCGGATTTACCTCACACCTCCCCCCTTTTGAGGGCGCTAGGGGGCAGCACACTCCGGTGTTCCCCCGTGCGCCCGTCCGCGACCTCTCCTTGTCGGGACAGCCCGTCTGCGTTACCGTGGTCACGGCCCCTTTTGTGGCGAATGGTGAAGTTGTATTGCTGGAGCGCAAGGCTCCATCGCAACAATCGCCCATTCGTCCCAGAGACGGTGTGCAACCAGCTGAGGGGATTGTGGTCCGTCTCCACGATGAAGTGGCGCCCGTATAGATAGGGTTGCAGACGCTGCAGGGCCCACACTATGGCCAGGCACTCCTTCTCCATCGTGGAATAGGCAACTTCCCTTGGTAACAGCTTCCTGCTCAGGTACAAGACTGGGTGCTCTTGGCTCGCAGAGTCCACCTGGCTGAGCACCGCACCGAGGCCGAAGTCACTGGCGTCGGTCTGTACTACAAACGGCCGCGTGAAGTCGGCTGCCTGTAGCACGGGCGGGCTGGACAGGGCGTCCTTTAGGGCCCGGAAGGCTGTCTCGCAGTCCATTGTCCAATCGACTGCAGAGGGCAGCTTCTTCTTGGTGAGGTCCGTCAAGGGCTTTGCCAGGCTACTATAGCATGGAACAAACCTCCTATAGTACCCGGCGGTCCCCAAGAAGGACATCACCTGCTTCTTGGTCCTGGGGGTGGGCCAGGATGCGATGGCCTCCACTTTCTCAGGCTCGGGCTTCAGTGTTCCCCCACCTACCCGGTGACCGAGGTACTGGACCTCGCTCATGGCCAGCTGACACTTTCCCGGCTTGATGGTCAAACCTGCCCGGTGGATCCGCCTGAGCACCTGTGCTAGATGCTCTAGGTGGTCCTCCCAGGTGGGACTGAAGACGGCAATGTCATCCAGGTACGCGGCCGCGTACCCTTCAAGTCCCTTGAGCAGGGTGTTGACCATCCGCTGGAAAGTGGCAGGGGCATTCCTCATCCCGAATGGCATCACCGTGGACTCGTACAGTCCAAATGGGGTAATAAAGGCAGAGCGTTCCCTGGCCTTGCGAGTCAGGGGGATCTGCCAATATCCCCGGCTCAGATCCATGATGGTCAGGTACTGAGCCCCGGCCAACTGATCGAGCAGGTCATCGATGCGTGGCATTGGGTACGCATCGGCGACCGTGACCGCATTGAGCCCCCTGTAGTCCACGCAGAACCGAGTGGTTCGGTCCTTCTTAGGGACGAGGACTACAGGCGAGGCCCAAGCGCTGTTGGATGCCTGGATCACCCCCAGCTTCAGCATCTCGTCAATCTCCTGGCGCATGTGTTGCTGCACCTCCAGGGAGACCCGATATGCTGAACGCCGGATCGGGGGATGATCCCCAGTGTCCACGTGATGGACAGCCAAGTCAGTCCTTCCGGGCTGGTTGGTAAACAACCCCCGGAAGGGGTGTAGGGTGGCCCACAGCTGGGACCGTTGGTCCTCCAAGAGCTGGTGGCCAACCTCCACATCCTCAATGGATCCGCCTGCCCTAACCTGGGCTAGCATATCCAAGAGGGTTTCCGCTTCTCCCTCCTCGGGCAGGTTGCACACGGGGAGCGCACATGCCTCCCGCTCATGATGTGCCTTCATCATGTTCACATGGAAGGGCTTCCGCCTTCCACGGGCAGGGTCCAGGGTGACCAGGTACGTCACAGGGTTGAGCTGCTGGTACACGAGGTATGGGCCTTCCCAGGCTGCCTGAAGCTTGTCCTGTGGTACGGGGACCAGTACCCACACCTTTTGACCCACTTGGTAGGTCCTCTCACAAGCGTTCTGGTCGTACCAACGCTTCTGATCGGCCTGGGCTTGAGCCATATTGTCGTGTACCAGTTGCGTCAAGGCCTGCATTTTGTCCCGGAAGCGCATGACATACTCGATAACCGACACTCCAGGGGTGGCCAAATCCCCTTCCCAAGCCTCTTTCACCAGAGCCAGGGGGCCCCGCACACGTCGCCCGTACAGGAGCTCAAACGGTGAGAATCCTGTTGAGGCCTGTGGAACCTCCCGGTAAGCAAATAACAGGTGTGGGAGATACCGCTCCCAGTCACGCCCATGGGAGTCGACCAACATCTTAAGCATCTGCTTTAAGGTGCCATTGAACCGCTCGCACAGGCCATTAGTCTGTGGATGGTACGGGCTGGCCACCAGATGTCGCACCTGGACTTGCTTACAGAGGGTCTCCATCAGCTGGGACATGAATTGGGTCCCCCGGTCAGTGAGCATTTCCTGGGGAAAACCCACTCGGGAGAAAATCTCCAGCAATGCGGTGGCCACCTTGTCAGCCCGAATGGACGACAAGGCCACTGCTTCTGGGTACCGGGTGGCATAGTCCACTACCGTCAGTATGAAGCGTTTCCCGGAGCTGCTGGGGATGGCCAGCGGGCCGACCAGATCCACAGCCACCCTCCTGAAAGGCTCATCGATGATTGGCAGAGATACTAGTGGGGCTTTGGGGCGTGGCCCCGCCTTCCCCACTCTCTGACAGGTTTCACACAAACGGCAGTAGGCAGCCACATCGGCCCCCATTTTTGGCCAGTAGAAATGCTGGTTTAACCTGGCCTTGGTCTTAGCGATCCCTAGGTGTCCGGCCATCGGAATCTCATGTGCGATCCGCAACAACTCCGTCCGGAACGGATAGGGTACCACCAACTGTCGGTCCCTGGGCCACGCCTCCGGTGAACCCTGCTGGACCGTGGCCCGGTACAGCCGTCCTTGGTCCCAGACCACTCGCTCCGGGTCCGAGTCCGAGGGAGGCTGTGCCGCCTGCTCCTTAAGAGCTTTCAGGCTGTCGTCAGCTTCTAACGCTGCCTGAAACCCCTGACTAGATGTGGCCAGAATCGACGAGACTGTCACATCTTCAGTCAGTACCCCGGGACCTGTGTCCTGGCCTCCACCTGACTCGGCTGCCACTTGGTCAGAAGGGGAAGAGCTATCGGACCTCCGGGAGGCCCCTTGGCTTCCAGCACTCCCACTGCGGGTGACAGCGGCCACAGCCGCTGCGACCGTGGGTCGTGCCTGCTCCTCCTCCGTTCCTGACCAAGTCGCCGGTTCAGGCAGACCTACCTGGCTTCCTGACACCCCGGTTGTGGGGGAACCATGCACCGAGATCTTACCTGGGAGCACTTCCGCTCCTGGACCGGCCCCAATCTCACCTGCCTGTTCCCCTCCTGCAGCAACAGAACCCCGCTGTGAAATCTCTGGGGACCCCACATTTGCTGTGGTAGCCCCCACCCCACACACTGGTCCTCCCCCTGCAGCACCCTGCTCTCTGCTTATCCCTGCAGAGGGCAACAGATCCCAGCTCACAGGCTGGTTACTTGTAGAGGCATTGTCACACCTTTCTCTGACCCCCTCCCCTGTCACAGCTGCAGCTGAGTGTGTGTCTATGGTGTCTATGCAAGCAGAAGTATCAGAGTTCACTCCCTCCTCCCTTACATCATTCATAGATAACACATTAACATTGTCCGGAGGCATGTCAGTACGGGCTGAAGGTTCAGCCCTTGGTTGGGGCCCAAACTGGGAGGTTATCTGCCCCAAATCTGTCCCAAGTAGCACGTTTGCAGGGATCCGATCAGTTACCCCCACCTCCCTCACCCCCCGCCCTGCGCCCCAGTCCACATAAATGTCAGCAACAGGCAGCGCCGGGTCAATGCCTCCAATCCCGGAGACAGCGAGGGTTTTTCCAGGGATCAAGTCTTGGGGGGACACCATGTCAGGCCGCACCAGAGTCACCTCCGAGGCGCTGTCTCGCAGTCCTATGGTCACAGACCGGCCGACGGTGACAGGTTGGAAGCTGTCCAGGGACCTACCACCACCCCCACCCACACAATACACCTTGGGCGGCCCTTGGGACGGGGACGGAGCCGGGGCCTTGGGACGCTGAGGGCACATGGCCTTGAAGTGTCCAGGTAGGTTGCACTGGTGGCACCGTCTTGGTTCTGCCACGGGCCTGGAGAGGGGAGTTGAGGGGGACACCCCCTGCAGTCTAGGGGCAGGTGGGGCAGTCGCAGAATTCATCTTACCCCCTCTCCAGGTGCTGCTGGTGGCCGCTCTCCTGGCCTCAGGGGCCCGGTTGTTGGTGTAGTCATCGGCAAGGGCAGCTGTAGCCGTGGATCCCTTTGGCTTCTGGTCTCGGATGAACTGGCGGAGATCCTCAGGGCAGTTCCACAAGAGTTGCTCCGTGATGAACAAGTCCAGGATCTCCGGTCCGGTGGAAAGCTGCAGGCCTTGGGTCCAGTGGTCGGCAGCTCGGGCAAGTGCCCGCCGGTGGTCAGCCCAGGAGTCCTTTGGTCCCTTCTGTAGGCTCCGGAACTTCTTGCGGTAGGACTCCGGGGTGAGGTTGTACTGTTGGATCAGGGCCCGCTTGATGGTGTCGTAGCCCTGATCTGCCTCAGCAGGCAAGTCCCCAAGGATATCCAGGGCCTTACCCCTTAAACGGGGGGTCAGGTATTTGGCCCACTGGTCCTTGTTCAGATGGTGCTGCAAGCAAGTCCGCTCAAAAGCAGTCAAGAAAGAGTCCAAGTCTCCATCCTTCTCCAGCACTGGGAAGTCCTCAACACGGACCTTTGGAAGTTTGGTGTCTGGAAGGTCACGGGTGGCTGAGGAGGGCCGGAGCTGAGCTAGCTGCAGCTGGTAGTTACGCTCTGCCTGGCGCTCTTCACGCGCTGCTTGCCGCTCACGCTCGGCCATGAGTTCCTTGTAGCCCTCCCGGTCTCCAGCCTGGCGTAGGGCCATAGCCATTTGAAGAAGGCTATCCGAGCCTCCCAGGCTCGGTGGAATGGCACGTGGTGATCTGCGGCCCGCTGCGGAGCCTGGTGCTTCACTGTCCATTGCAGAGCGGAGGGCTGGCGTCTGGCTCGTTGAGGACCCTTGGGCGAGCTGCTCCTCATCTTGTCCAGCAGTGCCCGGTTGTGCAATGTCCTCTGCAGAGCTGTTTTCTGGCGTCGAGCTCCTGGAGGACTCGTGGACAACCTCCTCATCGTCTCTGGCCTGAGCATCGGCCATTCCTTTGGCTTTGCTCCTGGTGCTCTCAGCCATTCTTGCAGACTTTTGGTCACTGACACAGAACTGACACCTGATGCCTCCACACACCTTACAGTATCTGCACTCTGACACTCTAGTGTTGAGCTAGTCTGAAGACCCCAGCAGCCACAGCTGCTGCAGGCAGTCTTTAGTGTCTGGGAGTATGGGTCTCACACTCACACACACTATTATCTCGATCCCACCGCTTGCCACCAATATGTCACAAACCACCGGGGGGGTCACTCAGAAATCCCCCGCGCTGGCTACCAGTACGTCACAATCGGGGGGTAACAAGTGGGGGGTCACCCCTCCTTTATACCTCCCGACCGACAGACAGAGCACGTGACGCGCTCCCTAGCGCCCCTCTTATAGTCAGGCCAATTATGGAATTGCCCGACAATAAGCAAGGAGGCCGCTATACTACTTATGCCGATTATTGAAGGGTCCCCGGTGAGAGTAAGGTATATATTCCCCCGACCTCCGCGGGCGGAATATATAAAATCTCCCCGAATCTCACTGGCCTCCCCACAATAATCCTTGGCACAACTCGCTGCCACCAACCGATTTACGGTAACTATTAGCCGAACACACAGACGTGGGATTCAAGATCGAGATAACAGAACAGCCCAAGATTAATTATATAATTTAATCGCCTAAAGCACACTAGAAACTACAATATATACAATAGGGAATCTACAGAATATACATATGTCAGAGTACAGTTACAATCAAAGCATGGGTTACAAACAGGCATACACAGTTCCAGCAGTTACCTTGTTGCGTCTGGCCACAGGGGGGCGCTGTAGACCAGGTTTCCAGGAACTCTCTCACAGGTCTGTCCCAACCAGGCCCCCGAGCAGAAGAACGCTGGAAAATGGCCGAAGTAGGGTTATCAACCTGGGCAGATCCAGGTCCCCTCCTACCTTAGTGACCTCACAGGGAAGCACTGCCACTCCCCCTGCATGGATCAGAATTATCCAGCAAAGGGGATTTTGGCTATAACTTTGCCTGGGAGCGTCGTAGGCAGACGCCAATGCTCTCATTGTGACAGTTATGAATTTAGCTACAGAACGAGGGGACTCATGACCTGTCTGCCAGTTCCCCATTGGCTGATATCACGCCTGGGGCATTTCCCAATGTCCTGTTCCCATAAAAAGGGGGTGCCGGCATCGTCCACATGCGGAGACACCATTTTTATGGTTGCCATATTTATCGGAAATATGGCTTGCGAGATATGAACCATTTTTTACTGGAGTCGTTCTGTCTGGCTATTTCCATAGCCTTGCTAATTAGATAGCAGCTCCTACTACAGGGTGACGGCAGGGAGTCATCCTGTGTCCATTGTCCCAAAGCCACCTAATTTCCATATCACAGGACATGGCCATGGAGTTTGTTGCTAAACCAGTTGTGTGGGGGAAAGGGGGGTTGACACCAGGAGAGGGCTTCCTGACATACTTGAATATCATGATTTATCGTCATCTCTCCGGATTTACCTCACAGCACCCCTCAAGGATTTTATTCAGGAGTATATTAAGCATTTTGAATCCACAGCTACTTCACCCAAAATGTTGCTGTAGCAACAATATTCTCACTTTTAGGCCCGTTTCACACGTCAGTGAAAAACAGTGACGTTTTTCACTGGCGTGTAAAACACGCACATGTCCCTCCATGTGCCGTGAATCACGGCACACGTGGGTTGTCTAAGTGCAATCCGGGCTCCGTTCTCCGTGGCCCGTGATTGCACTCAGTAATCAACTCACCCGCTCCCGCTCTCCATGGTGCTGATCGCTCCCGCGGTGCAGCATCCGGCTGGCGCTGACCCCCGCAGCAGCTGCTTCCGGGTCGGCTGTGTCGTGCATCATGAATATGCGCGACAATAATGAGCTGGCTCAGAAGCAGCAAGCTGCACGGGCTGCAGAGGACATCGCTGGACCCGGGTGAGTTAAAATGATTTTTATTTTAAAAGCACGTTTTTTTTCTGGCCCGTGTCTCACGGATCACACCACTGCGTGGTCCGTGGGACATCAGTGATGCCAGAAAAAAATGGACATGTCTCCGTGTGGCAATCGCGCACACGCGGGTACGCCGCACGGAGACACGTGCAGTGAAAAATCACTGACGTGTGAGCAGACCCATTCATTATAATGGGTCTGCGTATGTCAGTGATTCTGGTACGTTTAAAAAAAAAAAATCACAAACGTACCAGAATCACTGACGTGTGAAAGAGGCCTAAGGCTATGTGGCCATGATCCAGCGGCGTCTAGTACACAGTGTCAGCCTTCCTGCAGCTGCCCATGCCCACGATTTGGGTTCAGGCTGCTGTAGACTTTAGCTCTATTCTACCTGCAGAGAACACTCTCGTCTCCGCAGCATAAATTGACATGCTGAGGCTCGGGAAGCCACGCCACCGGTCAGTTTATGCTGCGGAGAAAAGGACAGTGGGCATGGGATCTCCAAAAATCCTTCCACTGTGCTTCTAGTGCACAACGCAGCATTATGGACGCAGGGAAAACACTCAGCGCCCATAACGCTGCAAACCCTGATTGTGGGCACACAGCCTAAAAAGCGTCAATGGATGTCAAATATATATAACGTCCCACCCCCGCCTGCATATTCTAAGCTGGCACCTTTAGTACCTTTCATGTGGCACTAAAGGGTGCCTAGCTTAGTATTTATCCATAAAAAAAAAAAAAAATGGCGTGGGGTCCCCCCTATTTTTGATAGCCAGTCAGGGTAAAGCAGACAGCTGTAGCCTGCAAACCACAGCTGGCAGCTTCATCTTGTCTGGTGATCAATTTGGAGGGCTCCCCAGGCTTTTTTTTAATTTATAAATAAAGAATTAAAAAAAAAAATAACGTGGGGTCCCCCCAAATTAGATCACCAGCCAAGGTGAAGCTGACAGCTGGGGTCTGGTATTCTCAGGGTGGGAAAAGCTATGGTTATTGGACTCTTCCCAGCCTAAAAATAGCAGGCCGCAGCCGCCCCAGCAGTGGCGCATCCATTACATGCGCCAATCCTGGCGCTTCGCCCCAACTCGTCCCGCGCCCTGGTGCGTTGGCAAACGGGGTAATAAATGGGGTTGATACCAGATGTGTAATGTCACCTGGCATCAAGCCCAGCAATTAGTGATGTCACGGCGTCTATCAGATACAAGACATAACTAATTGATAGTAAACAAAAGCAAAAAAAAATGACAAAAAATTTATTAGAAAAAACACTCCCCAAATCATTACCTTGTTCTCCAATTTAATCAAAAAATTTGAAAAAAATGGGTCCGCAGAAATCCATTTGGACGTCCCACGTCGGCTCTGGACCTTCTAGAATATGGGGGCACGTTCAGGGAACGTATCCCCCATTTTCTAGGAGGGCAGACCCTCCATTTGAGGAGAGTGGGTGCCAAAAATCTGCACCCACTCTCCCCGGGTCACAGCTGCAGAGTGCCGAGCAGCCAGCACAGCTTTCTGAACACAGTGCTGGCTGTCAGCTGCTCGGCACATGTGACCGGCGCGCACTGTGAAGGAGGAGGGGGCCGCGGGGGATCAGCGCTGCGACCGGACAGGTAAGGGGGAATACCGGGGGGAATAGGGGGTGACCTGGCAGGGCCTGGGGGGCATTTTTCTGTCGCATGTCTCAAGGCACATGCGACAGAAATCATAGGAGCAGGGCGGCCGGTGCGCTACTGTGCGCGCGGCCATGTTGGATTTTCGGGAGGGGGGGTCGGGGCGGGCACTTTGGCGACACCAGGGGCTTTCCAGGACTTTGCCAGGAAGTGAGGTCAACAGGAAACCTCTTGACCTCGCTTCCAGGTAAATGCCTGCGTTCTGTATGCCGACAAAGCCCGCGGACCGCAACAAAAAAGCAGCTCACTGCGGTGTAGCTGCGTTCTGACCCACATCATTGATTTAATGGGGGAGAGAACGCAGCCACACCGCACAAAATAAGTGACATGCTGCTTTTCCTTCCGCACCGATTTTTGGCATCCAAAACGTTGCGTTTAGAAACGCAGCGTGTGCACTGATTTTTCGGCTTTCTCATACACTTTGCTGGGAAAGCGGAACGCATGCAATTTGCCACTGAAAACGCTGCGGTTCTAAACGCAGCGTTTCCGCGGTAAAAAACGCAATGTGTGCACACAGCCTAAGGTATGGATCCGCAGCTGGCCCCTAAGCACCATGACCTCCGCACTAGCCAGGAGGAGACCTGTTGTACTGGTCTGACCTCCATCTATTTTTCTCCTTGGTGTCACCGCTCTCCCATTAGGCTCAGTATTTGTATTTTGCAGTTTGTGTCCTTGTCTGATTTGTGAAGCCTGTCTTCTCCATCTTTCCACATGCAGAGATTTGTGGTGGTTGTAGCCCAGGGATAATCATTAGGCTGCTTTCACACATCCAGTTTTTGCAGTGCGGCTCAATCCGGCTCAAAAACCTATGCGGCGAAAAAACCGTATCCGTTGCATAAGTTTTTCCAGGCGGCCCGTCCGTTTTTTGACAGATGCGGCTTGATACTGAGCATGCGCAGTTCAAAAAACCGCATCCGGCGGCCGGATGCGGTTTTTGCTGCAGGACGCCGCATCCAGCGTCCATAGGCTTGCATTGTAAATCGCGCCGCACGATGCGTTTTTTTTCGCCGCACAAAAAACCATGCCAGGCAACGTTCCGGCCGCCGCATACGCTAAATATTCCGCATCCGGCAAAAACCGGATGCAACGCAAGGCCATGCGGCACAATACGGCGCTAATGCAAGTCTATGCAGAAAAAAAACGCAACTGGCGGCAAAAAAACGGTTGCGTTTTTTCTGCGAAGCGCCGTATTGTGCCGCTCAGAAATAAACGGATGTGTGAAAGCATTACAGGGTGCTGTCAGACAGCATGGTGTTTTGTTTGTTTACCCTATTGGTGTTGTATTGCTATAGTTTCTATATTGTTCCACCCCAAGTGTTCACATAGGAGCCCAATTAAGGGTTTGTTTTCTTGTTCATTATTTGCAGCAGAAGAAATTGCTGTATATCAGCTGCAAATACTAATGTGTTGGCAGGAAGAATGCAGCACGTGTTTTTCTTATATTTTTTTATGTGTTTTTGTGCATGCGTATATTTTTTTTTTTAATGTTTTTCCCACTCATTAGTATATGAGAAATCTGCAGTAAGAACGCTTCAAGAATTGACATGCTGCAGATTTAAATCTGCAAAAAAATAAGCAATTTGTGCATGAGACTTCAGCAATCCCATTAGTTTTTGCTTGTACCAGTATATCCTTCAGGTTTTGCGACAAAACTGAAGAGTTTAAAAGAACAAAAATTTGCACAGGCCTGAAAGGGAACATGTTAGGTTCCAGTGCCCTCAGCCGCACGAGCAGTTCTGGGTGCATATTGCTAATTCCTGCCTAACCGTCCCTGTATCTAGTAGAATAGATAAAGAGATCTTTAGAAAAACTATTTCTAAAGATTGTTTATGAGATGCTAATGAACGTTATGACTAGTTGCAAAAGCATTAGTTCCCCTGGCTAGTCGGCCCACTCCCCTGTGTGATGACCTGCTTTACAATGACCAGCATCATGGCAGCGCGTTACAAAGCTGCGAATGCATACAGCTTTGTACCCGTCGGCTTTCAGTTTCTTTAACGCCGGGTGTATCTGTCCCAGATTCAAAGATGCTCACTGCTCATGATCTGAAGTCGCCTTCACTTCCGGTCATGTGCACTACTAAGAAGTTGGGTGTATGTGTCCCGGCTTCAGAGAGGAGCAGTGAGCATGATTAGAAGTGCGGGAAACCACAGATCATGGGCAGTGAGCCTCATTAAAGCTGGGACGCATACACCCGGCGTCAGACACTGAAAGCCGACGGGTGCAGAACTGACAAGCATGTGCGGCTTTGTATCGCACTGCCATGATGCTGGTCATTGTAAAGCAGGTTATCACGGCCACAGGGGTGTGCTAACAAGCTGAGTGGGCCATCTAGCCAGGAAACTAAAGCCCCTGCGACTAGTCCCTGGCCTCATTAGCAGCTCCTAAAATGATCCTTAGAAATAATTTTTCTGTTTATGCTACTAGATGCAGGGATTCTAGATATGTGCCTTAGGGCTGCTTCTCACTTTCGAGTTTCTCGCAGTAGAGCAATGCGAGAAAAACCCGCATTGGAATCGGACACATGTTAGTGAATGATTCAGCTCGCATTTGCGTTTTTTTTTTTTTTTTTTTTTTTTTTTTTTCCCTCAGTCCAAATCGGACTGAGAAAAAAATCGCAGCATGCTGCTTTTTTGCGAGTTTCTACTGCGAGTCTCTCCAATGCAAGTCTATGGGAGCGTGTAAAAAATCGGATGTCACGGGACGGCAGTCACACCATCCTAGTGACATCCGATTTCCTAAATACATTTCTCGCATGTTTCCTAAAACACTGGAAACGAGTGAGGTCTCACAATGTCTGTCAATCTCTATTCTCTGTCAGTCGGTCTCTCCCTCTCGGTCTCTATTCTCTCTCTGTCGGTCCGTCACTATCTCTGTCCCTCTCTCACAGTCTGTCGGTCATTTTCCCCTCCTCTCTCATACTCACCGTTCCCCGATCCCCGGCGCAGCGCTGCACGGCATTCACACTGCTGCGGCAGCTTTTACTATTTTGAAAAAGCCGGCCGCTCATTAAACAATCTCGTATTCCCTGCTTTCCCCGCCCACAGGCGCCTATGATTGGTTGCAGTGAGACACACCCCCACGCTGAGTGACAGGTGTCTCACTGCACCCAATCACAGCAGCCGGTGGGCGTGTCTATACTGTGCAGTGAAATAAATAATTAAATAATTAAAAAAAACGGCGTGCGGTCCCCCCCAATTTCAATACCAGCCAGATAAAGCCATACGGCTGAAGGCTGGTATTCTCAGGATGGGGAGCTCCACGTTATGGGGAGCCCCCCAGCCTAACAATATCAGTCAGCAGCTGCCCAGAATTGCCGCATACATTATATGCGACAGTTCTGGGACTGTACCCGGCTCTTCCAGGGAATTTGTTAGTGTTTTTTATTTCTAATAAAGGATTAACTTACAGATTAATCATTTAAGGTATCTTGGGGAGATGCCTGACATGATTAATCTAGGATTTAGTGGCAGCTATGGGCTGCAAATAACTCCTTATTACCCCGATTTGCCAACGCACCAGGGCATATCAGGAAGAGCCAGGTACGGTCCCAGAACTGTCGCACCTAATGTATGCGGCAATTCTGGGCGGCTGCTGACTGATATTGTTAGGCTGGGGGGCTCCCCATAACGTGGAGCTCCCCATCCTGAGAATACCAGCCTTCAGCCGTATGGCTTTATCTGGCTGGTATTGAAACTGGGGGGGACCGCACGCCGGTTTTTTAATTATTTAATTATTTATTTCACTGCACAGTATAGACACGGCCACCGGCTGCTGTGATTAGGTGCAGTGAGACACCTGTCACTCAGCGTGGGGGCGTGTCTCACTGCAACCAATCATAGGTGCCTGTGGGCGGGTAAAGCAGGGAATACGAGATTGTTTAATGAGCGGCCGGCTTTTTCAAAATAGTAAAAGCCGCCGCAGCAGTGTGAATGCCGTGCAGCGCCGCGCCGGGGATCGGTGAGTATGAGAGAGGGCTGCTAACGTCAGTCACTCAGGAGTTTAGCGGTCACCGGTGAGTCCTTCACTGGTGACCACTAATCAGGACGCGACACAGAGAGCTGCAGCATGACAATGAAGTCGGGTGAAGTTAACCCGAGTTCATTCTGATCGTGCGGCTCTGTCTGTGTCTGCTGTCATCTGCCATTCAGCTCTGCTACATGGCTGTCTGTGTCTGCTGTCAGCGGCCATGTAGCAGAGCTGAATGGCAGATGACATAGTAAAAAATACGCATTACACACGCTAGTAAAATCATTAATTTATTCAGAAAAAGCATCGCACTTGCGTTGCACTCGGACCTAATGTGAACTAAAATCAGCCGAGTTTTTTTCAGCCAACTCGGGCCGATTTTACTCGCATAGATGTGTTTCCAGCCTTAAACTGCTTGTGGTTCTGGGGACCTGACATGTTCCCTTTAAGAATTCACCATGAAATGGCAGTAGGCTTATATAGTTACATTATTGTGTTCAAAAACCTAACGTTCCCTTTTGAAAAGTGGTTATCAGCAGTGGTTAGCAGCAGAGATCACTGTGGATTATTGGATGTGCAGTGTGTTCGTTTTCTTTTTTGCTTTTTTTTTTTTTTTTATCTTTATGGAGCTATGACTCCCTTCATGTACAATAAAAGTCGTGTCCTTGCCTTTGATGTGTTCTTGCACACAGATTCTGCATCTTTCCCCGTACATGACTGCTAATATAATCACCCATCAAGTACAATTAAATGGAATCTGTCACCAGGTTTTTGCCATTTAATCTGAGAGCTGCATAACGTAGGGACAGGGATCCTGATTCCAGCGATGTCACTTACTGGGCTGCTTAGTGTACTTTTTTTTTTTTTTTTTATATATATAAAATCACTGTTTAATAAGCAGTAGATTATCATCACAGGACTACTTGTCCTGCTGGCAGCATATTCACGAGCTCTGTGTAACTGCTGGATCTGCAGCAGAGAAAACATTGATTTTATCAAAATTACAGTAAACAGCTCAGTAAGTGACACATCACTGGAATCAGGGTCTCTGTCTCTACATTATGCTGCTCTCAGATGAGGGAGCAAAAACCTGGTGACAGATTCCCTTTAACAGCTACAGGTGGAGCCGCCAGCAGTGGGGGACGCATCACTCCTGCTCAATGGCACACCTGTGACATGATCGCAGGGTGCTGATGACCGCTGTACATGTCACTATGACCATCATGTGAATGCTGGCCTGTGGCCGGCATTCATAGGAGACCCTGATTTTTGCTACACAGAGCGGCACTGATGCTGATACAATGATATGTATAGCAGAAGCAATCAGATGATCCATTAAGGGACTATGAAATGCAGTAAAATAAAAAAAATTTAAAAAAAAAAACAACCGAAACATTGTCAAATAACCCTCTTTTGTCCCATTAAAAATAAAACAATTAAAAAAAAATACACATATTTGGTATTGCTATGTTCAGAAATGTCTGATCTGTCAAAATCGGCATAATGAAGAATAAAATCAACATTCCAGAATTTACGTTCTTTAGTTGCCGCAACATTGCAATAAAATGCATTCAAAACATCATATCTACCCAAAGTGGCATCTGTGAAAACAGCACCTCAGGGCACAAAATGAAGCCCTAAAGCTGCTTTCACACATCCGGTTTTTGCAGTGCTGCACAATATGGCGCTTTGCAGAAAAAACGCAAACTTTTTTTTTTTTTTTTGCCGCCGCCGGTTGCGTTTTTCCGCATAGACTTGCATTAGCGCCGTATTGTGCCGCATGGCCTTGCGTTGCGTCCGTTTTTTGCCGGATGCGGCGGCCGGATGGAACGTTGCCTGGCATGTTTGTTTGTGCGGCGAAAAAAACGAATTGCGATTTACAATGCAAGCCTATGGACGCCGGATGCGGCGTCCTGCGGCAAAAACCGCATCCGGCCGACTTTTTTTTTTTTTTTTTTTTTTGCACTGTGCATGTTCAGTATCAAGCCGCATCTGTCAAACAGACGGGCCGCATGGAAAAACTTATGCAACAGATCAGTTTTTTTTCGCCGCATCCGTTGCATAGGTTTTTGAGCCGCACTGCAAAAACGGTATGTGTGAAAGCAGCTTAATACAGTCCCAGATCCTGTAAAATGAGAACATTTTTTTTCCCGTTTTCCAGTACAATATGGGGCAGAATGATTGGTGTCATTCAAAAGTACAAGTCATGCAGCAAAAAAAAAAAAAATCCCTCATATGACTGTATTGACGAAAAAATTAAAAAGTTATGGCTCTTGAAAGAAGGGAAGGGAAAAAGTAATATTTCCTGGGGAGAAGGGGATAAGCTACAACTATAGGGATACACACAAAAAGAAAATTGGAATATACACTTATTAGGATAGGTTCCTCTGCCCTGCTGTGTCGGTCTCCATCACTCTGTCCCTATAAACAGAGACCATCCTGTGTCATCCAGCTATTGATAGATGCGTACATGGGATGGGACTCTGCCGAATTGTTACCAAGGCTAAAGGCGATACTAAGTGCAAATATGGTCACATCCATGATCACAGCAGGAGATGTGTATGTTATAGTGGGAGGTCTCCACTTGTCATATGTAGTCATTGGTTTTCTTTTATGTCCAGTACAAGAAGCCTTGAAGTCTATGATCTACCCATTCACTGCTCCTCCAGTAACCGCACATCAGGCCACCAGCGAAAACCCGCCTGGAGCTCCGAATCCTGCGCCTCCCCGTAAAGTCCACGGATCCCCAGACACAAGTGAAC
The DNA here is from genome assembly GCF_048569485.1 of Anomaloglossus baeobatrachus. Classification (NCBI taxonomy): domain Eukaryota; kingdom Metazoa; phylum Chordata; class Amphibia; order Anura; family Aromobatidae; genus Anomaloglossus; species Anomaloglossus baeobatrachus. The sequence continues at coordinate 861,167,326 of NC_134353.1, read as the reverse complement.
TGCTGAGGTCACTGCCGCAGAAATACAGGAGAAAAGCTGTATCTGTTGAAGAGATGGACTATATACAAGTAAGCGCACAGCCAGGGAGCTCTCCTAGGTTATTAGCACAGACGCGCTGCTTTATGGTGACCCTGACCGGAGATTCGTGCCAATCCGGACACCAGAAGCATAAATCCAAGTCTAAGTATCTTGGGTGAGTAGTCGGGCAGGTCTCTGACTGCTTCTCCTTGCCCGAGACCCTATAGATTATCCAGTCTCTCCCTATATACACATAGAAAGAGACCTGTCAGTCTCAGGGAGCGGGCCAAGGAGAAGCCAAATGGGTTCTACTACTGACTAGTATTCCAAGACAGGTCCCACCAGTTCTTCAAAATGTTTTGGGGTTTTTTTTTGGGGTTTTTTTTTCTCATAAGCGCCACACATTCACGGCTGCAATACCACAGCCAGTGTCTAATTCATGATGCCCACGGTTTAGGCAGAAGCAGTTTACTGTCAGGTTGCCTGGAAGCCTTGTCTGGTACCGGGGGTCAATGTGACCCCCATGCAGATTGGTACAACTAGCGTTTGGTTTTTTTTTTTTATTCATGCTACTAGACAAAGTTTAAAGCGCACCAATCACCAGGATTTTCCTATATAAGCTATAGCCAGTGCTATACTGGCACTATCAGATTGATTCTATACATACCTCTAGTTGTCAGCTCGGATGTATAGGTTTTGAACCACAAGCAAGTAAAGTTTGTAGAATAAGTAACTTTTTGCCGATCAGCTGACTTCTGGGGGGATGGTGATTCCGGCCCCCCATAAACCCCCCCCCCCCCCCCCCCCCCGCCTGTCCGTTTTTCCCCTATCTGTTATTTATGCTAATTCTATTATAGAATCGTTTTACTAACTGACTAGAAGGACCTGTGCTGATATGATCAGAAGGGGCGGGGCCTCAGCCAACATAGCTGATACCAGGAAGCAACATTATGTTTCTGTTGGCTAAGGCCCCGCCCTTTCTGGTCACATGGATATGATAGCACTCAAAGAGGACATTGCCATTACAGCAGATCTGTTAACATGATGTGCTGTCCTTTTTAACCTTTTCACAACACTGCCAATTTCTATTTTTGTTTGGGTTTTTTTTCCTCCTATTTTTCCCTGGTCAATAACACTTTTTTTTTTTTCTCCCCAAACTACCCCCCCCCCCCCCCCCCCCCCCCCGCCTTCCACATAAACCTATGAGGACATGCTTTTTTGGGGAAGTGATGAAAAATGATGAAAAAAATAACACAATTCTGACATTTGGTTTTTGGGAATTTGTTTTTATGGTGTACATTAGGTGGTAAAAATGACCTGGCAATGTGATTTCTCCTCATCAGTATAAATACAGCAATATCAAATATGTCTAGGTTTTTAAAATAACATTTTTGGGGGGGGTGGGTGTTGCCATTTTCCAAGATCCGTAACGTTTTTTATTGTTCTATTGATAGTCATGCGAGGGTTTTACTTTCTTTCCAGCGTCTTTATTGATAATTTCTCATCTAGCACAAAAAAATTTGATTGCCTCTTAAAGCATTTTTTTTTTTTCTTGTGGCAGTGCAGTGCCCCCCCCAACCCTTCCAAAAAAAGGCACATAATTGTAGCATTCTTGAGAGAGATAGAGATAGATCTATCTCTATCTATGTGTGTACCGTACCTTACCGCCCCCGGGGGACTATAACTTGCGATGGGCTGATCGGTTGTGTTAGGCCAAAGCTACACTTGCGAGTGCCTCGCGTGAGTCTCTCATGGAATCACCCGGCACGGACTCGCACTCTCCAGACAGGAGCGGGTCGGTTTCATGTATGTCTATGCAGCTGAGACGCTCCTGTCCGGAGAGTGTGAGTCCATGCCGGGTGATTCAATGACAGACTTGCGTGAGTTACACGCGAGGCACTCGCAAGTGTGACTCTGGCCTTATATACAGCAGTGCCATAGTATTGCTTTGTATTGCAAAAATCACAGTCTCCTTTTGAAGCCCGGCCACAGGCTGGTTGCAAGGAAGATCGATAACGACAATCATTGAGGTCTTAAGCGACCCCCTCCGGCTGTTGTAATGACCCATTGGAACTACGTAATCAAGTTACAGGCATGCTGAGCAGCGCATAGAATAATGTACCCCTTTGTCGGTGCACTGTTAATGCCGCTGTCAGACTTTAAGCTGTAACATGCCACTGTAAATCGTGGTCGGTGCTCTGCTCCAGCCCCTGTAAGCCCGTTCCATGTTCCTGTTACCAACATGCGCCATACATGTATGGCAGATGTCACCAAGGGGTTAAGAGGCTAGTTAGCTATTAGATAAAGCAGTGGCAAAAATACTGTTCAAAGTTTAACAGCAGGTAGGACAGAATGTAGTGAACTTACAGGGGCTGATTCATAGTGCACCCCAGTCTTACTGTAAGGCTATGTTCACACTAGAAAAATGATTTTTCTTAAGAAATTTCTTAAGAAATTTCTTAAGAGTGCACCTGTGTTAAAAAACGCACCAAAAACGCACCTGCGTTTTTGCCGCGTTTTCGGTGCGTTTTCGGTCCGTTTTTGGTGCGTTTTTACCGCTGGTTGCTCCCTGCGTTATTGTGCCAATTATCTATGGCAAAAAACGCAGTTAGCTGCAGAAAAGAAGTGACATGCTCATTCTTTTTCTTAAGAAAATCTACTGAAAGAATTTTCTTAAGAAAAAAACGCAGTGTGTGCACAGCTAATTTTTTTTGCCATAGGTTTTGCTGGGGAATGTCTGCAGAAAGGTTACAAGAATTTCTCAAGAAATTTCTGCAGCAAAAACGGACCCAAAACGGACCCAAAACGCAGGTAAAAAACGCAGTGTGTGAACATAGCCTAAGGCTTCCTGGAGTAGGAGGCGCACAAGTCAGTAAGTGGCACATCTTTTGAGCGGTGTACGCCACACTAGAGATACTATTTCAGTCAGGGACTGGCATAGCAGCTCTGGCGTTGTTTTGTGGTTTGTGTTGCCACATCCCAGCTCTGCCCATTTTGGTGGAGTTGATTCAATCTGGTGTGAAAATGTCCAAAGTCGCATAATGATTGCGCAGCTCCTCCCTCCTCCCTCCATTTCAAAGCTTTTACTCCAGTTTTGTGGCGCAAGAGCTTTGATGAATCAGCCTCACAGTATTGTATTTGCTGTATTCAAGATCCATGCTGCTCAATCTCCTCCAACCCCCCTCAAGATTAGGAAAATGAAGGGCTTTTCCAGCATAGGGGAACTCCTAAAATAACAGGGCTTCTTCATGGCTGGTAATGATTAAAAAAATGTCAAGTACTTACGCTTTGGCCCCGATTTTTTTATCAAAGCAATTCAGCATTTTTTTTTTACTTTTTCAAAGCAATTTAACCCAGAATTCTGACTTAAATTGGTTTGAAAAGTTGCAAGCAATGTGTAGTTGTGCAAACATTTTGCAACTATCCTCATTTTAAGATTTGAGGCAGGTGGAGGGTCCGGGGAATCACAGACAGGGAGAAGACCCAGTGTACAGTCCGGCCCCTGTGCACCAAAATATAAGAGCAGAAAACTTCAAATGGTGATTAAAGAAGAATAACAAAGCGGATTTCTTCACCAAATGTTTCAATGTAATCAGTATTACAGCGCCATTACGGACACAAAGGTTCTCTTTTTAAAGAAATCAAAATAAAAAATTAAAATATTTGGGCTTCTTGATAAAACTTGTTTGATTGCAATAAACCTGGCTTGTCATCAATTGCTTTCTGTTGTGTTTTTCAGCGCGGAGGTCCTGAATGAGCCGTCAGAAACTCGACCACTACCAGTATACACCTACCTATTGTTACAGAGCGTACCCGGATCTGTGTAATTCTGCATAATTGTATAAACTAGAGGATTTAATAAAGGAAGGAAAGTGACACATGGAAGCCTTTAACCTCTGTATTCACTAAATATTTACCAGAGCTTTTCTCTGAACGGTGAACAAGAACATTTTGTATGAATGTAATTCTGAAATTAAATGGAAATGTTTTGCAATCTTAGTCCTGTAAATTCCTTGTAATCTGCAGGTGGAGGCTTAGTACATCCATCCTGTTTATATCCAACTTCAAGCCCCTCAAATGTTAACATGACCAAGACAAATGTCTAAATCTGTTCTGTCTTTCCGGCAGCTAATTGCACTAGAGGGTATATGGTAAGTATGGCTTTGTTGCCAATCATTCTTTAGTTCATTAAAGGGGAATCACAGTGTTGGTGACTAGAGATGGGTGGATTGATTTGCTGGAGTCCTGAAGATCTCTGATGATGAGCGAGTGTCGAAATACTCGGATTCGTGATACTCCGTAACCAGTACTGTCTAATACTTGCGTATTCATTCTGAATAGTGTGTGCAATGCAAGTCAATGGTGAATACTCGCAATGTAACGAGTAACCCGAATGCCGTACTATTTGCTACTCGAACGAATAGTACGGCATTCAGGTTACTCGTTAAATTGCGAGTATTCCCCCATTGACTTGCATTGCACACACTATTCGGAATGCGAGTATTAGATGGTACTTGTTACGAGTATCACAAATTTGAGTATTTCAAAACTCGTTCATCATTAATCTCATCTTTTGGGGTCCCCAGCTCGTAATTTGACTACCCAACGTGATGCAGAAATCATGTCGCACCTGTCCAGCAAAGCAGAGAAGTGTCTGTGAACCCAGAAGGGGAGAGATTCGCTGGGCTCCCTGTGACTGGGTATGTGACAGAGCAGTAAGGGACGCCAGGCCAAGGAACAATCCAAAGGGCTTTATTAGAACCACAAAGATAAAGCACCAAATATAAATCCTTCAAGTCTGCAAGGAGTCCACAACAAAACAAAAGATCAAGGGGCGCCTCCCGGTATTCCAACGCCAGGGAAAATATGGCAATGGTCCTTATGAGTTCCTTGAGTCCAACAGGGTGAACAACAAAACGCAATCCCACGTGGCCACTGATCTCCAATTTGTGACAGTCCATACACAGGATCCAGCCTCGGCAATATATCCTAGTCCTTCTCCAGCCGAGATCCAACTAACTGAACTAACATGGGTCTCATTGTTCTTCTCTCCTGGGATCAGCCCCTTAGGTGGGCAGAAAAGTCCAACTCCCCCTGGACACTTGATACATGAATGGACTTTAGAAGTCCTGGCTCTTGTTTACCAAGTTGTGGATTGGAGAAGTCCCATGCTGAGAAGAACAAACAATCCCCCACCAGTAGTACATACAGGACAGTCAAGGAGAGACAGACTATTACACCATGAGCACAGGCGGGGGAGGGACACACTGTTACACTCCCGTCCACCAGTCACAGAGCATTTTCCTGGCTGATGGTCCCACAAATTGATCCACTCAACTCTACTGATAACTTATCCATTGAATTAGATTGCTAGTGTTTTGTCCCCTGGCATTCGTACTGAACAGCTGTTAGGTTTATGGTGCTCATGCAAGTGCTTCATCTCTTAACTGGTTGTATTGCCTCGCCTGCAACATGGTAGTGACTGTGCACTCTGTTGTAGAATCGGCTTATTAAAGCCCCTGAATGACAGATCAAACCAAGAGCAGGGGCTCGGTTCACCCTCAGTGGGGCGGAAATGGTGGGAAGGTGCACTGAACTGTTTGGCCACGCCATAGGAGCAATGAGCCCCTGTAATTGGTTTGAACACTCATTCAGGGGATGAGACCCTCCCCACCCCCTTACCCCTCTTTTTATAGGGGCTCTGTCAGCGGACAATTACTGTTCAAATAATTTACAGGCACTCAGTGCACCCATGGCGTGGCCAAACCGTTCAAAAGTGCACCTTCTCATCTGCTGGTCTCCCATCTATCTCCACTGTTTTCTTGCTTCATAAAGCCAGAGCTGTCAAAGTATAGGATGGTCGTGGGGGGGGGAGATGAAGGAAAATCAATCCCGTGATCCATGAGCAATAAGACTCCAATCTCCTCTCTGCTCGCTGTGTGGACAGTGTGATTAATTTTCTTTACTCTCATAAATAAATAGCTAATATATTTGAAGAGAGCAGTCAGGAGGCTGCACTGTGATCTATTTCCTTATAATTGTATGACAGGCGCTGTGCAATCTTCATCAGTAACTGATTGGAGTTTCTGTTTCTACTTGTGTAGAACTAGTGGTGCAGCGTCCTCATACATGTAAGGGTACGTGGCCATGATCCGGACATGCTGGGCGCAGCATGTCCTCTCCTGCGAGGCTGTGAGTGCTCTCTGCAGGAGACCACAGTTGCCCACGATCAGGGTTCGGCCCGCTGCGGTCTCTCTCTGTTTTCCCTGCAGAGAACACTTGTGGCTCCGCAACAGTAAATTGACATTCTGAGGCTTGGGAAGCCGCACTGCATGTCAATTTACACTGTTGGAAAAACAAGAACAGTGGACATGGGATTTCTAGAAATCCCATCCTCTATGCTTGCACTGTACAATGCAACGTTTTGGATGCAGCGAAAACACTGCGTCCAAAACTATCTGAACTCTTATTGTGGGCACACAGCCTTAGGTCGGTTTCAGACGTCCATGTTTCAGGTATGTGTGACATCTGTTTAACACTGATGCCACATGTACCCATTTCAGTCTAGTGTGTTCCTCCCACGTCCGTATTTTCACATAGACCGTGTGACGCCCTAGCAGCAGTCGGACTGCTCGGCAGACACTTGATGAAAAAAAAGGGTTATTTACAGGGGAGATATTTTGTGACGCCACCTGCGGTGTGCGGTAATAAGAAATACTGCCGCTGCCGTATGGGAGTGCCTGGGCTGATGGTGTTGCGGCAGCCTGGTGGTGATTCCCTCCGCAGGTAGGGAGGCCCCAGGACTTGGGAGGATGATGCTGGGGAGCACTGTGTGGGCCGCAGGGCAGGCAGGAGGGTCGGAAAGGGGAATGCAGGTTACTCACTCAGGCAACCAGTTACAGTCCAATAGTCAATGAGTTCACACAGGCAACTTAGTAAACAATACTCCGGGTCCCGCTGTCCCCTGGAACAGCTCAGTCCCACAAGCCCTCACTCCTGGTTCCGCCTAGTGGCCTGTAGCCTGCCTCCATGCACAATTTGTTTACTGTCTATTGCGACCATAGGCCTGGAGCCGTCCAGGTCCCGTTCCTCTGTATATTTAGGAACCTTGCCCTCAACAGCGGGCACGTAGGATTTCAGTGGGCTGCTGGCTTGGGACGCCCTATCCTCCGCGGTGTGCTGATGCTGTCGATTTATTAGGGCTGTGTGGAAATAACACTTTAAGTTACATATTTCTCTGTAGGTCAATTACCGGGCTGCTGGAAGCTACAGTCATGGCCAAAAGTTTTGAGAATGACACCAAAATTATATTTTCACATGATCTGTTGCCTCTGGTTTTTAATTGTTTGTCTGATGTTTACATCACATACAGAAATATAATTGCAATCATATTATTAGTACCAAAAGGTTATATTGACAATTAGAATGAGTTAAAGGAACCTGTCATCAGAACTTTAGCTATAAACCTAAGTTTCCCCCTCTGCAACTCCTGGCCTGCATTCTAGCAAGGTTCCTCTAGTTTTTCTGGCCCCTTTTATACCAAATAAACACTTTATAAAGTTGTACCTTTTCGTATGTAAATTTCGTAAATTATCCATGGGGGCGGGCTGCCTGGTGTCCGTTACTGTCCTCCTGCAGATTTACGCCGCCCCAGAACGCTGAATTTCAAACCTCAGGACGCCACCCCTGGCGCACGAGGTCCTGCGCATGCGCTGTGCGACTGTAGCGGGACTGTGCACTGCGTGCACGTGTGACCGCTGGTGACGTTTTGCACAGGCACGAGGTTATGGGTGGTGCTGTCAGTGTCATCAGCAAGTGCCCGCCCCATAACCTCGTGACCGCACTTTCCCCTCTTCCTCCAGCGTTCTGCGTGGGCCAAATGACCAGGACGTCACCTCCTTATCATCGTACCCTGCAGCAGGAATAGATGGGAGGAGCGGAGCAGCACAGCACAGGAGAAGCGGAAAGGATCTGAACGACGTACAGAGGGGAGAGCGCGGCCACGAGAGTATGGGCGGGTACTTGCGATGCAATCACAGCGCCGCCCATACTCTCGTGCCTGCGACCACGTCACCAGGTGTCCTGGCGTGCACGGGACCTCGGGCGCAGTGGGCGTCGTCCTGAGGGATGATTTGGAGCGTGGGGGGACGGCGTAAGGGACAGCAACTGACACCAGAGAGCCCGCCCCATGGAGAATTTACAAGATTTTCATACCAAAAGGTACAACTTTATAAAGTATTTATTTTGGTTTAAAAGGGGGCACAAAAAGTATAGAAATCTTGCTAGAATGCAGCCCAGGAGCTGCAGATCGGGAAACATTTAGGTTGAAAGCCAAATTTCTGATGACATGTTCCCTTTAATGCAGCAAGTCAATATTTGCACCGTTGACCCTTCTTCTTCAGGACCTCTGCAATTCTCCCTGGCATGCTCTCAATCAACTTCTGGACCAAATCCTGACTGATAGCTGTCCATTCTTGCATAAGCAATACTTGCATTTTGCCAGAATTTGTTGGTTTTTGTTTGTCCACCCGTCTCTTGATGATTGCCCACAAGTTCTCAATGGGATTAAGATCTGGGGAGTTTCCAGGCCATGGACCCAAAATCTCTATGTTTTGTTCCATGAGCCATTTAGTGATCACCTTTGCTTTATGCCAAGGTGCTCCATCATGCTGGAAAAGGCAGCTGAAACAGTTTTAAGATACGGTCCTGGCGTTTGCTGGTCCTTCTTAGGAACCCTGGAGCCTTTTTGGCAACAATGGAAGCTCTCTCCTTGAAGTTCTTGATGATGCGATAGATTGTTGACTGAGGTGCAATCTTTGTAGCTGCGATACTCTTCCCTGTTAGGCCATTTTTGTGCAGAGCAATGATGGCTGCACGTGTTTCTTTAGAGATAACTATGTTTAACTGAAGAGAATCAATGATACCAAGCACCAGCCTCCTTTTAAAGTGTCCAGTGGTGTCATTCTTACTTAATCATGACTGATTGATCGCCAGCCCCGTCCTCATCAACACCCACACCTGTGTTAATGGAACAATCACTAAAACAATGTTTGCTGCTCCTTTTAAGGCAGGAATGCAATGATGTTGAAATGTGTTTTGGGGGTTAAAGTTCATTTTCTTAGCCAATATTGACTTTGCAAGTAATTGCTGTTCAGCTGATCACTCTTTATGACATTCTGGAGTATATGCAAATTGCCATTAGAAAAACTTAAGCAGTAGACTTTGTAAAAATTAATATTTGTAGCATTCTCAAAACTTTTGGCCATGACTGTACTTCCCGATCTAGGGGCCTGTCCCCCGCTGTGTGCTCGGCCCCAGACCGGTTACTGTGGATATGATGGTCGATGGTCCTCTTGACCCATCCTGCCCTGTCCTCCAGTCCCTCACGACTGGGTCTCCGTCTCCTCGGGCCCAGGCCACTGTCTGTGACCTAGCCAGACTATCCTCAGGGAGCTCCTTTTCTCTAGGTCTTCCCACATTAACCATTACTCCCAACTGTCTAACTGACTCCTCCCACAATCCTGTCTGACTCATAGGTGGTCGGTTCCTTTCCCAGCTGGAACCTGCCCATTGGTGTGCCTAGCAGCTGTGGTGTCTGGATGATTAGGATGTTATGCTGATAGAGGCGGAACCATGAATTTGGACTCGGGAACCAAGGAGGGCGGGCCCTGCACTTAAGGATAAAGAGTGGTGCAGTTCCCTGTGACGCCCTGAATAGTCCAGGGGCGTCACACATGCACACACTGAGACATATCCGTTTTTCTCCGGCAGCACGGGTGTCACACATACCACACACTAATGTGGTGCTTGTGATATCAGTGTGACACGTACCGAAGAAAACACATGTCTCTGAAGTAAAATTTCTATCCTCATCGGTCTCCAGCATTGCTGTCTTCGGCACTGCTGCCACTTGCTTCCGACCCCACACATTATACTCATTGAATATGTACTGCTCTGAGGAGCTGGAAGCAGCAGCAGCGCCGGAGATATCCGTGCCGGGCACAGCATCACTGGGGACAGGTGAGTATCCAGCAGTGTGTGCAGTGAGGTCAGGATGTCATCGGAGTAGGAACTAAGATGACATCCTGACGACACCCGAGCTACTGCGGGTGTAGCGGCTGTCACTTCACGTGCCATTACTGCCGCAACACCCCCTGTATCGCAGATGTCACGGGGGTGTCGTCAGGATGTTATCTGAGTTCATTGTGAACTCTGATTAACCTGTGACATTACTGCCACACTCGCACACACACTGCTGAGGGTGCTGTGTTGACCTGGGCTTTTGCTGTATTTTAAAAAAAATTGGTGAACGAGGGCTGGAGTTGGGGGTTTTGTTCAAATAAACTTTATTCTACTTTCAACTACTGGATTAGGAATGGTGGTGTCTGCTAGATGCCACCCATTACTAATACCAGGGCTTGATGCCAGCTAGAGCTGGCATCAACCCCACAAGTATTACCCAGTTTGCCACCACAGCAGGGCAACGGGAAGAGCCGGGTTCAGCACCAAAATTGGCGCATCTAATGGATGGGGACGGCTGTGGGCTGCTATTGTTAGGCTGGAAAGGGCCAAATAAGCATGGCCATTCTCAACCTAAAGGCCACTTTACACACAGAGATAAATCTGCGGCAGATCTGTGGTTGTAGTGAAATTGTGGACAATCAGTGCCAGGTTTGTGGCTGTGTACAAATTGAACAATATGTCCATGATTTCACTGTAACCACAGATCTGCCAAAGATTTATCTCTGGGTGTAAAGTGGCCTTAAGGGTATGTGCACACGATCAAGACTCGCATTTTCTAGAACAATTTCAAGGGTACCAACAACTTCAGCTATGACTGTTTGTCCCTCATCCTGGTTAATGAGTGGGAACTACCATTTTCTGGTGCTCAGTACTCATAATGAGCAGTTGGATTCTCGGATGGGTGCAACTCAAGTAGCTGACTATATTGGAAGTTGATGGGAAACTTGAGCATTTTTGGAAAAATGCTTGAGTTACCCTTAGGGTCGCTTTACACGCTACGACATCGCTAAAGCGATGCCGTTGGGGTTACGGAATTTGTGACGCTTATCAGGCCACGTTAGCAATGTTATGTGTGACACCTATGAGCGATTTTGAGTTGTTGCGAAAACGTTCAAAATCGCTAATCGGTGACATGGGGGTCCATTCCCAATTATCGTTGTTGCAGCTGCAGGTACGATGTTGTTCATCGTTCCTGCAGCAGCACACATCGCTATGTGTGACACCACAGGAACGAGGAACCTCACCTTACCTGCGTCCGCCCGCAATGAGGAAGGAAGGAGGTGGGCGGGATGTTTTGTCCCGCTCATCTCCTTCTTTCCGCTTCTATTGGCCGGCCGCTTAGTGACGTCGCTGTGACACCGAACGCACCTCCCCCTTGAGGGAGGGATTGTTCGTCAGTCACAGCGACGTCGCAGAACAGGTATGTGCATGTGACGCTGCCCTACCGATAATGTTCGCTACGGCAGCGATCACTACATAGCACCCGCCCCCGTCGTACGGCCGATATCGCGCTCGACATCGCTAGCAATTGCTAGCTATGTTGCAGCGTGTAAAGCGGCCCTTAGACTTTCGTTATACTCGGTACATGAGTCAAGCCCGTCTGAGCGTCCAACTGCTCTTCATGAGTACTGAGCATGGTAGTGCGTGCTCATCACTAATAGTTACACTTAAATATGCTGTGGGCGCAGCATATCAGAGGTAAACATACATGGCTGAAATCGTGCAGTAGTGTCTGATCCATGCTGCCCATAGATCGAGCAGCATGTGTCGCTGTCAGGGCCCCTTCAATCTCCAATAGTGACGTTTACAGTGCACGCATCGGTGATGCGCTGTCCTAACCGCACATTGGCGCCCATATGACTCGATCGCAGGGTGCCGATGGGATGCCAAGATGGCTGCAGGTATACAGAAGACCCCAATGTCTGTGATAACTGTGCTGCTGTGAATGTCGACTTCTAACTGGTGTTCATAGGAAATCGTGATTTATGCTTTAGTACAAGTGCTCAGAAGATCACAAGAAAATGGGGGGGAAGCCAGCACTGCTTATGAGTGGGATGCAATTATGATGAGATAAAAAGTGTAACATTCACAAATTCATTCCTACTGTATCAATTCAATGAGATTTTTAGCAAATGATTGATCAATGATTTGAGCCCCCCTGCCCCGTCACGGCAAATCTCTATAAGGGGGGTCCCTACACTACAGTATATAATATACATATGTACCATGTGGTCTCGTGTGATGTGCAGGACCATATAGGAACACCACCTACCTGAGAAGTGTCAGAACCGCTCCCATGCTGCAAGGGCTGACAACTGCGAGTAGAGAGGCAGTCCAGGTGCCTGCCACTAGCACAATGTCTGGACTAGCCCCCACAGTGTCAGACCTGCAGACATGGATGAAGGGCGGAACAGCCCCAGGCAGGTGGCTATTTTCTCGTTTACTGGTCAAGTGGTTGACCACCACTATGCCGTGCACGCCCAGTGTGGTTTGCAAATTCCTCCTGTCGCCATCAAAATGCATGTTGGTGCCTGTTCACACACAGCCACCGCCCCCTGTTCCACAGGCATTAATACTTAAGCACCACCTGCCTGGGGCTGTTCCGCCCTTCATCCATGTCTGCAGGTCTGACACTGTGGGGGCTAGTTCAGACATTGTGCTAGTGGCAGGCACCTGAACTGCCTCTGTACTCGCAGTTGTCAGCCCTTGCAGCATGGGAGCGGTTCTGACACTTCTCAGGTAGGTGGTGTTCCTATATGGTCCTGCACATCACACGAGACCACATGGTACACATGTATATTATATACTGTAGTGTAGGGACCCCCCTTATAGAGATTTGCCGTGACGGGGCAGGGGGGCTCAAATCATTGATCAATTATTTGCTAAAAATCTCATTGAATTGATACAGTAGGAATGAATTTGTGAATGATACACTTTTTATCTCGTCATAATTGCATCCCACTCATAAGCAGTGCTGGCTTCCCCCCTATTTTCTCAGAAGATCACAGGTTCAAGTCTCCTAAGGGGACTAACAAATACAGAAAAAAGTGAAAAAAAAGCGTTTAAAAAAAAAAAAAAATTAAAACCTTAGAAGTGCAGTTTTGGTCACCACAGCTACGTATTAAAATGCAATAAGAAGTGATCATGTCTACCCTAAACTAGTACCAATATAAACATTTATTTTTTTCCATACATCTTTTGGAACAGATGCTGCTCAAAAAGACCTGAAAATAAAGGTTGGTAGTGTTCACTCATGGTAGCGTTTGATCATGGTATTGCTCACTCTTGGTAGTGCTCATGCAGCGCCCTATGGGGCAGGTGGTTAACCTACTCGTTGCCGGGCCTTTTTGCATTGAGTCAGGCGTTGTCACGGGTGGCCTTGCCCGGTTCCGTTGCCCGGAGGCGTGCAGTAAATGGTGGGGAAAGCGGGGTGATTGGGGAAAGTTTGTTGTGATAACACCTGTGGTGTGCGGCCAAAGAGTAGCCGCCGCTGTAGGGTTCCTCACCGGGGCAGGTGTTATGGCAGCTGGGATGGTGTCGCTCCCCACAGGCGGAGCGGGACCCGGGTGGACATCAGTGGGATGGTGGTCCCATGGAGGCGTCGCTAATCAGAGTCTGAGTTGGCAACTGCGGTTCCAGGTTCTTTTACTCACTAGTACAAAGCTGCACCCAAGACCTGGTTTCTGCCATTGTGGGCTCCGGTCATTCCCAGGCAAGAAAAGGGGTCATCACCGGAGTTTGAAGAGAGAGAGAGAAGGAGAATATCCCTGGTCTAGGATGTTCCTCTTCGCTTTTAATTACCCCGGCCGAGCTCCTGCTCCAGGCCCAGGGCCTATTCAAAATTCCAAGAATTCAGCAGTGTCGTCAGAACTATCGTCCTGACGAACTGATGAGAGTGTGTTGTGCCTATATCTACCCGAAGTGGACCTATATCTATCCCAAGTGGACACCCCCATCCTCCTCCCCGGTGGCTGGCTTCAGTGACAGGAAGTCCAATGTATCGTGATGGCCAACCCCCTGCCTACCCTGAGCCATCCCACACTGTGGGAAGGCTCCTGAACTGTATGTAGTGTCTGAATATGGAACACTGGTGATTAACACCCCCTTACCTAAGGCCTCTGCCACATTCACGTGAAAATCACGCACGTGCCAAGAGACACGTATTTCCCCTGCGGGTTGCGTGCAGGTAAGTACGTGTCTCTGGTACGTGCGGGACACGTGTGTTCTACGTGTGCTATCCGCGATAGCACACGTAGAACCGGTAATTAACATACTCACCTGGTCCTTCCTGCTTTCCGCGCTGCTGTCCGTGGAGCTGATCCTCGGTCACCAGCCCTCCCGTTTCCCCACTGCTGCTGCTGCCAGGCAGTGAAGTGAATGTTCAATGAGAATAATGAGCGGCGGTCGGCAGCAAGAGGCAGCAGCGGCAGAGACAGGAGGGCTGGAGAAAGTGAGTTTGGGTTATTTTCCACTGACACGTGTGTTTTCTCCAGCGCGTGTCACACGGGACCGCATCCACACTACACCCGTGTGGTATGGGTGCGGGCCGTGTGACACCGGTGCTGCGGGAGAAAACACTGACATGTCAGCGCTTTGAAAAACGCACACACGTACAAACGCACACGGACACACGTTCCGTGTGGTTTTACGTGTGTGTGCCTGCTACAATAGGGTAGCATTGCTTAACATGTCTCCGTGCCGCCGGTACGTGCAAAAAATGACAAACACGTGCCGGCGGCACGGATGTGTGTCGCAGGCCTAAGATGGATTGGATAGTACACCTTAATTGAGGTGCAGTACCCTGTGGCGACCAAAGCCTCAGGGGCACCACACTCACTCATGGTAGCGTTTGCTCATGGTAGTGCTTGCTCTTGGAAGTGTTTGCTTATGGTAGTGCTCGTGCACGGTAGTGCTCAATCACGGAAGCGCTTGCGCATGGTAGCATTTGCTCATGGTAGTGCCCGCACATGGTAGTGTACGCTCATGGTATTGCTCGCGCATGGTAGTATTCATACATGGTAGTGCTCCCTCATGGTAGTCCTTGCTCATAGTGCTCGCACGTGGTGACGTTCACGCATCATTCGTTCTTGGTAGTGCTCGCTCATGGCACTATTCGTTCATGGTAGTGGTCGCACATCGCAGTGTTCACTCATGGTAGTGCCCGCACATGGTAGTGCCCGCTCATGGTAGTGCCCGCTCATGGTGCCCGTGCCCGCTCATGGTAGTGCCCGCACATGGTAGTGCCCGCTCATGGTGCCCGTGCCCGCTCATGGTAGTGCCCGCTCATGGTGCCCGTGCCCGCTCATGGTAGTGCCCGCTCATGGTAGTGCCCGCTCATGGTGCCCGTGCCCGCTCATGGTAGTGCCCGCACATGGTAGTGCCCGCTCATGGTGCCCGTGCCCGCTCATGGTAGTGCCCGCACATGGTAGTGCCCGCTCATGGTGCCCGTGCCCGCTCATGGTAGTGCCCGCTCATGGTAGTGCCCGCTCATGGTGCCCGTGCCCGCTCATGGTAGTGCCCGCACATGGTAGTGCTTGCTCATCAGTTCTTCACAAGGTGATAGTCCCTCAATGTCACACGCCCAGAGAACCCATTAAAACTCAAAGAAGAATATTTACGACCGGTCAGCAGCATAAAATGACGTTTCTGTAGCTTTTAAACTTCAGAGCAGAATGAAATCGACCTTGGTGAATTCAGTTTATGTTGCAGATCGGTTGCAGTTCCCACTGAAGATTTGTTTTCCACTGTGTGGATAGGTTTCTGTGGACGCAATATCCCCGGTGTATGTGCACAACCGAAGACGTGATCATCGTGAACGGTGAAGGAATAAACTTATAACGCCGCGCATGCGCTGGAGACGGACACACACGTAATGGCCACTTGTTACAGAACGCAGACGTTTGTAACCATAGAGACACCAGCAGCACCATGTGGTCAAGCACGCGGCTCACCAACCGGATGTGAGAACTAGCAGCAGCTATTAGAACCAATGACGTCACCGCTAGAGCAAAGCTTGTGCTGACAAAGAGTCCTCCGTTGTGGGACCGCGTGCCCTGTGTTCTCTATGTAGAATGTCACACAGTTATAGCCGCAAACATGGCGCCGCTCGTGTGACCTCTAGTGTTTCGCTGTATAGAACGTCTGGGCGGTGCTGCAGCTGCGGCCGGAAGTAGAGTGGTGGGCGGGGCTAGAGTTAAATGCCGGTGTTGTCTGGCAGGTGAAGGAGAGCAGGGATAATGGAGGGTCCCGGGGCTGGAGGCATAGAGGTCCGCTCCCGGGCCAAGCAGTACGAGAAGCTGGAGTTCTTAGGGGAGGGGCAGGTGAGTGTTATATGTGGGCCCTGCTGTGCTGGTATCTGTAGTTCTCCCTTTGCTGACAGAGTGGCTGGTATTGTCCCTCAGTGTCAGGTAATGGTTACCTCTCTGGGGACTGGTTGCTATGGTTACCCTTTGTGCAGCCAGTGTTATAGTTTGTGCTTTGGTTTTTCCCTCTTGTGACATCCTCAGTATGAGGCTGATCTGTGGGAGATGTGCTCCTGACGCCTTCACCATACACTGGCCAGGAAATGAGATGAAAAAGACATAAAACTCCGCCATTGTGTTGTGGACATAGCCCTCACTGTGATCACCCCTCAGGATGATTCTTGGGACCACAGCGACTACACTCACACTAAACATATTATTATTATAGCTAAAGTAAAAAATAAAAAAAAAAATCACAATTTTGTAAATAAACTTTAAAGTTCCATTGGTTTCGTTCTGTTTCTACGACCACTGAGGGGAGATCAGATATTCACAGGGATACTGAATGTGATAATTCAGACTATAATTTACATTAAAAAAACACTGCATGTGCGCTTCAGAGCGCGGCTGAAAAACTCCTTTCTGAAACTTTGGTGACTGCAGAATTCGTGCGCTCTGGATGCTGCCTTTCCCTATAGACAGAATGGACAGAGTGCAAAGCGCACGAAAGAAGTGACATGATGCTTTTTAGAATGCAGTGTTTTGGCAGCATGCAAATCGCTGCGTTCTAAAACGCAACATGGGCATGGATTATGCAGAATCTTCATAGATTATGCTGGGGACACAGGACGCATGTGGTTACGCTGCAGTGCAATATGCAGCATAACTGCATGCAATACACACACGTGGGCACATAGCCTTACTGCTTCTGCAGTGTCTGCCATATTCACCAGGACTGCTCCCAGCACACACAGCCATTCACCAACTGAGGCCGGCATGTGTCCTGATAGATGTTTCTTTCTGGCTGGAGTAGTGAAGCTCTCTGCGTTACTTCATAGGGCTACTGCTAGCACCATGTGCCCACTGAAGACTATATCCTTCCTGTATGAGCCTCCAGTGAACACTGCCTTCTTCTGAGAATGGTCTGCAAGCCAAACTGGTCCCCAGGACTGACTATTCCACGATGCTCTTCCTTTTGGCATAACTCAAGTTATGATGCAGGGGAATGGCGCTTCTTAGAGGGAACCTGTCAGGTGCAATATGCACCCAGAACCACGAGCAGTTCTGGGTACATATTGCTAATCCCTGACTAACTGTCCCTATATACACTAGCATAGATAAAGAGATCTTTAGAAAAAGTATTTTAAAGATCTTATATATCGTATGCTAATGAGTGCGGGGACTAGTCCCTTGGGTGTTAGTTCCCCTGTCATTAGCATGTTAGTACGCCCCTGTGGGCATGCTATGATGCTAATGAATACGCAGCGTCACAGGATGATCGCACTCACCTCTCTGCCACCATCGCCGCCCGACGGGGGATTTCGGCTCAGTGCCCATGATCCCGGAGTTTGGGTCATGCGCACTATGAAGCCGGGTGTATGTGTCCTGGCTTCAAACTTAAATAGTGCACATGACCCAAACTCCGAGGTCATGCGCACTGAGCCGAAATTCCCCGTCAGGCAGCGTAGAGGTGAGTGAGATCATCCTGTGACGCTGCGGATTCATTAGCATGTTAGCATGCCCACAGGGGCATAGTAACATGCTAATGGGGGCAACTGGCCGAGAAACTAACGCCCAGAGGACTAGTTGCTGGTCTCATTAGCATACGGTAAAAGATCTTTAGAAATACTTTTTCTAATGATCCCTTTATCTATGCTAGTGTATACAGTATGTAGGCAGGGAATAGCAATATGCACCCAGAACTGCTTGTGGCTCTGGGTGCATATTGCACCTGACAGGTTCCCTTTAAATCATCAACACCTGCTCATTGTCTGTTAAGGTACCGTCACACTAAGCGACACTCCAGCGATCCCACCAGCAACCTGACCTGGCAGGGATCGCTGGAGCGTCGCTACACAGGTTGCTGGTGAGCTGTCACACAGGCAGATCTCACCAGTGACCAGCCCCCAGACAGCAGTGACGAGTGGAAGCGATGCTGCACTTGGTAACTAAGGTAAATATCGGGTAACCAACCCGATATTTACCTAGGTTTCCAGCGCACACCGCTTAGCGCTGGCTCCCTGCACGCCTAGCCAGAGTACACTTCGGGTTAATTATTCGATGTGTAGTCTGGCTATGTGTGCAGGGAGCAGGGAGCCAGCACCCGCCGCGTGAGAGCGTCGGACGCTGGTAACGAAGGTAAATATCGGGTAACCAAGGTAAGGGCTTATTGGTTACCCGATATTTACATTGGTTACCAGCGTCCGCAGAAGCCGGCTCCTGCTCACTGCACATTCAGTTGTTGCTCTGTCGCTGTCACACACAGCGATCTGTGCTTCACAGCGGGAGAGCAACGACTAAAAAATGGTCCAGGACATTCAGCAACAACCAGCGACCTCACAGCAGGGGCCAGGTTGTTGCTGGATGTCACACACAGCAACATCGCTGCTACGTCACAAAAGTCGTGCCTCAGCAGCGATGTTGCTAGCGATGTTGCTTAGTGAGACGTGGCCTTAACAGTGAATCTTTGCTGTGAAGTGCAGGTCCCTTTTTAATTTGAAGAGTAAACCTAATCAACATATTGACATTTAGTGATCTGGTATCTGCACAATGTGAGCCAGCCACAGTGAAAGTGTATGTTCCATCCAGTACATATGTGGGTGTTTTCTCTGTTATGAGGCTATGGATGACCTGAAATACCGGGGATTTTCTCAGCATCACTGTATTGTGCTGCTCTGTACTTGCTCGTGTCTGATGTAACGTTCCTTTGGAGCTGCTGAGGCGTCACGTCTGTATGTAACGTGTTTTCACAAGATGCAGTGTATTCATTCACCTATCTCTTTCTTTGTCTATTTCTAGTTTGCTACAGTCTATAAAGCGAGGGATAAGAACACAGATAAAATAGTGGCTATTAAAAAGGTATGCTATACTCTGTATGATTTGTTCTCATTTATACATAATTTTTATTGATACATTGTATTTAAAATAAGAATGGAGATCTTCAGCCTTTCTGACGGCCCCAGGTAAAAATTATTTTAAAAAAAACAACCTTTCCGGTGCTTCCTTTCCGTTTACTGGCTGCATTGATGATGTCATGGATACAGCGCTTATCACTGCTTCAGCCAATCATTGATCTCACTCGCTCTGCTGATGTAGATGGCACAGGTCGTTAAGCTCAGTGATTGGCTGCAGCGGTGCTGTGTGCTGCAGTCGTGATGTCACAGTTTTAGCTCCTTTTATTATTTTAGCTTTGCACTGGCTGATGAACTCTATTCCTGTAAAAACCCTTAAAATACAAATGTCCTGCGCCTATGCTCTGGAACACACTACCAAGAGCAATCCGATTAATTCCCAACATCCACACCTTTAAGCGGGCCCTAAAAACGCACTTCTTTAGACTAGCCTATCACCTCACTGCCCTGATCTAATCTAGTCCCTTTCTGCCCTTCATAAAATTTACTTCCAATTCTTGTCCCCTGTACCTGTATAAATTCTGGCCGATGACAGGTTCATGCAGCTGGTTTTGAATACCCTATTAAATCGATGGCTGGTCCATATATGACAAGCTCCCCCCCCCCCCCCCCATTCACCTTTTGTCACTCCCCTATATCCTCATGGAATGTAAGCTTACGAGCAGGGCCCTCACTCCTCTTGGTATTATTATTTATTATTATAGCGCCATTTATTCCACGGCGCTTGACAAATGGAAGAGGGTATCTTAATTTTGTTATTTTGTATTGTCTCATATTGTCTGTACATGTCCCCTCTGAATTGTAAAGCGCTGCGGAATATGTTGGCGCTATAGAAATAAAACAATAATATTATTGTTTTATTTCTATTATTATTCAGCTGCTATGACTGTGATCCTCATACATTTTCCATGCTAACAGACAAAATTATGTATTTTTATCTTGCAGTCATATTCCTGTCAATCTGCCGCCTACTTTTTGATATCTTCCCAATGTAATGCTGCTTTTGGGCTTGCTGATAATTGGGGAAGAAGTGTCTCTGGGAACGCTCATTCCTGGGTATCAGGCAGTCTAAACAGGCTGTCAATCACCCAACAAACAAGCAAAACACTTGATTGTCAGGTGCAACAATTTTATTTATTTTTCAAGCTGGCTTCATAATTGTTCTCGGCAGCACATTGCCTTGTAAACAGGATGTGCTGTTGAGAACAATATTTTTCATGCACAGAACAATTGTTAAAACCATCGTCCTGTGCCCATGGTACTGCGGTCGGCCTGTATAAACTTTGATTTTTGCTCGCATTTATCAACCGTTGTTTGAACATTCGAGGTTGACACTTCTTAACCCAGCATAAGAATTAATGTACAAATAGAAAAGGCAAGACGATTGCACAGACTGCACAGTACACTGGAATTCCTACATTCCTCTTACACATCCACATGCAATAACCAGGACAGAATACACCGAAAGTTTCCAGGATCCTTTTAACAGATTTTCATTATTTCTTCCCCGGGAGTCACTGACACTCGCAGCTCCACTTCTCATGCACAGACCCAACTAGTAAGGCTGCTTTCACACATCCGGCTTGAGCTGTGCGGCTCAATCCGGCTGTGCAAGCTATGCAACGGATGCGGTGAAAACACTGCATCCTTTGCATAAGTTTTTCCCATGCGGCCCGTCCGGTTTTTGACGCTTGCGGCATGCTACTGAGCATGCGCAGTGGCAAAAAACGCATGTGGCGGCCGGATGCGGTTTTTGCCGCATCCGGCCGCCATAGGCATGCATTGAAAAATGCGCCGCATCGGCCGGGTGCGGCGCTATGCTGTTTTTTTTGCCGCACAAAAAAACGTGCCAGGCAACGTTCCATCCAGCCGACGCATCGGCTAAATCTGCCGCATGCGGCAAAAACCGAATGGAACGCAAGGCCATGCGGCACTAATTAAAGTCTATGCAGGAAAAACGCAACCGGCAGCAAAAAAAAAACGGTTGCGATTTTCCTGCAAAGTGCCGGATTGTGCCGCATTGCAGAAACCGGAGGTGTGAAAGCAGCCAAATATATTCTCTAGATTTCCCCATAAAGTGGTGGTTTTATATTATATTAACTCTGTTCTGTTTTACTTTTTTTAAAGATTAAGCTGGGTCACAGAGCAGAAGCCAATGATGGTGAGTTAAATGTTTTATATCGTGGCAACATATTGCATAGAGTTTGTATATTTCAGTTAAGTAGCAGATCTGTCTCCTCCATATATCTCTGAACTAATCTCTCGCTACACTCCAAAACGTAATCTCCGGTCCTCCCAAGATCTCCTTCTCTCCTCCTCTCTCATTCGCTCCTCATGCAACCGACTCCAAGACTTCTCCCGAGCATCCCCAGTCTCCTGGAACTCGCTGCCTCAACACGTCAGACTATCTACTACACTTGCAAACTTCAAACGGACCCTGAAAACTCATCTGTTCAGAAATGCCTATAATCTACAATGACCTCACTGCCCCACCACCGTGCGGAGCTGCCGCCCCACCACCGTGCGGAGCTGCCGCCCCACCACCGTGCGGAGCTGCCGCCCCACCACCGTGCGGAGCTGCCGCCCCACCACCGTGCGGAGCTGCCGCCCCACCACCGTGCGGAGCTGCCGCCCCACCACCGTGCGGAGCTGCCGCCCCACCACCGTGCGGAGCTGCCGCCCCACCACCGTGCGGAGCTGCCGCCCCACCACCGTGCGGAGCTGCCGCCCCACCAACACCCCACCTACTGTCTCCTCCCCAAAATCCTTTAGGATGTAAGCCCGCAAGGGCAGGGCCCTCTTCCCTCTGTGATAGTCTGTCTATTGTAACTTGTATATGTATTCTGTATGTAACCCCCTCATGTACAGCGCCATGGAATTAATGGTGCTCTATAAATAAACAATAATAATAATAATAATAATCTACAAGTCTAGGCCTCATTTAGCCACTTCATGTTTGAAGGTCCCTATGTAGCACCTTACCCCCTGCACTTGTACCCGGCTTACAGCACTATGTGACACTATGGTTCAGTATCACTGCATAGGTCACAATATTATATCCAGAATATAGTCTCCTAAACATGCAAACAATAGCCTGATCTGAACAACATAAAGAGTTTGCTTAATTATTAATCCTACCATTAGCACAAAGGAAAAACTTTTGCCTAAAGCTTATGATCTAAAGCAGGGGCCTCGAACTCTACTGGGTATATACATGGGCTACAAGAAGGAATTTGGGGGGCCGCATTCTTTGCAAGAGAAAGGTGACATTTTTAGTGATACCATATTTTTGTTTTTATAGGCGTCTTTGATCAAATATCATAATATATATTTTTTTATTTTTTTTTTTCCCCATTTGGTACCGTTTTATAGCTTGGGTCATTACAGATGTGGCCTTTTTTTCTTTTGTTTTTATATAACTACAAAACATACAGCTGCACACTAAAATGCCAACAATGAATAAGGGAACTCTGGTACTGTATTACCGCTATAGGAATATTTGAAAAGAAGAGATATTAAGCTTATGTATTGGCCAATGCATGTGAGCCCGATAACCACGGCAAGGTAATCTCTATACCGGGAACCTATATTGAAATGCCACTATCTGGGTTAAAAACCTCATTGTCTGTGCAGCTTCCTGGTAGCGGGGCTTAAAGTGCTGGGCAGGTTCAGAACACTGTTTAACCTGCAGACTAACCCTATGTCAGCTGGTTAATACTGTGGGGTGGTTTTTTTTTTTTTTTTCTTCTTCTCACATGGCAGTTTTCGGGTTATGTGCACCTACAATTACAGGTCATCAAAGAACCTATCAAAAGAAAGAACATATGCATTTTTACATAACACAGACTTGCTGTTCATGTATTCTGCCTTTGCACATCTTTTCAATGCTACAGTTTTCCAGGCACCAAGCAAGCATAGTGACTCCTG
Source organism: Anomaloglossus baeobatrachus (assembly GCF_048569485.1). Classification (NCBI taxonomy): domain Eukaryota; kingdom Metazoa; phylum Chordata; class Amphibia; order Anura; family Aromobatidae; genus Anomaloglossus; species Anomaloglossus baeobatrachus. The sequence continues at coordinate 861,143,985 of NC_134353.1, read as the reverse complement.
TGCGTCTCAGTATTTTACCAGCATTTTTGTTGAAAATCTGCTAGCAGGTTCTTCATTGTTAATTTTACTTTAAAATTCTGAAAGATGCCAGAAAATGCTCAAGAAATCTGGTGCGCTGGCAGATAATGTGCACCTCTGCTCCATTTACTGTATTCTCGGCGGTCCTATTAACAAGGAGTTAAACAGCAGAGCGTTTTCTGGCGTGTTGTAGTGCCAGGTCTTGACCACTAGGTGGCTTCCTATGACCAGCTGTGGCCATGGGATGAGCTGACTCCAGGAAGGTCACTAAAAACTGGCCTAAAACTAGATGATTTAGAAAAAAAAAAAGTCCACTCGCATGTCTAAGCAGAACGTGTGGAGGATATTGGATGTTAGCGCACTGGGTATGTGCACAGCTGTTTTGTGCTGATCTGTAATATTTCATAATTACAATTTTTTATTTTTTTTGGGGGGGGGGGGGGGGAGAAATATGGCGTAAAACACACACCACTTTTTTCGGACAAACTTTTTTTTTAACCCCTTAGATAAAAGTAAACCTATTCATGTTTTTGGTGTTTAGGAACTCGCACTTCCTTCAGGCATCATACTGGCACATTAGTTTTACCATATAGTGAACACCATGAATAAAATATTTTATAATATTTTCCAGTATACTATATGGTAAAACTTATGGTTTTGTTTAAAAGTACAGCGCGTTCCGCAAACAAAGAGCCCTCACATGACCATATTGACCGAAAAATAAAAAAAATTTACGTCTCTTGGAAGAATGGCGAAAAATCGTCCGGTTGTGAAGGGGTTAATATAGAATTTGCATTTTATTTTCTTTTAGAAAATTCCTATATAAAATCTGGTGTTGATTTGCATGATCTGCTCCTTTCCCCGTCCTCGTCACGTGCAGATGATGTGCTCTCCTCTCTTCTCGCTCCCTCCTGCGGTGGCCGCTTTCTTATAATCTTTTCTGTGGCTCCTGAGGAGCGGTCTGGGAATGTCCTGGTCACTGACCTCCCTCTCCGAGCAGCAGGGACACCGCACACTGACTGCTCCCTGACCGCCGGCTGTTTACCTTCTCTGACCTGGTTACAGGAGGTGTTTAGTTTTGGGTTATTGATGGTTTCTGTCTGGTTACTGTTTGCAGACATCCATCTTGTACAATGGTTTCCGTAGGACACAGTACAGTTATTCCATGCATAGCTTGTATGAAAACACATCAGTATCAGATGTTGGGTTTATGGCTTTTTCAGTTTTGGAAGCCTTAATTGTCATAAGGGTGAGATCAACCTGATCAATTCAGTAAAAAGTTATTTCTCAACTACTTAGAAGAAATCTGTCTACAAGTTTATCTGCCTAATCTGAGCGCTGGAATCAGTCTCTGTGCCACATCAATATGCCGTTATGTCACTTACTTGGCTGGTTTTAGTGTGTATTTGTTTGTGTTTTTTTTTTTTTTTGTTTGTTTTAATCAAATCCTTGTTTCTATCAGAAAACTGCCTGGTTTGCTGCTATGGTGTCCAACCAGAGCCCCACCGGTAATTGGCAGCCTTGGGTGTGTGCACTGTGCATAGGCTGAAAGCTGATAATCAGTGGTGAGGGCGGGTTATAAGCAGCTCCACATTCAGCGACTTGGTAAATCGGCAGCATATAAATCGGGGATTTTTTTTTTTTTTTCTCGCTCTCTCTCAAAACTCTATCACCCAGTAGGTGGTATCACTGGAATCACGGGGGGGGGGGGGAGGAAGAGGAAAAAAAAGAACTGTGACAGATTCCCTTTTAAAGAGGTGTGTGTGTGTCTGTGGTTTTTTTTTTTTTTTTGTTTTTTTAATATTTTTTTTGCCCATTTTAAAAAAAATCTAAAGATTTTTCAAGTTTATACAGTTCAGCCATGGTAATAAGCCGCACTTCCTTCTTAGAGTAGTTTATTACTACGTATGGACAGTATACTTGACGATTCTCAGTATTTTTAATTGGTTTTAATCATGTAACTAATACTACACTAAAGATGGCTTTTTTTTTTTTGTATTCCATTTTGTTTGTGGTTGTTTCTCTATAGGATTTGTACAAAACCATCGTTACTTTACTAATGCATATATATATTATATATACTTTTTTATTTTATTTATTTTTTATTTTTTTGTTACAGGTATAAACAGGACTGCATTAAGAGAGATCAAACTTCTACAGGAGTTAAGTCACCCGAACATTATAGGTGTAAGTATAGTGCAGTGTTTTCCGGCAGTGCGTATATTCCCGCTATACAAATGGCCATCTCGTCCACAGTTGGCCTTTAATTTAGCAATGTGGGACCTAAGCGAGTTTTTCTCATATTTTCACAAGCGTGGATGGTAGGAAACCCTGTTTCAGTAGCTTCCTAGGTCGAGCACTCCTCCCTCCTCTACATGTCTGAGCAACACCCCCCCCCCCCTCCCCACACCAATAATGGAACAAGCATTTTTGCACCACTAACCGAAGGTTAAAGTGTAACTGTTTTACTTTTTATTTCATCAATAATACTCATGAAAATCAGGAACTGTGTTATATATTTTTCTCTCTGCCAGAATTGATCCAAATTCTCAATTGTGAGGTAAAATCAGTGTTCAGTGAAGACTTCCCATTACTGAGATAGGAGATGGCAGTTGGTGCTGATGAGATTCTATGGAGGGAGGAGCTAGCGGCAGAGCTCCGCCCCTCCTCTTGTTATCATAGAATCTCATCAGCACCAACTGCCATCTCCTATCTCGGTAATGGGAAAGTCTTCACTGAATACAGATTTTACCTGAGAAATTTGATAATGACTGATCAATTCCGGCAGAGAAAGAAGCAGATTTCTGATACTATACTGATATTACAGAGTTCCTTATTTTCTCATGCACTATGGATTTATGAAACAAACTAAAATGACAGTTATACTTTTAAGAGAGAAACTGTTAATGGGGTTGTCAGAATTAAATAATAAAACAAAGTGTTGTCTACTTAAATGTAAAGGCTCAAATGGGTTAAAATACTAACAGGTGCATTACTTAACCCCAATGATGCCTCTCGGTCCCCTTCTCGTATATATTCCTGCTCCAGAAACGCCATCACTGCAGAGGAAGCAGAGACCACCAGGAGTTTGTTGGAAATGGAGCAGCTGGTGGTGGGGGGCGGTTTTCTCACATTAAAGGGAACCAAACATCAGGATTTTCGTGTATAAGGTGCATCCAGTGCAGTACTGGCACTATCATGCACATTGTGTACATACCATCAGGGGGCATCTCGGGTGTTTAGTTAGTGAAATCCAACTTTATAAAGTTTGAAAATTCGTACACTTTTTGATTGACGTGTGCACCTCTCTCCTAATGTCCGGGCGGGTTATGCACATGTATCCCCGCCGCCCCCTGTTCCTCCCTCTCTCTGGTTGTTTGCAAATTTCTCTCTTCAGAAACATGGCACCGGAGTTGGCACCTGCGCATAGCGCTTATCTCCGGCGCCATGTTTCTGAAGCCCGCAGTACTTGGTATTTTGTAGGAGAGGGCGGCGCATGCGCCCTCGCTTCTTCAGATCCCGCTGTGACCGTGGGAGCGCGCGTGGTCACAACAGGACTGCAGAACAGCTGATGGGAGGACGCTACGACACCGTGCCAGCACAGCAGCCGCCTAGGACACCGGGACGCGACAGGAAAAAGCCGACAGTAGGATTCTTCTCACTGTCCCGCAGGTATGTTTGGAGGAGGAGAATAATGAATGAGGAGGAGGAGGTGATCGCGTCCTCCCATCAGCTGTTCTGCAGTCCTGTTGTGACCACGCGCGCTCCCGCGGTCACAACGGGATCTGAAGAAGCAAGGGTGCATGCGCCGCCCTCTCCTGCAAAATACTAAGTACTGTGGGCTTCAGAAACATGGCGCCGGAGATAAGCGTTATGTGCAGGCGCCAACTCCGGCGCCATGTTTCTGAAGAGAGAAATTTGCAAACCACCAGAGAGGGAGGAACAGGCGGCGGGGTGGGGGGCGGGGATACAAGTGCATAACACGCCCGGACATTAGCAGAGAGGTGCACACGTCAATCAAAAAGTGCACGAATTTTCAAACTTTATAAAGTTAAATTTCGCTGCCTAAACACCCGAGCTGCCCCCTGATGGTATGTACACAATGTGCCTGATAGTGCCAGTACTGCACTGGATGCACCTTATGTAGGAAAATGCTGATGTTTGGTTCCCTTTAATCCTCTCCTTTTCCAGCATTGATGCACTATGGTCACCTGCCGGTCTTTGCTCATATCCTAGGAGTTATGGTGGTTAGTGTAAAGCAAGACTGCCAGGGTGCGACCACCAATGCATTGGTGCTGGAGCTGCTGGCGCCTTTAGGCAGTTGTTGTTTTATTAGTTTACGCTTGCCTTGTGTTCATACAGATGGGTGACCGGCCAAAATGTCAGTGTCACCAGTTTAGCTCCTACGAAAATGGAGCCAGTGTTCCATTACCTAGATGTCGTCTACCTTTTGTGGATTTATATATATGATTCATATAGGTGTGCACAAAAAAACCCTGAATTAATAAAAGCATTACCACCTCTTTTCTGTTTAATAGAAATGATCTGATAAAAGTGTACAAAGAATAAAAAGGTAAAAAAAAATTTAATTGACAATAAAAAAAAAACATAGTAAAATCTGATAAAAATTGGCCACCCACGATTTTTCCAATATTTTTTCTATTCTCAATGACGTTTTACCTTTTTATTCAAAATATAATGGCAACAAAGAGGAATAAATATCCTCCAAAAATTAAATATTACTTACAACAAAGAAGGGCTGCAGTGTGTACATTGCCCAAGCCAAAAACTAATACTCTACCAGGATACAGTAAACCCCCACTAGGTGGAGGCATCACAGGTACAGGAGGAGCAAATCACACACACACTTCCAAACATGGAGGGGGCGATTGCTGGATGGTAAAACTGCACACTCATGGCTCGCATAGAGCACTGTTCACACATGCACAGTCACAAGCCCGCAGCCTGTTAGGTGACTCCTAAAACCAGAGGTGTATCTAGGCTTTCCGGCACCTGGGGCAAGAATTCAATTTGTGGTCACGTGCCGACTAGACATGTATGGCCTCGCTCAATAAAAATGAATTAAGGCCGACACCTCTAGTGAGAATGTGGCCAGAAATATAAAAATGTCATGCTTGTGCTCATATGACCGTCCACTCTTGTCACTGGCACCGGAGAATCCTAAAAGTGTGCAAGCGCTGTGAGAATTCAGAAGCCTGTAGTCACCTAGAGAGACTGGAAACTTTCATCTCAAACCTGGACAAGACGTTACTTATACAGTTAAGCATTGTAGCCCAATTCTTAAGGCTGCTTTACACCAGACAATCTATCGTGCGATAGATCGTCGGGGTCACGGTTTTTGTGACGCACATCCAGCATCGCTGGCGATGCCGGCCTGTGTGACACCTCCTAGCGACGCAGTATCGCTCACAAATCGTGAGTCGTGTACTGCTCGCTAGGTTCCATAATATCGTTTAATTTAGTTGTTCATCGTTTCCAGGGTAGCACACGCCGCTCCGTGTGACACCCCGGGAACGATGAACAGCAGCTCACCTGCGTCACGCGGCCGGCTATGTGAAGGAAGGAGGTGGGCGGGATGTTTACGTCCCGCTCATCTCCGCTTCCATTGGCCGGCGGCCGTGTGACGCCGAACGTCCCTCCCACTCCAGGAAGTGGACGTTCGCCGCCCACAGCGAGGTCGCACGAGAGGTAAGTATGTGTGACGCGGGTTACTGACTTTGTGCGACACGGGCAGCGATTTGCCCGTGACGCAAAAAGGACGGGGGCGGGTACGATCGATTGTGAAATTGCACAGTCGGTCGTACCGTGTAAAGCAGCCTTTAGTAAAGGTGTTGTCCAATCTCACAATTTATGTATTGTTACTTGTGTATAAGATCAGAACTAGTAACAGCACCAGAACCACCAGAGGTACAGAAATACATAATTGTAACACCCAACAGTACAGAAACACAGCATCACAACCACCAGCAGTACAGAAATTCATCAACCGAATCACCAGCAGCACAGAAGTACATCCATATAACCCCATAAGATTAGAAACACTGCTTCAAAACCCTCATCCGTACAGAAATACATAATCAAAAAGATTAACACCTAATCTGAGAGCAGCATAACGTAGGGGGCAGAGATTTTGATTCTAGCGATGTCACTTACTGTGCTGCTTAGTGTAGTTTTGATAATCTACTGCTGATTTAAACAGTGATTTTATCATTAGAGGACTACTTGGCTTGCTGCCAGGTAGTCCAGCATATTCATGAGGTCTGTATAACTGCTAGATCTGCAGCAGAGAAAACATTGATTTATCAAAATGACAGCAAACAGCTCAGTAAGTGACACGTCGCTGGAATCATGGTCTGTCTCTACATTATGCTGCTTTCAGATGGGGGAACAAAAGCCTCGAATTGCACTCTCACCAGTGTAAAATGATGGGGCAGTGTCCATCTGCGATTGATTTTTCATGATATATTGGCATGAAAAAAGAATTGCAGCATGCTGCGAGTGTCTGAGAGTCTCGGCTCACACACCTATACAGATCTTCGGAAGCGTGTGAAACATCGCACTGCAATTGTATGTCATCACAGTGCAGTACAATGTACGCAGAGACAGTCCATGGAGAAGGGGTAGAATTACTCCCTCCGTTTTCTCTTGTCCAAAGCTGTGATCTGATCGCAAGATTGGATCACAGTCGCATGACACTCGGCTCACGCTCGCAGCAGAGCCTGAGTCGAGTGTCATTAGCATATCACATCTGATGCTCTCGCATGGGAAGCAATGCGCAAGTGGGACTGAGGCCTAACGATGAGAATTAGTCAGTATCACAAATACAGGCTGGAGTCACATTAGCGTATGGCATCCAATGCGAGTGCAACGGATGTGATAAGCTAATGATCCTCGACTCGGGCTCTACTGCCAGCGTGAGCCGAGTGTCATGCGACTGTGACCTGATCTTGCGATACATGCACACACAGACACATTACAGATATTATTATTAATATGGGGAAGCCAGCAGCAGCCTCACTCACCTCCCCCACTTGTCTCCATCCAGCTCCTCCTCGGCATGTGGCTGTGCCGCACTGTTTGGTGGCCATCACTAACAGACATGGCCACACACAGAGCACAGTGACACTGCTGTAGATATATATCACAGGAGAGGCTGGGGACATACAGCAATGGGGGACATTCAGATCTGAGGTGGTATACAGCACTGGGGTGCGGGACGTACAGCTCTGGGGGTATATAGCACTGGTTTGGGGATATACAGCTCTGGGTGGTATACTGGAGTGGAGGTATACAGCTCTGGGGGGTATACAGCATTGGGGTGGGGGGACAGACTGTTCTGAGGGGTATATAGCACTGGGGTAGGGTGAATAGACAGTTCTGGGGTTATATAGCACTGGGTGGGGTTAATACAGTTCTGGAGGTATATAGTCCTGGGTGGGAGGGGACAGGACATACAGCTCAGCGTGAAGTTGATGCTTCGGCTCCTGTTTGACAGTGTCTTCATCTGTGCGTTGAGCCTAGAATGTACGGGCTCCTTCCAGGTTAGTGGGCGTGACCAGCTTCATGACAACTCATACTTTGAAGAAGCCCGTACATTCTAACATCTACCTTTTTCTATTGGATGCAGTGCACGCTGCGTGTTGGCTTCGCCCACAGATGAACTTGGGCTCTGCAGACCTCAGAGAAGGCTGCATTCAGGTGAGAATGTAAGAGCCATCAGCCAGGGAAGTGTGGATGCAGGCATGAGCGCTGCGGGCCCTGGAACTCAGCCCGGGGGCCGCAACATACATCACCGCCCTTGCTGAAAGTTGCTGACGCCATCCCTAGCCACTAGGAAGACTCGGTGCTGCATCAGTCGGCCCGACAACGCCCCCCCCCCCCTGACACTGCGCCCGGGGCAGATGCTCCGCCAGGCCCCCCCTAGATGCGCCTCTGCCTACAACCCTTGTCATGGGACCTTTTATGCTTGTAGGTACCTACACTAAATATAAAAATAGCAACAAAGAGGAATAAATATGCTCCAAAAATTAAACATGTACAACTGCAGCCCTTCTTTGTTGTAAGTAATGCTTAATTTTTGTAGGATATTGAGGGTTGTAGGCTTCCGTATTCTGGCCATAAAACCAACTAAAACATCGTATGTTTTTGTACAGGATGCAGCCAGGCCCCTTCTGTTAGGCCTTGTAATTAGAGTTCCTGTCCCTGTATGGTGCACCGATGGAGTACGGCTTGGCAATCCCAGCTGATCTAATAGTATGGGCGTCACCTAATAGGCTGCGGGCTTGTGACTGTGCATTTGTGAACAGCGCTCTATGCAAGCAATCTGTGTGTGGTTTACCATTCAGCAATTGCCCCCTCCATGTTTGGAAGTGTGTGATTTGCTCCTCCTGCACCTGTGATGCTTCCACTTAGGGGGGGCTTGGTTGTATCCTGCTGGAGTACTAGTTTTCTTTATCGTTCCTTATGGGAGACCCAAACCATGGGTGTATGCTACTGCCCCCGGAGGACACACAGTTACTACACTCAAAAACGTGTAGCTCCTCCCTCCTAGCATATACACCCCCTGCTAGCCAGATCTAGCCAGTTTCTTGCTTTGTGTCAGGAGGATCACACACACACATGCATTCTCTTTTGATTTTTCATTTTTTCTAAAGATTTGGAAGAAAAGCGGGTCCACTGGACTCCCGGCATGTCCCTTCTCACCCCCCTGGCGGCGGTGCTGTTAAGGTTGACTTCAGGGCAGGAGCCCTTCATGCCGCGCTCCTTCACCATCCCTTAGTGGCTCTGGCTTGAAGTTGGAGCCAACACGGTTCTCACTGCCTTGCAGGAGACCGGCCTCCATCCGCAGCCCTTGTGCAGGACCCTGCTGGAAGGAGCACTGGACCCCCACCCCACCAGGGACTGGGCCCTGCGTCTCAAAGCTAAGTATAGAGACGTTATTCAGAGGGTCCTTCTGCAATGTGGGGCACTTTTTATTGTGGGGGACAGTGATGCTTGATAATGCTGCTTTTACTGTGTTTCCGGCCGGTTCCACGGTTTCTTACTGGGAACCGCGCCGATGATGCCTGATTCTCGGCCGCATGTATAACTCTAGGCCCCGGCTTCAGCCGCGGCCTAGTTTCGTTTTCGTTCCCCTGCATGTCAGTCATGCAGGGGGACACTGCAGAGCCGCCCGCCGGCCGCTCTGCACAGGGGAGGACGCTCCTTTTTGAGGAGATGATTCCCTCCCCTGTACATCTCCTTCGCCCTCTGATTCCCGCTCCTGGGGTAACCCCCGCCCCCCCCCCCCCCCCTCACTCTGGCGCCATTTTCTCAGCGTCTCAGTACTCTGGTCGGCGCTGGCAGAGGGAGTGAATATCTGGCTGGGGGTCCAGGCCTGGAATCCGGAGGGCACTCATATAGTGGCCTGATAAGTCACAACCTCTGGTTGTGCACTTTTATTCACTCTCAGGGCATTCTGAAGGAGTTAATTCTTTATCATAGAATCTCCTCCTCAGCAGCATGTCTCACACTAGGAGCAAAGCTCCAAGGCTGTACACTACATGTTCTGCATGTAAGCTCATATTGCCTGAACCGACACACTGTAACGGTTCTTATGTGGTGGATAGTGGCAAGATGCCTCAGCCGGGATTCTCCCCAGGCTGAACCTCTGTCTTGGGTATTCTAGCCATTCTAGACAGAGCCCCCGCCTCTGCAGCATGTCACAGAGCGAGACTGCAGGCTGTTTTTTATTATCCACTGCAGGTAGTCTCGTACGGCCTTACCGAGCTCATAACATGGGAGCTCATTCATGGTCCCTCCAGCCCGGTTTCGGTGGCTGACCCCCGTGGGAATCCTATTCCAGGGGTCGGCTGTCCCGGCATCTGCTGAGCATGCAGCCCCCTTCTCAGGGCGGTTTTCTGCTTCGCTCAGCAAAGCTCACAAGGGACTCTCCTTCTGGGACCCTGTCCTCCCCGTCCCGCAGCTCCGATTACGAGCTGACTCGCTGGACGAGGAGGATGTCTCTACCACGGGCTCGGACGCTACTTGATGCACATTGATCCGTCCGTTGGTGACGCAGATGCGAATGATTGGATCGTCCATTATTCTTGTACTGGACCTCCATCCGCCTGATCAGGGAAGTGTTCCCCGCTGGCAGAAATGCATCACTATGCCTTTAACATGACGAGGAGTGTGTTCTTTAACCACTCCAGTTTTCAGCCCGCCGCGTCCAAGCCCACAGCCTATCCTGCAGACCCCACAGCGGAGTTCTGCTGCCTGTCTCCCCCTCCCATCTGAGGTGGTCTAGGAGTGTACTCATTCGCCAAGGGTAGCCACTCCGGTATCTGGACTTCAGCCCGGATAGTTGTATCAGTGGCTGACGGCACCTCTATATGGATCCCACAGTACAATAATTTTGTACTGGACCTCAATCCGCGCTAGGTGAACACAACGTGTGTTCCTTAACCTCTCCAGTTTTCAGGCCCCTGTGACCAAGCCCAGGGTCCGCTCTGACAGTCGCTTCCCATGAAGCGTGCTTCTGAGGACTGGATTTCCCCTGTCCACCAATGGTGGTCAAGTAGTGGGCTCATTCACCTTCGGTGGCTCAGCCCGGGCCGTTATGTCAGTGGCTGATGGCTCCTCACTTACGGTTCTGCGGTCCGCCCGGTTGTCCTTTGGGCCAAGTTCGGTATGGGGACGGCAGGAGCTTCGTTCTCCTCAGCTTACAGCAGTGCGGTTTTTTTTGTACCTTCTCTGGAGGAGATGCATTCTCTCACAGGGACTCTATGCCAAAACGGTTGCCTGAACTTCCAGACTCAGTTCTTTCATCCTATACCAGATCTGCCATGCTGGACGCCGCACGGCGGTGATCTGGGCTACCTTCCTCGCTATCCGCAAGCTCCTGTGGCTTCGGATTTCGAAGGCAGATGCCTCTATGGAGGTTCCCTGCTGGGCTCCCCCTTGGTGGGACCAGTTTCCTCGGAACCAACTGAGTGAAATTAAGGAAGCTCTTGGCGGGGAGTATTCTTCCTTGCCACAAACCTAAATCAGGGAACCTGTCCAGGACAGGAATCAGTTGAGGTTTCGGTGGTTTCCGTTCCTCCATCTGGTCGTCCTCTAGCTCAGCCTAGGTTCATAGAACCAAATAGCTCGAAGCTGCGTCTTCAGAAGGCCGCAGGAGATGCTGTCACTGAGTCAGCTTCCTCCGAGCTATTTAGCCACGCCAACAACCTCCTCGGTCGGTGGCAGGCTCTCTCCACGTGGCGACGTAGGGTTCTAACACGTCTCCGTTCAGTGGGGGCGAGATTATATCTCCCTTGGCTACAGGATGGACTTCTGTCCACCCGCCAAACAGATTTTCTCTGTCATCTCCTCCCTGCTCCAAGGCCGCCGCCTTCTCACAGGCCGTGGCATTTCTGGCAGGCCGATGGAGTAATTGTACCGGTTCCCGTCTGGGAACGGTTCTGAGATTTTTGCTTAAATCTATTCCTAGTCCCCGAAGAGGGCGGTGCCTTCCGACCTGGATCTTTAGCTTTTCAAGCATAGCCAGGTGTGGCGTTTTCACATTGAGTCTTGGTTTTGTTCCGTGTGTTTTTTTTCACCGGATCAATCAAGACCCCAAGGCGATTCCCTAGCAACCATCGGCATCAGAGATGCCTATCGGCAGGAGTCAATCGCAGTTTCACACCAGCGTTGACTACGTTTTGACAATCGGAGTGGTCCAATCGTGGTTCTTCCCTTGGGGTTAGCCAAGGCCCCTCGAGTATTCTCATTGGGGCAGCTGTGATCAGGGTCCTGCCCCCCTAGGGGTTGGCAGTTATTTTTAGCCCTGGACGGCCTTCTTGTCGGGGTTTCATCCAGTGCTGGCTCTTAGCAGAGTGCTTCGCTCACTCTCGCCACTCTGACCTATCGGGTGGCTTGTCTTCTGTCCAAGTCCACTCTGTCTTCGAACCAGAGGTTCTCAGGGCGTCAATGGAAGCGGTTCCTTGCCCAGTTTTTCCTGCGTCCTCTGAGACCGGATGTTTTCCGCTGTACAAGCGAACTCACTCCTCCCACGGGGTGGTGGCTTCGCCACAGACCTGGGGCTCGTTTCAGTGGTGGCTTCGGCCACTCTGTCTCAGGGGCGCTCCTTTTCTGGCCCGTTCTGGGTAATCCTCACCAGGATAGCCTATCCGCCTTGGGAGCGGTATATCTCCATCGTGGAGCGCAGGGCGCTTGGACTCTGTCCGAATCAGCCCTCTGGATCAATGTGCTGGAATTCAGGGCTGTATTTCTTGCTCTCTAAGCCTTCACCATCTGTGGGCGGCTAGGCACATTCGAGTCCAGTCGGACAACGTGATAGCGTTTTCCTACACCAGCTTCCAGGGCGGGACACTCAGCCGCCTGGCAATCATGGCGGCTCAACATCCTTCAGTGGACAAGGGACTCCTAGTCCACCGTATCCGCAGTCCACATCCTAGATGTGAAAACTACGAGGCAGGCTATTTCAGCTGTCCTACCGTGGTCCACAATCCTCAGGTTTTGCGGTAGACACACTGGTTCATGTTTGATCCCAGCTTTGTCTCTTTACGAATTTCACCCTCTACCTCTTGTCCTGTGCAAGATCGGTAAAGGGGGCCGTCGGGTCATTCTTCCAGACTGACCTAAGCAGGCTTCGTACTCTGACCTGCTCCTTCTGTCCGTTGGGTTGCCTTCGCATCTTTCGGACCGTTCAGACCTTTTCTCAAGAGGTCAGTTTTTTCGTCGTCAGAATTCTGGATTCTCAGATTGACGGCGTAGCTCTTGAGTCCTGGGTCTTAGCGACTTCTGATATCCTTCCTGAAGTCATCTCCACTTTGACTCGAGCTCCAAAGTGTCCTTTGACCTTTTTTGGCCTTGCCGACCCTCCTGTCCCTTCCACAGTCCGGTCTACAGCTAGGACTATCCCTCATTAAGGGACAGGTCTCGGCTCTGTCAGTATGTGCCAGCGGCGTATCGTCCGGCTGGCTCCGGTGCGCTCCTTTAAGGGCGCATCTCACATCATTCCGCCTTCCGGCGGCCTATGGAGACCTCGGACCTTAATCCGGTCCTCACGGTTCCCGGAAACCCCCCTTTGCGCCGTCTTCGGGAGGTTTCTTTGTTGTGTCTTTCACAGAAAGTAGTTTTTCTAGTGGCTATAATTTCCCGCCAGAGAGTTCTGGCTGCGCTCCCTCGGAGTCACCCCCTTTTTTGGTCTTTTGCATCAAGACAAGGTGGTCTTCATCCGACTCCGGACTTTTTCCCTAAGGCGGTTACTGCTTCCACCTTATCCGGGGCAATTTTCCTGCCTTCCTTTTGTCCAGCTCCTGTTCATCGCTTGAGGAAGCGTTGCATATCCTAGATCTGGTGCGGGCGCTCCGGATCTACGTGTCTCGCACCGCCGTTATTAGACGGTGCACCTCTCTGGTGCTGACTGTTCGTCAGCGTAGCGGTCTCTCGGCATCTAAGCCGACCCTGATCGTTGGCTTAGGTCAGCCATTTCTGAGACTTACAAGTGTACTCAAGTGCCTTCCCCACTGGGGATCAGAGCACATTTGGTCAGACCTGTCGGCGCCTTTTTTTCTTGGGCTTCAGGCACCAGGTTACGGCTCAGTAGGTCTGTCAGTCTGCAGCTCGAATTAGTCTGCATACTTTTTCGAAGCACTACCCAAGGCATGCTCATGCTCTGGCAGACGTGGGCTCGGCAGACGCATTTTTCCAGCGTCTGTCGCCCATTTGTGAAGTTAGGTTTGCCTGCTTCTCAATTGTCTGTTTATTCCCACCCATGGACTGCTTTTGAACGTCCCATGGTTTGGGTCTCCCATAAGGAACGATAAAGAAAAAGAGAATTTTGTTTACTTACCATAAATTCTTTTTCTTATAGTTCCGTCATGGGAGACCCAGCACCCTCCCTATTGCCTATTGGCAGGTTTCTTGTTCCGTGTGTCTTCACCGGCTGTTATTGTTGTAGACTGAGGTTCCGGTTCCTCCGGATTTTACTCTGTCTCTTCTTGTGGGTGGATGTCCTCCTTCAGCTTTTGCACTAAACTGGCTAGATCTGGCTAGCAGGGGGTGTATATGCTAGGAGGGAGGAGCTACACGTTTTTGAGTGTAGTAACTTTGTGTGTCCTCCGGGGGCAGTAGCATACACCCATGGTTTGGGTCTCCCATGACGGAACTATAAGAAAAAGAATTTACGGTAAGTAAACAAAATTCTCTTTTTTGGCCTGGACAATGGACACCTGCAGCCCTTCTTTGTTGTAAGTAATGTTTAATTTTTGAAGGATATTTATTCCTTTTTGTTGCTATTTTTATATTTTGAATTAATAAAAGGTAAAACTTCATTGAGAATAGAAAAAGTATTGGAAAATATGATTAAAAAGTAGGAGACCAATTTTTGAGATTTTACTGTGGTTGTTTTTGGGGTTTTTTTTTCTATTGTCCATTTTTTTTTTTTTTTTTTTTTTTATCAGATCATTTCTATTACACAGAAAACAGGTGGTACAGAGCAACTGAGGGTAGACCTCACATAGTTATACCATCACCATAATAAACGTAATGTCACAATATTTTCCGACATTACAAATCCATTCTCTATATGGCTTTAAATCGGTAGTTTGATTTTCCGTAGTAGACCAGTTAAACAACCTAACCTTTTATAGCTCTTTGTGCACGTTTTTGTAGGTTCCAAACTGTTTGTACTGAACCATTTGTGCTCTCCGTGTACATACCCAGCACAGATGCGTTACACTTTATACACGTCATGTGTGTGCCAGGACTCATTGCTTCATTTGTATCTGATTATACAGCTGTCAACATTCTCCATGTAAACCAGGAAAACATACATATCTGTAAGCATTTGTTATCCTATATACAGTATCGGGTATTGTATCTATTACATTATGCAGAAGTTGTAAGTAATCCATAGGAAACTGCTTAGTAAATCTCTTTTGTTCTAGCTTTTGGATGCATTCGGCCACAAATCAAACATAAGTCTCGTGTTTGACTTCATGGAAACCGACCTAGAGGTAAGAAGCCGGAATTGGCAGCTTGGGATTCTCTAACCAGCTTATTAGGGTACAGTCACACTTTAGCGACGCTCCAGCGATCCCACCAGCGATCTGACCTGGTCAGGATCGCTTGTGCGTCGCTACATGGTCGCTGGTGAGCTGTCAATCAGGCAGATCTCACCAGTGACCAGCCCCCAGCCAGCAGCGACGCGTGGAAGCGATGCTGTGCTTGGTAACTAAGGTAAATATCGGGTAACCAAGCAAAGAACTTCGCTTGGTTACCCGATATTTACCTTGGTTACCATCGCACACCGCTTAGCGCTGGCTCCCTGCACTTCTAGCCAGAGTACACATCAGGTTAATAAGCAAACCGCTTTGCTTATTTACCCGATGTGTACTCCGGCTACGTGTGCAGGGAGCCGGCACTGGCAGCCTGAGAGCGGCGGACACTTATAACCAAGGTAAATATCTGGTAACCAAGCAAAGGGCTAAGCTTGGTTACCCAATATTTACCTTGGTTACAGCTTACCGCAGGCTGCAAGAAGCCGGCTCCCTGCTCCCTGCACATTCAGATCATTGCTCTCTCGCTGTCAAACACAGCGATGTGTGCTTCACAGTGGGAGAGCAACATCCAAAAAATGAACCAGCACGGTGTGTAACGAGCAGTGCTCTCACAGCAGGGGCCAGATCACTGCTCAGTGTCACCCACAGCGAGATCGCTAATGAGGTCACTGGTGCGTCACAAAAACCGTGACTCACTAGCGATCTCACTAGCGATCTCGCTGTGTGTGAAGCACCCCTTAGACCTCATACTTTATCTTAAAGCTGAAAGTTTATTCTACTCAGTGTAGACACACTTATCCTTGCAAGATAGGTGGAGATCTAATCATAAAATGGTCTATGACAAACGACAAACCAAAGGTCCTCTTTGCTCTATTGTATGAAGCTCATCAGTGCACATCAGATTGACTTAGGTCTTTTCTTTGTCGCTCCATTGGGAGACCCAGACAATTGGGTGTATAGCTTCTGCCTCCGGAGGCCACACAAAGTATTACACTTTAAAAAGTGTAACCCCTCCCCTCTGCCTATACACCCCCCCCGTGCATCACGGGCTCCTCTGTTTTTATGCTTTGTGTTGAAGGAGGCACACATGCACGCAAGCTCCACAATTTAGTCAGCAGCAGCTGCTGACTATATCGGATGGAAGAAAAGAGGGCCCATAACAGGGCCCCCAGCATGCTCCCTTCTCACCCCACTCTGGTCGGCGGTGCTGTTAAGGTTGAGGTACCCATTGCGGGTACAGAGGCTGGAGCCCACATGCTGTTTTCCTTCCCCATCCCTTAGGGGCTCTGGGTGAAGTGGGATCCTAATCGGTCACCAGGCACTGGGACCGTGCTCCCTCCACAGCCCCTGGGGGAATCTGCTGGACAGAAGCCGGGTATCTTCAGGGACAAGGCCCTGCTACTCTGAGGTACTCTGTGTCCCCTTGGGGACGGCGCATAGAGCGCCTGTGTTATGGACGCTGCAGCAGCTGCTGGGTGTGTTAGTGCGCCGGGACTACCGCGCTGACCGCGCTTGTTTGCCGGCCGCGCTTATTACTTTAGTCCCCGGCTTTTGCGGCCTAGTACCGCATACTCCCGCCCCCGGGCCTGCCAGTCAGGGGTAAGGGCGGGACGCTGCACTGGACGTCAGCGCTGAGGGCTGGAGCATACTTTGTATCCTCCTCCCCCCTCACTGAGCACCGTGGGGCACCAGATTCCCGCACTTTCTGAGGCACGCCCACGGCTCCCTCCTCCTCTCAGAACGCTGGCAGCCATTCCTGTCAGCACTTCAGACGCTGGAGAATTTCAGAGGGGAGACAACACCGAGCTCCACAGCTCTGGGAGGCCCGGGCAGGGAATCTGGTGGTCACACAACCGCTGCAGGCGGTCGGTAAGCCGCACCTGTTACTAGGTGCTGGCCCCCTGGGTGCCGAAGTGTATATTTATATACTTATTTTGTATACATTTACTCTATACGGCTGCACTATTTGCTTTTGGCTATATACCCTCACTGATTGCTCTAAGGGGAGACAACAGCATGTCGTCCGCAAAAAGCAAGGGTGCCAAGGCACAGGCTTACTTTGCAACCTGTACCTCATGTGCGGATGCTACCTGCAGGTTCCACCTACCCTCATTGTGTGCAATGTTCGGCCCCTGTGACACTCACTCAGCCGGAGCCTCTGCCACTGGTGGAACCCCCGGCCCAGGTGGAACCACCTGCTGCCACTGTCCAGGTGACAGGGACAGAGTTTGCAGTATTCGCTGACAAACTGTCTGAGTCTATGGATAAATGGTCTGCTAAAATACTAGAAGCTTTGCAGTCCAGACCGGTAACACTGGCCCCGGGCACAGTTGAATCATTGACCCCAGGCCCCCCTCGGTTGGAGCAGCAAAGTGCTCCTGGGGCGACTCATAGGTCCCACGGTGAGGACTCTGACACGGACCGCAGTCCCAGACCGACTAAGCGGGCTCGCTGGGAAATTCCCTCGACTTCATCACACTGCTCAGGGTCTCAGCATGAGGACTCTCTGGAGGATGAAGCGGAGGGGGCAGATCAGGGCTCTGATCCTGACACCGCTCTCAACCTTGATACACCTGAAGGGGACGCCATAGTAAACGACCTTATAGCGTCCATCAATCAGGTGTTGGATCTTTCTCCTCCAGCTCCTCCGATTGAGGAGTCAGCTTCTCAACAGGAGAAATTCCATTTTAGGTTCCCCAAACGTCCACGGAGTGGGTTTCTTGATCACTCCGACTTCAGGGATACAGTCCAGAAACACCGAGCTTTTCCAGATAAGCGCTTTACTAAGCGCCTTAATGACACTCGTTATCCCTTCCCCCCTGACGTAGTCAAGGGTTGGGCTCAGTGTCCCAAGGTGGATCCTCCAGGCTCTAGACTGGCGGCTAGATCCATAGTTGCAGTGGCAGATGGTGCATCACTCAAGGATGCCACTGACAGGCAGATAGAGCTCCTGATGAAATCCATCTATGAAGCTATTGGCGCGTCCTTTGCTCCGGCATTCGCAGCCGTATGGGCACTCCAAGCTATCTCAGCTTGTCAGTCTGAGATTAATGCAGTCACACGTGCCTCTACTCCGCAAGTAGTGTCCTTAACCTCTCAGGCGTCGGCGTTTGCGTCCTACGCCATGAATGCTGTCCTGGACTCTGCGAGCCGTACGGCGGTAGCATCCGCCAATTCGGTGGCAGTCCGCAGGGCCATGTGGCTACGTGAATGGAAGGCAGACGCTGCTTCCAAAAAGTTCTTAACCGGGTTGCCATTTTCTGGCGACCGCCTGTTTGGCGAGCGACTGGATGAAATCATTAAACAATCCAAGGGAAAGGACTCATCCTTACCCCAGTCCAAACCAAACAGACCTCCACAAAGGAAGGTACAATCGAGGTTTCGGTCCTTTCGGCCCTCAGCCAGATCTCAATTCTCCTCGTCCAACAGGCCACAGAAGGGTCAGAGGAACTCCGATTCATGGCGGTCTAAGTCACGTCCTAAGAAGACCGCCGGAGGAACCGCTCCTAAAGCGGCCTCCTCATGACTTTCGGCCTCACCAAACCGCATCCTCGGTCGGTGGCAGGCTCTCCCGCTTTTGCGACGCCTGGTTGCCACATGTCCAAGACCGATGGGTGAGAGACATTCTGTCTCACGGTTACAGGATAGAGTTCAGCTCTCGTCCCCCGACTCGTTTCTTCAGAACATCTCCGCCCCCCGAGCGAGCCGATGCTCTTCTTCAGGCGGTGAGCACTCTGAAGGCAGAAGGAGTGGTGATCCCTGTCCCCCTTCAGCAATGGGGTCACGGTTTTTACTCCAACTTGTTTGTGGTGCCAAAAAAGGACTGATCTTTCCGTCCCGTTCTGGACCTAAAACTGCTCAACAGACACGTGAAAACCAGGCGGTTCCGGATGGAATCTCTCCGCTCCGTCATCGCCTCAATGTCCCAAGGAGACTTCCTAGCATCAATCGACATCAGGGATGCTTATCTCCACGTGCCGATTGCACCAGAGCATCAGCGCTTCCTGCGCTTCGCCATCGAGGACGAACACCTTCAGTTCGTGGCACTGCCTTTCGGCCTGGCGACAGCCCCACGGGTCTTCACCAAGGTCATGGCAACAGTGGTAGCAGTCCTACACTCTCAGGGACACTCGGTGATCCCTTACTTAGACGATCTGCTTGTCAAGGTCCCCTCTCGGGCGGCATGCCAACACAGCCTGAACATTGCTCTGGAGACTCTCCAGAGATTCGGGTGGATCATCAATTTCCCAAAGTCAAAATTGTCACCGGCCCAATCACTGACATATCTCGGCATGGAGTTTCATACTCTCTCAGCGATAGTGAAGCTTCCGCTGGACAAACAGCGTTCACTACAAACAGGGGTGCAATCTCTCCTTCGAGCCCAGTCGCACCCCTTGAGGCGCCTCATGCACTTCCTAGGGAAGATGGTGGCAGCAATGGAGGCAGTTCCTTTTGCGCAGTTTCATCTGCGTCCACTTCAATGGGACATTCTCCGCAAATGGGACAGAAAGTCGATGTCCCTCGACAGGAACGTCTCCCTCTCGCGGGCAGCCAAGGCCTCTCTTCAGTGGTGGCTTCTTCCCACTTCTCTGTCGAAGGGGAAATCATTCCTGCCCCCATCCTGGGCTGTGGTCACGACGGACGCGAGTCTGTCAGGGTGGGGAGCGGTCTTTCTCCACCACAGGGCCCAGGGTACCTGGACTCAGCCAGAGTCCTCTCTTCAGATCAATGTTCTGGAGATAAGGGCAGTGTATCTAGCCCTAAAGGCGTTCCAGCCGTGGCTGGAAGGCAGGCAGATCCGAATTCAGTCGGACAACGCCACGGCGGTGGCATATATCCATCACCAAGGCGGCACACGCAGTCGGCAAGCCTTCCAGGAAGTTCGGCGGATTCTGCTGTGGGTGGAAGCCACAGCCTCCACCATCTCCGCAGTTCACATCCCGGGCGTAGAAAACTGGGAAGCAGACTTTCTCAGTCGCCAGGGCATGGACGCAGGGGAATGGTCTCTTCACCCGGACGTGTTTCAAGAGATCTGTTGCCGCTGGGGAACGCCGGACGTCGATCTCATGGCGTCTCGGCACAACAACAAAGTCCCGGCATTCATGGCACGGTCTCAAGATCACAGAGCTCTGGCGGCGGACGCATTAGTTCAGGATTGGTCGCAGTTTCGACTACCTTATGTGTTTCCTCCTCTGGCAATGCTGCCCAGAGTGTTACGCAAGATCAGGTCCGACTGCCGCCGCGCCATCCTCGTCGCTCCAGACTGGCCGAGGAGGTCGTGGTACCCGGATCTGTGGCATCTCACGGTGGGCCAACCGTGGGCACTACCAGACCGACCAGACTTGCTGTCTCAAGGGCCATTTTTCCATCTGAATTCTGCGGCCCTCAACGTGACTGTGTGGCCATTGAGTCCTGGATCCTAGCGGCTTCAGGGTTATCTCAAGAGGTCATTGCCACTATGAGACAGGCCAGGAAACCAACGTCAGCCAAGATCTACCACAGGACGTGGAGGATCTTCTTATCCTGGTGCTCTGATCGGGGGTTTTCTCCCTGGCCATTTGCCTTGCCCACTTTTCTGTCCTTCCTTCAATCCGGAATGGAAAAGGGTTTGTCTCTCTGCTCTCTTAAGGGACAAGTATCGGCGCTCTCTGTGTTTTTTCAAAAGCGTCTAGCCAGGCTCCCGCAGGTACGCACGTTCCTGCAGGGGGTTTGCCACATAGTCCCTCCTTACAAGCGTCCGCTAGAACCCTGGGATCTGAACAGGGTGCTAACGGCTCTTCAGAAACCACCTTTCGAGCTAATGAGAGATATTTCTCTATCACGTCTCTCGCAGAAGGTGGTCTTCCTAGTGGCAGTCACGTCACCTCGGAGAGTGTCTGAGCTAGCTGCACTGTCATGCAAGGCCCCCTCCCTGGTGTTTCACCAGGACAAGGTGGTTCTGCGTCCGGTTCCGGATTTTCTCCCTAAGGTGGTATCCCATTTTCATCTCAATCAGGATATCTCCTTACCTTCTTTTTGCCCTCATCCAGTTCACCAATGTGAAAAGGATTTGCACTTGTTAGATCTTGTGAGAGCACTCAGACTCTACATTTCCCGTACGGCGCCCCTGCACCGCTCGGATGCGCTCTTTGTCCTTGTCGCTGGCCAGCGTAAAGGGTCGCAGGCTTCCAAGTCAACCTTGGCTCGGTGGATCAAGGAACCAATTCTTGAAGCCTACCGTTCTTCTGGGCTTCCGGTTCCGTCAGAGCTGAAAGCCCATTCTACCAGAGCCGTGGGTGCGTCCTGGGCATTGCGGCACCAGGCTACGGCTCAGCAGGTGTGTCAGGCGGCTACCTGGTCGAGTCTGCACATTTTCACGAAACACTATCAGGTGCATACCTACGCTTCGGCAGATGCCAGCCTAGGTAGGCGAGTCCTTCAGGAGGCGGTTGCCCACCTGTAGGAAGGGGCCGTGTTACGGCTCTATTACCGAGGTATTCTTTTACCCACCCAGGGACTGCTTTTGGACGTCCCAATTGTCTGGGTCTCCCAATGGAGCGACAAAGAAGGGAATTTTGTTTACTTACCGTAAATTCCTTTTCTTCTCGCTCCTATTGGGAGACCCAGCACCCGCCCCTGTTCCCTTCGGGCTGTTGTTCTTTTGTGTACACATGTTGTTCATGTTGAACTGTTCTGGGTTCATGGTTTTCAGTTCTCTGAACATCCTTCGGATTGAATTTACCTTAGACCAATTTATATGTTTCCTCCTTCCTGCTTTTGCACCAAAACTGAGGTGCCCGTGAGGCACGGGGGGTGTATAGGCAGAAGGGGAGGGGCTTTACACCTTTAAGTGTAATACTTTGTGTGGCCTCCGGAGGCAGAAGCTATACACCCAATTGTCTGGGTCTCCCAATAGGAGCTAGAAGAAAAGGAATTTACGGTAAGTAAACAAAATTCCCTTCTTTTCAACCTATGTAACATACCCGAGCCGGTGTACCATAGTTGGAGGTCCCATTGGTCACACACAAATGGATTGGTCCAAGAATGTATTGTAAAGATGAGCTATGCAATTTATGTTGCTGTGGTCTGGCGTCAAGCCCTCCAGTGGCAGCCATTTTTTTTTTTTTTTATTATTTTTTTTTTTCCCCCAATCACCAGAATTTTTGGCAGCTTACTATGCCCCATGTTGACTTAGGACCTAAGAAGCACTAGATATGGGCACAGAAGTGAAGACCAGCTGTCACAGACCCAGACTGGACATCAGATCAGGGCAGCATGAATTAAAATGTATAACTGGTGGAGGAAGGCTGAACTAGATGGACCATGGTCTTTTTTTTTTTTTTTTTTTTTTTTTTTTCATCCTATGTAATACACTCGGATCTCTCTGAACTCACCTTTGTTAGGGTTTTCCAGTGCTAGCAAGTTATCCTTTCTTCGGCGCTCCATTGGGAGACCCAAACGATTGGGTGTATAGCTACTGCCTCCGGAGGCCACACAAAGCATTACACTAAAAAGTGTAAGGCCCCTCCCCTTCTGGCTATACACCCCCCGTGGGATCACGGGCTGCTCAGTTTTCAAGCTTTGTGCGAAGGAGGTCAGACATCCACGCATAGCTCCACTGTTTAGTCAGCAGTAGCTGCTGACTATATCGGATGGAAGAAAAGAGGGCCCATGCAAAGGGCCCCCAGCATGCTCCCTTCTCACCCCACTCTTGTTGGCGGTGTTTGTTAAGGTTGAGGTACCCATTGCGGGTACGGAGGCTGGAGCCCACATGCTGTTTTTCCTTCCCCATCCCCCTGAGGGCTCTGGTGAAGTGGGATCTTACCGGCCTCCAGACTCTGAGGCCGGGCTCCATCCACAGACCCGGAGATCCTGCTGGATACGGAGCTGGGTACCGTCAGGGACAAGGCCCTGCAACATTCAGGTACTCTGTGTCCCCGTACAGACAGACACAGACACACTCCAGCGTTGCTGGGTGTTCTAGTGCGCCGGGGACAGTAGCGCTGCGCGCTTGGGTTATACTCACTGCAGCTTAGCTGAGTGAGTTTATGTGTGGGGAACTACCGCGCCGGCCGCCACGGAGACTGCGGCGTGGCTGCGACTTGTGGTGCGCCGGGGACTTCGCGCCGACCGTGCTTTTACGACGGCAGCGCTTATAAATCTAGTCCCCGGCTTCTGCGGCCTAGTTACGTTTCGTTCCCGCCCCCAGCCCTGTCAGTCAGGGAAGGGGAGAGACGCTGTACAATAGTCAGCGCCGAGGGCTGGAGTCTTATTTACATACTCCAGCCCTCTCACTGGGCACAGTGGGACGCCAGTTTCCCGCTCTTTGTCTGCAGCACGCCCACGGCCCGCCCCTCTTCACAGGACGCCGGCAGCCATTCCTGCACGCAGTCTGAGCTGGAGAACGGACATAGCCCTGGGAGACCCAGACAGGGGATTCTGGCGACCACACACCCGCTGTTAAGCGGGCGGTAAGCAGCACCTAGGTGCTGACCCCACTAGTGCCACAGTGTTGTTTTGTGTACTTTTGTCTGTACCTATATATTGCACTGTACGGTCGCTTCTTGGCTTATACCCCTATATTGCTCTGAGGAGACAACAGCATGTCATCCGCAAAAAGCAAGGGTGCCAAGGCACAGGCTTTATATGCTGCCTGTACCGCATGTGGGGCTGATCTACCGGCAGGTTCCACTGACCCCCATTGTGTGCAATGTTCGGTCCCTGTGCCACTTCGTCAGCCGGAGTCTATGCTAGTAGTGGCCCAGGCAGAGACGCCTGTGAACCCTGCCCCGGTGACGGGGACAGAGTTTGCAGTTTTTGCTGATAAGATGTCTGTGACTATGACAAAAATTCTAGAAACTTTGCAGTCCAGGCCGGTCACTCAGACCATGGGCACTGCTGATTCAATGTTCCCCGGTCCCCCTCAGTTGGAACTAATCCGTGCTCCAAGGGGGGTCCCAGGCATCACAGGTTGAAGGCTCTGACTCGGACGACAGTCCCAGGCAGCCTAAGCGAGCTCGCTGGGAGAGACCCTCGGCGTCATCACGCTGGTCAGGGTCTCAGCGAGAGGATTCTCTGTATGATGAGACAGAGCTAGGTGATCAGGAGTCTAATCCTGAGACTGCTCTCAACCTGGATACCCCTGATGGTGACGCCATGGTGAATGATCTTATAGCGGCCATCAATAAACTGCTGGATATTTCTCCTCCAGCGGAGGAGGCAGCAGCACAGCAGGAGAAATTCCATTTCAGGTATCCCAAACGTAAATTGAGCTCTTTTCTGGACCACGCTGACTTCAGAGAAGCAGTCCAGAAACACCATGCTTATCCAGATAAGCGTTTCTCCAAACGTCTTAAGGATACACGTTATCCCTTTCCCCCTGACGTGATCAAACGCTGGACCCAGTGTCCAAAGGTGGACCCCCCAATCTCCAGGCTTGCGGCTAGATCCATAGTTGCAGTGGAAGATGGGGCTTCACTTAAAGATGCCAATGACAGACAGATGGACCTTTGGTTGAAATCTGTCTATGAAGCTATCGGCGCGTCGTTTGCTCCAGCATTCGCAGCCGTGTGGGCACTCCAAGCTATTTCAGCTGGTCTGGCGCAGGTGGACTCTGTCATACGTCCATCAGTGCCGCAAGTGGCGTCCTTGACCTCGCAAATGTCTGCGTTTGCGACTTACGCTATCAATGCGGTCTTGGACTCTACCAGCCGTACATCAATGGCGTCCGCCAACTCTGTGGTTTTACGCAGAGCCTTATGGTTAAAGGAATGGAAAGCAGATTCTGCTTCCAAAAAATGCTTAACCAGTTTGCCATTATCTCAAGACAGACTGTTTGGTGAGCAATTGGCGGAAATCATTAAACAGTCCAAGGGTAAGGACTCTTCCTTACCCCAGCCCAGATCAAGCAAACCTCAACAGTGGAGGGGACAGTCGAGGTTTCGGTCCTTTCGAGGTTCGGGCAGGGCCCAATTCTCCTCGTCCAAAAGGACTCAGAAGGAGCAGAGGAGCTCAGATTCCTGGCGGACTCACTCACGCCCAAAGAAAGCAGCCGGAGGAACCGCTTCCAAGCCGGCTGCCTCATGACTTTCGGCCTCCTCTCTCCGCATCCTCGGTCGGTGGCAGGCTCTCCCGCTTTTGCGGCATTTGGCTGCCACAGGTCAAAGACCGGTGGGTAACAGACATTTTGTCTCACGGGTACCGGATAGAGTTCAGTTCTCGTCCTCCGCCTCGGTTCTTCAGAACTTCCCCACATCCCGACCGAGCCGATGCTCTTCTGCAGGCGGTGTGCTCTCTAAGGGCAGAAGGAGTGGTGATCCCTGTTCCTCTTCAGGAACGAGGTCAAGGTTTTTACTCCAATCTGTTTGTGGTGCCAAAAAAGGACGGCTCTTTCCGTCCTGTTCTGGACCTAAAACTGCTCAACAAGCACGTGAAAACCAGGCGGTTCAGGATGGAATCTCTCCGCTCCGTCATTGCCTCGATGTCTCAAGGAGATTTCCTAGCATCAATAGACATCAAGGATGCTTATCTCCACGTGCCGATTGCTCCAGAGCACCAGCGTTTTCTACGCTTCGTTATAGGAGACGAACACCTTCAGTTCGTAGCCCTGCCATTTGGTCTGGCGACAGCCCCACGGGTTTTCACCAAGGTCATGGCAGCAGTGGTAGCAGTCTTGCATTCTCAGGGACACTCGGTGATCCCTTACTTGGAGTTCACTACAGACAGGGGTGCACTCTCTCCTTCAAGGCCAGTCGCACCCCTTAAGACGCCTCATGCACTTCCTGGGGAAGATAGTGGCAGCAATGGAGGCGGTCCCGTTTGCGCAGTTTCATCTGCGCCCACTTCAATGGGACATTCTCCGCCAATGGGACGGGAAGTCGACGTCCTTAGACAGGAAAGTCTCCCTTTCCCAGACGGCCAAGGACTCTCTTCAATGGTGGCTTCTTCCCACCTCATTATCACAAGGAAGGTCCTTCCTACCCCCATCCTGGGCGGTGGTCACGACAGACGCGAGTCTGTCAGGGTGGGGAGCAGTTTTTCTCCACCACAGGGCTCAGGGTACGTGGACTCAGCAGGAGTCCACCCTTCAGATCAATGTTCTGGAAATCAGGGCAGTGTATCTTGCCCTACAAGCCTTCCAGCAGTGGCTGGAAGGAAAGCAGATCCGAATTCAGTCGGACAACTCCACAGCGGTGGCATACATCAACCACCAAGGCGGGACACGCAGTCGGCAAGCCTTCCAGGAAGTCCGGCGGATTCTGATGTGGGTGGAAGCCACGGCCTCCACCATATCCGCAGTTCACATCCCCGGCGTAGAAAACTGGGAAGCGGCCTTCCTCAGTCGCCAGGGTATGGACGCAGGGGAATGGTCCCTTCACCCGGACGTGTTTCAGGAAATCTGTCGCCGCTGGGGAAGGCCGGACGTCGACCTAATGGCGTCCCGGCACAACAACAAGGTCCCAACTTTCATGGCACGGTCTCGCGATCACAGAGCTCTGGCGGCAGACGCCTTAGTGCAAGATTGGTCGCAGTTCCAGCTGCCCTATGTGTTTCCCCCTCTGGCACTCTTGCCCAGAGTGCTACGCAAGATCAGGTCCGATTGCCGCCGCGTCCTGCTCGTCGCCCCAGACTGGCCGAGGAGGTCGTGGTATCCGGATCTGTGGCATCACACGGTCGGCCAACCGTGGGCGCTACCAGACCGGCCAGACTTACTGTCACAAGGGCCGTTTTTCCATCTGAATTCTACGGCCCTGAACCTGACTGTGTGGCCATTGAGTCCTGGATACTAGCATCTTCAGGATTATCTCAAGGGGTCGTGGCCACCATGAGACAGGCTAGGAAGCCCACGTCTGCTAAGATCTACCACAGAACGTGGAAGATTTTCTTATCCTGGTGCTCGGCACAGGGAGTGTCCCCCTGGCCATTTGCATTGCCTACTTTTCTTTCCTTCCTGCAATCTGGTTTGGAAAAAGGCTTATCGCTCGGCTCCCTTAAAGGGCAAGTCTCAGCGCTATCGGTATTTTTTCAAAAGCGTCTAGCACGACTTCCTCAGGTACGCACGTTCCTGCAGGGGGTTTGTCACATCGTCCCTCCGTACAAACGGCCGTTAGATCCATGGGATCTGAACAGGGTACTAGTTGCTCTCCAGAAGCCGCCCTTCGAGCCTCTGAGGGATGTTTCACTTTCTCGACCTCACAGAAAGTGGCCTTTCTGGTAGCGGTCACGTCTCTTCGGAGGGTATCCGAGCTGGCAGCGCTGTCATCCAAAGCTCCCTTCCTGGTTTTTCACCAGGACAAGGTAGTGCTGCGCCCGATTCAGGAGTTTCTCCCTAAGGTGGTATCCTCTTTTCATCTCAATCAGGATATCTCCTTACCTTCCTTTTGTCCTCATCCAGTTCATCGGTATGAAAAGGATTTGCATTTGTTGGATCTCGTGAGAGCACTCAGAATCTACATTTCCCGCACGGCGCCCCTGCGCCGCTCGGATGCACTCTTTGTCCTTGTCGCTGGTAAGCGCAAAGGATCGCAGGCTTCCAAATCCACCCTGGCTCGATGGATCAAGGAACCAATTCTTGAAGCCTACCGTTCTGCTGGGCTTCCGGTTCCATCAGGGCTGAAGGCCCATTCTACCAGAGCCGTGGGTGCGTCCTGGGCATTACGACACCAGGCTACGGCTCAACAGGTGTGCCAGGCAGCTACCTGGTCGAGTCTGCACACTTTCACCAAACATTATCAGGTGCATACCTACGCTTCGGCGGACGCCAGCCTAGGTAGAAGAGTCCTGCAGGCGGCGGTTGCCTCCTCGTAGGGGAGGGCTGTTTTGCAGCTCTAACTTGAGGTATTAATTTACCCACCCAGGGACTGCTTTTGGACGTCCCAATCGTCTGGGTCTCCCAATGGAGCGCCGAAGAAGAAGGGAATTTTGTTACTTACCGTAAATTCCTTTTCTTCTAGCTCCAATTGGGAGACCCAGCACCCGCCCTGTTTCCTTCGGGATTTTTGTTTTTTTCGGGTACACATGTTGTTCATGTTGAACGGTTTCAGTTCTCCGATGTTACTTCGGATTGAATTTGTTTAAACCAGTTATTGGCTTTCCTCCTTCTTGCTTTAGCACTAAAACTGAGCAGCCCGTGATCCCACGGGGGGTGTATAGCCAGAAGGGGAGGGGCCTTACACTTTTTAGTGTAATGCTTTGTGTGGCCTCCGGAGGCAGTAGCTATACACCCAATCGTCTGGGTCTCCCAATTGGAGCTAGAAGAAAAGGAATTTACGGTAAGTAACAAAATTCCCTTCTTCTGTGACTTGTAGATTTGTGGGTCCCACTAATTGGATGCTCCCTGCTGCTCTATTTAGAGTCGGTGGTACATGACTGTTTGTCAATGCCATAGACTTAAGCGGGCTTTACACGCTACAATATTGCTAGCAATTGCTAGCGATCTCGTACGCAAAAGCACCCGCCCCCGTCGTGCATGCGATATTGTGTGATCACTGCCGCAGCGAACATTATCGCTACGGCAGCGTCACACGCAGTTACCTGGTCGGCGTCGTCGCTGTGACTGCCGAACAACCCCTCCCTCAAGGGGGAGGGATGTTCGGCATCACCGTGACGTCACTAAGCGGCCGGCCAATCAAAGCGGAGGGGCGGAGATGAGCGGGACGTAACATCCCGCCCACCTCCTTCCTTCCTCATTGCGGCCGGCCGCAGGTAAGGTGAGGTTCCTCGCTCCTGCGGTGTCGCACACAGCGATGTGTGCTGCCGCAGGAGCGACGAACAACATCGATAATCAATCATTGCCGATTTTTGGTTTTGGGACGACCTCTCCGTGGTGAACGATTTTCACCATTTTTGAGGTCGCTTAAGGTCGCTGGTCAGTGTCACACACTGCGATATCGTTAATGACGCCGGATGTGCTATCACTCACAATGTGACCCCGACGATAAAACATTAACGATATCGTAGCGTGTAAAGCCCCCTTTAAAGAGCAGCGCGGTGCAAGCACAACCCACTGCTGCACTGGGTTCCCCTAGCTCTGGTCTTGCATCTAGCGGAGAATGGGGAGGAACAGTCATCCATTCTGGAGCTTGATGTGCCTCCAAATAGTGGGGCCAGCAGAGATTTAACTTCTGGATGGTGGGTAATAACTCTCAGACTGGAAATCTTTTTAAAGCTATTTTCACAGTAGTACAGGTCACTGTGGAAAATGCCATCCAGTATCTTTGTCGCTCCATTGGGAGACCCAGACAATTGGGTGTATAGCTTCTGCCTCCGGAGGCCACACAAAGTATTACACTTTTAAAAAAGGGTAACCCCTCCCCTCTGCCTATACACCCTCCCGTGGATCACGGGCTCCTCAGTTTTATGCTTTGTGTGGAAGGAGGCACACATCCACTCATAGAAAAAAAAAAAAAAAGATTTCTCATACATAGTATGACGGATGGAAGAAAAGAGGTCCCCCTATGGGGTCCCCGGCATGCTCCCTTCTCACCCCACTATGTCGGCGGTGTTGTTAAGGTTGAGGTACCCATTGCGGGTACAAAGGCTGGAGCCACATGCCGTCTCCTTCACCATCCCTTATGCGGCTCTGGGAGAAGTGGGAGCCTCACCGGTCATTCACCTGCTGAGACCGTGCTCCATCCGCAGCCCCTGGTGGAACCTGCTGGACCGGAGCGGTTTCATCCCCAGGGACCGGGCCCTGCACCTTCAAGGTACTGTGTCCCCATCGGGGGGACGGTACGGGGAGAGAGGTCGCCTTTCTCCCCAGTAGCGCCGTCCGTTGTTTTTTCATCGGACTTCCCTGCCGGCCGTGCCTGCTTGTCGGGCACGGCCTTAAATTTAGTCCCCGGCTTCATCGCGGCCTAGTCGCGAAAAATCCCGCCCCCGGGCCTGCTTGTCAGGGGTAAGGGCGGGATTACCGACAGAGGGCTGGAGAATTTTTGCATGTCTCCCCTCCCCTCTCATTGACCACTATAGGGCCTCCAGATTCCCGTCTTTGCCGGCGCCGCTCATGGCTCCACTCCTCTATATATATATATATCTATATATATATATATCTATATATATATATATATATATATATATATATATATATAGATAGATATATTCCCATATACCCTCAGTGGTCGCTCTCCTAAGGGACACTTATTACTTACAGCATGTCGTCCACAAGGAGCAAAGCTACAAAGGCACAGATTTTTTTCGCGGCCTGTACCTCTTGTGGGGCTATGTCGCCTGCAGGATCCACCTACCCTCACTGTGATCAATGCTCGACTCTTGCTCAGCCAGAGCCTAGGGCACTTGTGGGCCCCTCGGCTCATGTAGCTCCTCCTGAGCAGGCTGCAGGGACAGAGGCACCGTCATTGGACTCTTTCGCGGAGAAACTCTCACTTTCTCAATCCATTGCACAGTCTATGGACAAATGGTCATCTAAGCTCCTTGAAGCATTGCAGTCCAGACCGGGCTCTTCACAGGCCCTGGCCCCTGTTAGTTTGTCTCCTCCAGGGCCTTCTCGGTCCGCGCCGCAGCGCGCTCCCAGGATAGCCCCTAGGTCCCAGGCGGAGGACTCCTGCCCGGATCGCAGTCCCAGACCGGCTAAGCGGCCTCGCTGGGACTCTTCCCCAGCCTCCTCACGCTGCTCTGGATCTCAGCTTGAGGACTCTCAGGATGACGAGGCGGACGTGGGAGCTCAGGGCTCTGACCCTGACTTCGCCCTCAACCTTGATACCCCTGAGGGGGACGCCTTAGTAAATGATCTTATTTCGTCCATCAACCAGGTGTTGGATCTCTCTCCCCCGCCTCCACCTGTAGAGGAGTCGGCTTCTCAGCAGGAGAAACACCAATTTAGATTCCCCAAACGTACGCGCAATACGTTCTTTGATCACTCTAACTTCAGGGACGCTGTCCAGAAGCCCAGAGCGGTCCTGGACAAGCGTTTTGCTAAAAGGCACTCTGACACGCGTTATCCCTTTCCACCTGAAGTCGTTAAGGGCTGGGCACACTCACCCAAGGTTGATCCTCCAGTCTCTAGATTGGCTGCTAGGTCCGTTGTGTCTGTTGCCGATGGCTCATCCCTGAAGGATGCCACTGACAGACAGAGCTCTTGGTGAAGTCTATTTATGAGGCCACGGGCGCGTCTTTTGCCCCGGCCTTTGCGGCTGTGTGGGCTCTCCAAGCAATCTCTGCATGTCTGACTGAGATCACTGCTGTCACGCGGAATTCTGCTCCACATGTGTCTTCCTTGACCTCTCAGGCATCAGCATTTTCGTCGAACGCCGTCCTGGACTCTGCTAGCCGTACGGCTGTGGCATCCTCTAACTCCGTGGAAGTCCGCAGGGCCATGTGGCTGCGCGAATGGAAAGCAGACTCTGCTTCCAAAAGGTTCTTAACTGGTTTGCCTTTTTCTGGCGAACGTTTGTTTGGCGAACGGTTGGATGAGATTATTAAGGAATCCTCGGGAAAGGACTCCTCCTTACCCCAGTCCAAACCTAAGAAACCTCAGCAGAGAAAAATCCAATCCAGGTTTCGGTCCTTTTGTCCCTCGGCCAAGCCCCAATCCTCTTCGTCCAACCGGCCGGAGAAAGGCCAGAGGAACTCTTATGCGTGGTGGTCCAAGTCACGCCCCCAAAAGGCCGCAGGAGGCACTGCCTCCAAGACGGCCTCCTCATGACTCTCGGCCTCATCTAGCCACATCCTCGGTCGGTGGCAGGCTCTCCCGCTTTGGCGACGCCTGGTGGCCACACGTTCAAGACCGATGGGTGAGAGACATTGTCTCATGGTTACAGGCTAGAGTTCAGCTCTCGACCTACGGCTCGTTTTTTCAGAACCTCCCCACCCCCCGCACAGGCCGACGCACTTTTTCAGGCGGTGGACGCTCTAAAGATGGAAGGAGTTGTGATTCCCGTTCCCCTTCAGGAACGTGGTCGCGGATTTTACTCCAACTTGTTCGTAGTGCGAAAAAAGGACGGGTCATTCCGTCCCGTTCTGGACCTCAAGCTGCTCAACAGACATGTGAGAACCAGACTGTTTCGGATGGAATCTCTCCGCTCGGTCATCGCCTCGATGTCACAAGGAGACTTCCTAGCATCGATCGACATCAAGGATGCTTATCTCCATGTGCCGATCGCACCCGAACATCAACGTTTCCTGCGTTTCGCCATCGGGGACGAACACCTCCAGTTCGTCGCATTGCCCTTCGGCCTGGCGACAGCCCCACGGGTCTTCACCAAAGTCATGGCATCCGTCGTGGCGGTCCTGCACTCTCAGGGCCACTCGGTGATCCCATACTTGGACGATCTCCTAGTCAGGGCCCCTTCTCGGGTGGCGTGTCAACGAAGTCTTACCGTCACTCTGGCGACTCTCCAGCAGTTCGGGTGGATCATCAATTTCCCGAAATCCAAGTTGACGCCGACCCAATCACTGACTTACCTCGGGATGGAGTTTCATACCCTTCCAGCGTTAGTCAAGCTACCGCGGGACAAACAGCTTTCTCTGCAGGTGGGGGTGCAGTCACTTCTTCGGAGTCAGTCACACCCCTTAAGGCGCCTCATGCACTTCCTGGGGAAGATGGTTGCAGCTATGGAGGCAGTGCCGTTCGCGCAATTCCATCTACGGCCACTCCAATGGGACATTCTTCGCAAATGGGACAAGAGTTCGGCTTCCCTCGAAAAGAACATCTCTCTTTCACTTGCAACCAAAACATCACTTCACTGGTGGCTCCTACCCACATCTCTGTCTCGGGGAAAATCCTTCCTTCCCCCAACCTGGGCCGTGGTCACCACTGACGCGAGCCTGTCAGGTTGGGGAGCGGTTTTTCTCCACCACAGGGCTCAAGGAACCTGGACTCCAATAGAATCGTCCCTTCAGATCAATATTCTGGAGATAAGGGCAGTATATCTAGCCCTATTGGCTTTCCATCGGTGGCTGGAGGGCAGGCAGATCCGAATCCAGTCGGACAACGCCACTGCCGTCGCCTACATCAACCACCAAGGCGGCACTCGCAGTCGTCAAGCCTTCCAGGAAGTCGGGCGGATTCTGCAGTGGGTGGAAGTCACAGGCTCCACCATCTCCGCAGTTCACATCCCGGGCGTGGAAAACTGGGAAGCAGATTTTCTCAGTCGTCAGGGCATGGACGCGGGGGAATGGTCTCTTCACCCAGACATGTTTCGAGAGATCTGTCGCCGCTGGGGAACGCCGGACGTCGATCTCATGGCGTCACGACACAACAAGGTCCCGGCCTTCATGGCTCGGTCTCAGGATCACAGAGCTCTGGCAGCGGACGCCTTGGTCCAGGATTGGTCGCAGTTTCGACTGCCATACGTGTTTCCACCTCTGGCAATGCTGCCCAGGGTACTACGCAAGATCCGGTCCGACTGCCGTCGCGCCATTCTCGTCGCTCCAGACTGGCCGAGGCGGTCGTGGTATCCGGATCTGTGGCATCTCATGGTGGGTCAACCGTGGGCACTTCCAGACCGCCCAGACTTGCTGTCACAAGGGCCGTTTTTCCATCTGAATTCTGTGGCCCTCAACCTGACTGTGTGGCCATTGAGTCCTGGCTCCTAGCGTCTTCAGGGTTATCTCAGGATGTCATTGCCACCATGAGACAAGCCAGGAAGCCAACGTCCGCCAAGATCTATTACAGGTCTTGGCAAATCTTCTTATCCTGGTGCTCTGATAACGGTTTTCCTCCATGGCCGTTTGCTTTACCCACATTTCTTTCATTCCTACAATCTGGAATGGACAAGGGTTTGTCCCTCGGCTCTCTCAAGGGCCAAGTGTCGGCGCTCTCCGTGTTTTTTCAAAAGCGTCTAGCCAGGCTTCCGCAGGTCCGCACGTTCCTGCAGGGGGTTTGCCACATGGTCCCACTTTACAAACGTCCGTTGGAACCTTGGGATCTTAACAGGGTTCTGATGGCTCTTCAAAAGCCGCCTTTTGAGCCGCTGCGGGATGTCTCTCTCTCCCGTCTTTCTCAGAAGGTGGCCTTCCTGGTGGCGGTCACATCACTTCGGAGAGTGTCTGAGCTTGCAGCGCTGTCATCCAAAGCCCCCTTCCTGGTTTTTCACCAGGATAAGGTGGTTCTGCGTCCTGTCCCGGAATTTCTCCCTAAGGTGGTATCCCCTTTTCATCTAAATCAGGATATCTCCTTGCCTTCCTTTTGCCCTAATCCAATTCACCAGTGTGAAAAGGATTTGCACTCTTTGGATCTAGTGAGAGCACTCCGGTTCTACGTGTCTCGCACGGCGCCCCTGCGCCGTTCAGACGCGCTCTGTCCTTGTCGCTGGCCAGCGTAAGGGCTCTCAGGCCTCCAAGTCAACCTTGGCTCGGTGGATCAAGGAATAGATTCTCGAGGCCTACCGTTCTTCTGGGCTTCCATTTCCTTCAGGGTTGAAAGCCCATTCTACCAGAGCCGTAGGTGCGTCCTGTGCTTTGCGGCACCGGGCGACGGCTCAGCAGGTGTGTCAGGCAGCTACGTGGTCTAGTCTGCACACTTTCACGAAGCACTATCAAGTGCATGCCTATGCTTCGGCAGACGCCAGTCTAGGTAAGCGAGTCCTCCAGGCGGCGGTTGCCCACCTGTAAGAGGGGGCCGTTTTCGGCTCCTTTTTATTGAGGTATTCTTTTACCCACCCAGGGACTGCTCTTGGACGTCCCAATTGTCTGGGTCTCCCAATGGAGCGACAAAGAAAAAGCGAATTTTGTTTACCGTAAATTCCTTTTCTTCTAGCTCCTATTGGGAGACCCAGCACCCACCCCTGTGCCCTTCGGGCTGGTTGTTCTTTTGTGTACACATGTTGTTGATGTTGATTTGTTCTTATGGTTCATGGTCTTCAGTTCTCCGAACATCCTTCGGATTGAATTTGTCCTAGACCAATTTATAAGTTTTCTCCTTCCTGCTTTTGCACCAAAACTGAGGAGCCCGTGATCCACGGGAGGGTGTATAGGCAGGGGGGATGGGTTACACTTTTTTTAAAAGTGTAATACTTTGTGTGGCCTCCGGAGGCAGAAGCTATACACCCAATTGTCTGGGTCTCTCAATAGGAGCTAGAAGAAAAGGAATTTACGGTAAGTAAACAAAATTCCCTTTTTTGTAATTACCAGATGTAATATATCCTAAGGTGTCATTCTCTCTCCAGGCAATTATAAGGGATACGAGCTTGGTCTTAACGCCGGCACATATTAAATCCTACATGCTGATGACTCTGCAAGGACTGGAGTACTTGCACCATCTGTGGATCCTGCATAGGGTGAGCGATTCTGTATGACTGCGACCTGTGCGATCCTGCTGTAAGCCCACTGGAGCTGATGATGCGGGGACCAAAATGCAGTTCCACTAATATGCATGTGAAGGCCACAAAAGGCAAGGCTTTACTTTTAGGTTGGAATCCCTTTTCATAAAAAATTTTTGGGTGTATTTTTTTATTTTTTTTTGAGCCAAAACAAGGCGTGGATTCAAAAGGAGTGTAGAATATAGTGCACAGTGTTACCACTGTAATGTGGCCATGGCCGTCTTATGTGAGGTGGAGATGGGCTTCAGATCTTATCATGGTGAATCATGTCGGTGATGTGCGTTACGTGTGATACCAGACAGGGACAGTATCATATTTGTGACATCCAATTTGTCTTTTGCAGGATTTAAAGCCAAATAATTTGCTGCTAGATGAGAACGGGGTCCTTAAACTGGCTGATTTTGGTCTGGCTAAATCATTTGGGAGTCCCAACAGAATTTACACTCATCAAGTGGTAACGAGGTATGTGACGTGGTTGTATTATTTTACAAGACTGGAGCACGATGAGACTTGGTGAACACAGAGTTTAAGGAGCTGAAACACTCCAAAACTTAAAATTCCTCAAATCTTTTGCAAAAAGATTGTGTGAACATAGGCGAAGGTCAACAGCAGCGGAGCTTCAGAGGTGTTGTCCCTATATAAATCTTCATTCTTCCTGCTTCGCAAAAGGAAGGGGCAAGTGCAGTGCGCCCCTGAGGAATCAAGGTTCAGACCATCGGCGTTGCCCGAACTTCTTGCCTCTTCCAGGTTGCTGGCAAGAGGCAGTTTTTGCCACTTCAGCCTGGGTGACACACGGAGGCTGCTCGATTCCCGCAATACAGCCAGAGTCAGAGCCATGCAAGCAGACTGAAAAGCATGGCGGCTGCTCCTACCCCACACTCTCTGCCTAGGTAACCACGCCAAGACTGCAGGGGGCCATTAACCTAGGCAATAATCAGTAAAATTAAAAACTCTTGCATTTGAGACAATAGCTAAATTGCAAACGTTCATGTTTTTAATAGCACTTTGTTGTTGTTGTTATTTATAGAGCACCATTGATTCCATAATACTGTACATGAGAAGGGGTAACATACAGAATACATATACAATTTACAATACTCAGACTAGTACAGAGGGAAGAGGGCCCTGCCCTTGCAGGCTTACATTCTATAGGATTTTGGGAAAGAGACAGGTGGGGTGTAAGTTGGGCGGCAGCTCTGCATGGTGGTGGGGCGGCAGCTCTGCACGGTGGTGGGGCGGCAGCTCTGCACGGTGGTGGGGCGGCAGCTCTGCACGGTGGTGGGGCGGTGAGGTCATTGTAGATTATAGGCATTTCTGAAGAGATGAGTTTTCAAGTTCCGTTTGAAGCTTGCAAGTGTAGAAGAAAGTCTGATGTGTTGAGGCAGCGAGTTCCAGAAGACTGGGGCTGCTCGGGAGAAAGCTTGGAGTCGGTTGCATGAGGAGCGAATGAGAGAGGAGGAAAGGAGGAGATCTTGGGAGGACCGGAGGTGGCGTTTTGGAGTGTAGTGGGAGATTAGTTCAGAGATATATGGAGGAGACAGATTACGGACAGTTTTGTAAGTCAGTGTTAGTAGTTTGAATTGGATACGGTGGAAGATTGGGAGCCAATGGAGGGATTTGCAGAGAGAAGTGGGGTGGTATTGAGGAGAGAGGTGGATCAGTTGGGCAGCAGAATTAAGGATGTACTGGAGCGAGGCGAGTGTTAGCAGAGAGGCCGCAGAGGAGGATGTTGCAGTAATCGAGGCGGGAGATTATGAGGGCATGCACTGGCATTTTTGTAGATTGAGAATTGAGGAAAGGGCGGATTCTGGAAATATTTTTGAGAACATGGGACAACCACCTTTTTAAGAGAGTGATGTGGATCCTGGCCAGTTAAAGGCTTTCCTATGTGCAAAATTCATTAACTTAAGCCTGCTGAAATATCTGAGTGTCCTCTTTCTTCCTAGGTGGTACCGGTCACCTGAGTTACTCTTTGGCGCTAGGATGTATGGCGTGGGCGTGGACATGTGGGCAGTGGGTTGTATTCTAGCAGAACTCTTGCTAAGGGTAAGTTATAGAATTTGGGTTGATGTTAATGAGACCAAAAATGGAAAGGTTGCTTTTTGTCATTTTATAACTAAGTACCTATTTAATATAGGTCCCATTTCTACCTGGGGATTCAGATCTCGATCAACTTACAAGAATATTTGAGACTTTGGGCACCCCAACAGAGGAGCAGTGGCCTGTGAGTATCATGAATATCTGGACTGGATGTGCTCGGAGTTACAGATGGCCAACAAATGCAGACCTTGTATGAT
Organism: Anomaloglossus baeobatrachus; assembly: GCF_048569485.1. Lineage (NCBI taxonomy): Eukaryota > Metazoa > Chordata > Amphibia > Anura > Aromobatidae > Anomaloglossus > Anomaloglossus baeobatrachus. Next base: position 861,106,341 of record NC_134353.1, on the reverse strand, counting down.
GGTTGTATAAGTTGTTGAGCCTTGCGCACTTTCAAATGTTCCATGTTCCTCCTGCGACTGGGGCTGCACGGTGAGTTTGGCTGCAACACCTAACAATCAAAGTTCAGTAGGTGTTGCTGCTACATTGCAGTGAAATACTAGTGAATGGGGTCTCATTGCAAGCACCCCCTCCACCCAGGGGTACTGCAACAAGCAAATTGTAAAAAATCTGCCACTGTTGAATGACTTGCTAGTTGTGGATGCAGCGCACTTAGGGTCACAGTGCCACTCTGTTCACTTGTATGGTGCTGTGATGTAGCAGCGACACCTTGCAAACTTTGGTCGTCAGACAGGTGTCTTTGCTAAACTCGCCGGGTAATGTCATCCTATGGTGCGTGCCCACGATCAGTGTTTGCAACTGCTACCAAAACGCTGCGTTGTACAGTACAAGCATAGTGGTTGGATTTCTAGAAATCCTGTGCCCGCTGTGCTTGTTTTTTCCACAGCAAACACTGACCTGTTGTGCGTCTTTCCAGATCGCAGCATGTCAATTGTTTGCTGCAGATTTGCATGCGTCCTCTGTAGGGAGAACACGAGCGAGAGAGACCGCAGCGCACTGAACCCTGATCTTGGGTGCGAGCAGCTGCAGTCTCCTGCGGCGGAGGCTCGCGGCCCTGCAGGTCAGGACCCAGTGAGTCCTGATCGTGGGCACAAACCCTAATGATGCTCTTTACGTTATGAGCAAAATGTTAGATATTCTTCCTTTTTAAAGCTAGATGGCTACAGAATCTGTCAAAAAAAATGAAAACCTTCCCATGAAGCATTGTCTATAATGCAGTGCCGTACAATAGTACAGAGTGCCTGTGCTCCTTTTAAAGACTTTGTACCAGGTTGGCAAACTATCACCTATGTATGCTATAAGTGATGACCTGCTGGTCTTTGGGAGTTTGATTTGAGTTGAGTTTCAACAGAGCCCCAATTGGATGGCACATAGGACAAACGTGTGCACTCGCTTCACTCCTTGTCTATTTTACTGCTGGAGAAAGCGGAGTGCCGCACTTGGCGATCTCCAGCAGTCTCATAGAGCATGAGTGGAGCTCGACCTCTAATCAGTCCAGGGATGGTGGTAGGTAGATTGCAATTTATAATAAGATAATATTGCTGATGAGTGCCATTTGTCTTTGCCTTTCAGGGAATGTCCAGTTTACCAGATTACGTGACATTTAAAAGCTTTCCTGGGACCCCGCTCCAACTCATATTCAGCGCAGCAGGGGACGATCTCCTTGAGCTTCTACAGGGTTTATTCACTTTCAGTCCTTGTTCAAGATTCACGGCTTCACAAGTACGTTGCTCCCTTCTTTTTTTTTTTTTTTTTTTTTTTTATTTATGTTTTTAAGAAATTGAGGTTTGTGCATAGTTCCTAGATTAACCATTAGAACACATACCTGGGGCCTCGCAGGCCTGCTAGGTTACTTGTTTTGTATGGTAGATTTCTATGGTTGCGTGTTCTAGGTTTAAAAGGGGTTGTCCACTTCTTGGACAATCCCTTTTCAAGCGATTTCATAAAGGACAACTTTTTATCAATCTGAGTGTTTGCCCCCATGAAAACAAAATCACTTATTCTGCCAGTATCGGCACACGCTCTCCGGGGCTCACACGAGCTTGTTGCATCATACAACACTATCACCACCGGCTTCCTCCTCTTTGCCTTCAGACGAATCGAACATCAAGAGGAAGTCAGAGCTGTGGCTGGAGGGGAGTAATTTTGATTTAATGGGGGGCAAACGCTCAGATTGAGAAAAAGTTGTCCTTTATGAAATCATTCACTCCACACAATGCAACTGGAACATAAAATATGGCAGAGGAACACATTCTGGAGGATTAGTACGGCGCGTGTATCCACCGAACAGCAGGCGATTTAATGCCAACTGACTGATCTTTGTTTCCAACAAGATCTATTTGGGAGGTCCCCATTACGCCAAAATCCATGTCTGGTTAGTTTTTATCTAATGTGTTTGGGTCCTTGACTGGATTCCCCAAATAACTACATTTCAGCAAGGAAAAGGTGGAAGTGCGATATCTACTCTCATCAGCACTTGCTATAAAGTCTACCAGTAGACCGTAAGAATGGGGGGTCAATAACTCTCGAGTTTTTTGTTTTGTGTTTTTTTTTTTGGGGGGGGTTGTTTATTGGTGTTTTCTCAATTTAGCTTTGCTGATATATATCTTGACCACTATTAGTTTGGTAATATCATTTATTTTTTATTTTGTTTTTTTTTCTCCATTGCTTTAGGCATTGCGGAAAAAGTATTTTAGCAACAGACCGGCACCAACCCCTGGACACCTATTACCAAGGCCCAACTGTTCTGTGGAAGCACTGAAAGAACAGCAAAACCTTACCTTAGGCATAAAAAGGAAACGGGTGGAAGGCTCAGAACAAAGTAGGTCACTGACTGCTACAGGTTTTGTTTTCTAAACTTAGAAAAGAGTAGTGTGGGTACCAACCACAGCCCACACCGTGATATGGCTGTGTGCCGTAGGCGTCGTCCTGAAAATGTCAGCGGTGTGGACTTCAAATAATGGTGCCCGGAGTTGGTGCATGTGTAGATAGAGCTCTCGGCTGAAGATCTCATCTGCACGTGCTCCGGCTCAAGCCCATTGATCTCGCGGCAGTGGACTTAAGGAAAATGGCACCCGGAGGTGGCGCATGCGCAGATGAGATCTTGGACTGAGAGCTCCATCTGTGCACGTGCCGACTCTGGGCACCATTTCTTCGAAGCCTGCACTGCTGACAGTTTCTCTGGAAGTTGCCTGCAGCAAGCATCTGGGACACCCTCTGCAGCATCACCCTACTCCACCACCGCCCCTGCCTCCTGTAACACTTCACCACCACTGCTGCCACCCGCACCCGGTAAGACAAGTCCAAATTGTAAGACGGACCTCAATTTTTTTTTTTTCCCTTTAAATTTGGGTTGCGTCTTATAATCCGGTGCGTCATATAAACCGAAAAATACTGTCCAAAAGAGGGCTAGCCCCTTTGAATCCATAATCTTATGAAATGCACCCTTTACAGTCCAATAATAAAAGTAGAAAAAGGTGTCAGTTTATACATATTACTGAGCAAACAATTTAGGTATGTGTGAAAATAATTGCTTAAAAAAAAAAATAGTACTGCTAATAGATCCGGAATCCGGTGCCCATATAAACCAATGGGGACCAGAATCCGGAGATTAAAAACGTTGGTGGAAGGGATAGGAGCGCGCGCGGTATATACTCACCCAGGCTGTGTCATGGTGGCAAACTCCTTCCGGAGCTGACAATTCAATATTCACTGTTTTCCACGCCCACAGGCGCGTGTAATTTGTTGCACTTAGACGCGCCCCCACCCTGAGTGGCAGCGCGTCAGCTTACTGCAACCAATTACAGGCGCCAGGACGGCCGGTGGGGCCGGGAAAGCAGTGCAAGTGTCTGCGGCTCAGTATGGTGAGTGTGCATGTAGAGAGAAACACATGCGGCCCGCTCCTGTCAGAAGAGTGTGCAGCTCTGCCAGTGATGTGATGTCAAACTCGTACAAGTCTGGCATCCCATCACCTGGCATGGCCTGCACTCTCTGAACATGAGAACACCTAGAAATACATGCACACTCCTGTCAGAAGAGTGTGCGGCTGTGTGGGTTATGCGATGTCAGACTAGTGTGAGTCCCTCGCAAGTGTGGCTTCGGTCTAAGAAAAACCACATGTGTTTTTGTTTTTTCGTTTTTTTTGGGTTTTTTTATTTTAAATTAAAAAAAGACATGCGGTCCCCCCCTAATTTTGATCCCCAGCCAAGATAAAGCCGGCTCGGGGCTAGTATTCTCAGCTCGCAACCGCCCCGTATTGCTGCATCTATTAGATGTGACAATTTTGGTGCTTTACTGGCTCTTCTCGATTGCCCTGGTGCAGTGGCAATCGGGGTAATAACAGCACACATCTGCTACTACGCCGTAGATTAGTGATGGCATAGGAGTCTGAGACACCTGCATCAATCTATAAGTGACAGTAAATAAACACAACCACAGAGAAAAATCCTTTATTTGAAAAAAAAAATAAAAACACACACCCTCCTTCACCACTTTATTAACCCTCAAGACCCTGCAGGTCTGGCGTAATCCACAAAAGGTCCCACGACGACTCATCCAGCTCTGCTACATCTCACAGCTAGCAGCCATAGAGAATGACCGCCGGCTGTGAGTGTAGCTTATAACTGAGCGCGATGAGCAATGTCTGCAGGCAGACGCTGTCACAGGCTGGGGGTGCGTCTGACTGCAACTAATCACAGATGACAGGACGGCTGGTGGGCGGGGAAAGCACGAAAAGCTGCGCAGTACAGGAATTGAATGCGCGAACCAGAAGCAGTTTGCCGCTATGACACCAAGTCTCCGTAAGTAAGAAACTCACTTAACTCTTGTGTTTTTTTTATTTTTTTCAATCAATTTTCCCAGTGCCGGATCTGGATCGTGCATCCGGGCATCTTTGAAACCGCGCGGATCTGGACTTTTAGAGTCTGGATCTGCTCAGCCCTATTTATCACTTAACAAAATACCAAGTGAATAAAAAAAGGGAAATCTTAATCAAACAAATATTTGGTGTGGTCACCCATTAATATTTTCTAAAACATTTTTACTTTGCAGCATTTTTTTCTACACTTGCCTAAAGCTTGCATATTATTGGATATTTTATATAATAAATGCAAAAACGTATACTAAAGTGTGTACACTGCCCAAGCCCAGGTCCATAACTCCATAACTAGAAAATCTTAAAGGTAACCTGTCAGGTGCAATATGCACTCAGAGCTACGAGCAGTTCTGAGTGTATATTTTTAATCCCTGCCTAACTGTCTCTGTATCTAGTAGCATAGATAAAGAGATCTTTAGAAAAAGTATTTCTAACAATCTTTTATCATATGTTAATGAGGCCAGCGACTAGTCGCTAGGGCGTTACTTCCCTTGGCTAGTCGGCCCCCTAAGCATGTAACCACACCCCTGTGGGCGTGGTAACATGCTAATGAATACAGGGGCATGATCGCGCTCACCTCTCTGCTGCCACTGAGGCAGACACTGTATTTTGGCTCAGTGTGATGATCCCTGGACATGCTTGCTATGAAGCCGGGTGTATGCGTCCTGGCTTCAAGCTTGTGTAGTGCACGTGACTGGAAGTGCCAGTGACTTCTAATCATGCGCACTGACCCTATGCCCAGCATTCTGAAGCAGTGCAATGGACACTGGTACGTGTGCCACTGCCAATGAGGTCGTTGGGCAGTGGGCATTTAATAGCATGTTGGCATGGCCCTATGGGTGTGCTTACATGCTAAGAGGGCAGAATGAGCGCAGGAACTAATTACCTTGTGATTAGTCCCTGCACTCATTAGCATATCATAAAGGATCTTTAGAGATCTCTTTATGCTAGTGTAGACAGGGACAGTTAGGCAGGGATTATCATTATGTACACAGAACTGCTCTTGGTTCTGGATGCATTTTGCACCGGACAGGTTCCCTTTTGACCAAGAAGGTCTTGGACGCTGATTCATCAAAGCTTTTGTAGCAGAAACCTGGGAGTAAGTGTTGCGACTTTTGTTTATCAAACTACTTTTCACCAACCCCGCTAGCGAAGCCGGGAGAGACAGGGAGTGGTGACGCCTTCTCTTGTATTTCATGACGAGCTGTGGTGTATTATACGCCATAAATCTTAGTGAGATTTCTGGTAAGGATCACAGCACTTTGACCCGCCGGATTTCATGAAGAAGCGTACACCTTTTTAATGCATAAGATGCCTCTGACTCCAGCATGACCCTCAAGACTGGTATGGATGCATTCAGGCATAAAAGGTGACACATAAGTGATAAGAATAAAAAGTGGTAGAAAAGGGAGCAAAGTGGTGTGTGGTGGTTTTAAATAAAAATTTTAATATCTGACTTCTCTGACTCTGCTTAGTTACTTACTGCTCAGGCTAAATGTATAATTATCATCTACAAACTCATTCTCAATCATTTTTCTGTACTGTGAAATAAATTTTTGCTAATGCACCCAATGTTCCAGAAAATATCTCTATCCAGCATTTGATTCTGAATTGTAATGTGAATGATACAGCATCTGATTACACACAGTGTATTACCACTTATGTTGAGCATTGTGTTGTGTTTTTGTTTTCCTTTGTTCTGAAAGTACAGAATATTACACATATAATACAGTAGAATTATACTTACTGCTATGTGACTGTTCAATCCAGAATGTGATAATGACATTTACCACTAAACTTCTTCTCCTGTAAGGTTAAGGTCAGATGGCAAAAACTGCAATCAACAGCAGCACAAGACATTTTTGTCCTTTTTTTCGTTTTTTCTTTTTTTTATTTGTTTCCTCTAAAACCACAATAAAAATAAAGCATTCTGCATTTCTAGCAATCTATTACCTTTTTTTTTTTTTTTTTAATTTTTTTTTTTACGTCGATCCTGTTAATCAGGGTGCAAGAAATCAATATACCGTTGAAACCTGAAGTTTACATACACCATCTATAAAGACACATCTGCATGTTTTTCTCACTGTCTGACATGAAATCAGAATAAACCTTTCCCGTTTTAGGTCAATTAGGAACCAAAATTATTTATATTTGCCAAATCCCAGAATAATGAGAGAGAATGTTTTAAGGCAATTTTATTACTTTCTGCAAAAGTTTACGTCCATTTCATTTGTATTTGGTACCATTTGCTTTTACTTTGTATGACTTGGGTTAAATGTTTTCAATATCCTTCCATATGATTCTCATAATAGTTGGTAGGAATTTGGGCCTATTCTCCCTTACAGAACTGGTGTAACTGAGCCATGTCTGTTGGTCGCCTTGCTTGCACCGGCCTTTTCAGCTTTGCCCATAAATTTTCAGTAGGATTGAGATTAAGGCTTAGTTAATGTTATGGAGTAGCCATCAATGTTATCCTTAAGCCACTTTGTAACCAGTTTGGCAGTATGCTTCAGGTCATTGTCCATTTGGAAGACTCATTTCCGCTCAAACTAAGTTCATGGCTGATGTCTTGAGGAATTTTTTTTTTTTTTTTCCCAGTATTTCCACTTTTTTCCTTATGATGCCATCTATTATGTGAAGTGCACCAGTCCCTCCTACTGCAAAACAACCCCACACCATGATGCTGCCACCCCCGTGTTTCACAGTAGGAATGGTGTTCTTGACCTTTTTAGCTTCTCCCCTTTTTCCTCCAAACATAACGATGGTTATTATGGCCAAACAGTTCCATTTTAGTTTCATCACCACAGGATGGCTCCAATAATTGATGGTTTTGTTCCTGTGTGCATTGGCAAACATTAATCTGGCTTTTTTATGTTTCTTTTGGAGTAATGGCTTTTTCCTGATCGTGGTTTTTCAGCCCATGTTGATACAGTACTAGTTTCACTGTGGATAATGACAACCTTACCAGCTTCCACCAACATCTTCACAAGGTCTTTTGCGTTTTGTCTTTGGTTGATATCCACATGTCTGACCAAAGCACGTTCATCTCTGGTACACAGAAACGGTCTCCTTCCTGAGTGGTATGATGGCTGGACATTCCCATCTTGTTTGTACAGATGAACAAGGCATTTTCAGGTATCTGGAAATTGCACCCAAGGATGAACCAGACTTGTGCAAGTCCACAATTCTCTTCCTGAGATCTTGGCTGATTTCTTTTGACTTTCCCATGATGCTACACAAAGAAGCAGTGTGTTTCAGGTGTGCACAAAAATACATCCACAGGTGTGTCTCTAATTAGCTCAGATGTTGCCAATCAACCTATCAGAAGTTTCCAAAGACATGACATCATCATATGGGCTGTCCCATATTGCTTAAAGGCATAGTACTCTTAGTGTTTGAACTTTTGACTTTTCAGAAAGTAATAAAAATGCCTTAAAACATTGTCACTCTCATTATTCTGGCATTTGGCAAATATAAATAATTTTGGTTTCTAATTGACCTAAAATGGCAAAGGTTTATTCTGATTTCATGTCATATAGTGAGAAAAACATGCAGATGTGTCTTTTTAGATAGTGGCATATGGTTGACACCCAGAAGTTTACATACACTAAGCGTGTACACTGGCATATGTCACCCACTGACAAAAAGTATACCATGTGGCTTCTGTGTATTATATTCTGATTCTATTTTTTTTCATGCCTTTTTTAATTTCATGATTTGATATTTCTATTGTGTTGACCATTTTCTCCCCCCCCCCCCCCCCCAACCCCTTCTTCTTTCAGAGGACATTGTGAAAAAGTTGAACTTTTGAAGACGTACCGATAATACCGAAAATAAATGCTGCTATTACAAACATCATCTTTGGACATGACGACCTATACGGGACGTGAACATCGACTCTGTAATATAATGTATAATAGTTTTTCCTACTGTTTATGGTAACAATATATATATATTTTAACTTTAGCTGCCCTGTATGAACATCTCTACTCAACCCCCCCAATAATTATATTTATATATTTAATTTGTTTTCCCCAAGTTATGAATCTGGTTATTAGAGATGTGGTTTACTGTAATAATCTATTAATAAATCTTCCCTTTGGTAAGACCTATAACCCTGGAAATGCAGCAGAAGTCCTAGTGTAAAGAAACTAAATAGAAAATACACACAAAAAACAGGTCATCTTCTCCATTCCTCGGGTATTACTTCACTCTCAGATTGCAATCTAAAGTGTGACCTGTACAAAGGAGGAGGATAGTCCGTTACTTCATCCTGACAATCCGGTGCCAACTGTCTACAAAAGGAAAGATCCTCCTCACCTCCTTACAGAAGAGCGTGACGCTCGTTGCTTTATTTACCCCAACAGTAACTGATCTCAGATGTTTTTTTTGTGTAGATTAAATGTACAAATGCTGGGTTTCCTGCTCGAATTATTTCACAGAAGTGTAAAATTTTGTTTTATATTAGGCTACTTTCACACTTCAGTCTTTTTGCATCAGTCACAATCTGTTGCCTTGAGAACATACGGTATCCTAAATATTTTGCTGGATTCAGATTTTTTCCCCCTCCATAGACTCGTATTAACGATGGATTGTGACTGATGGCATTGCGTTGCATATCCACCATGCGATGGATCAATCGTGGAATGACTGACTGACTGACTGTCGGGCGGAATGAACCAAAGAAGTCCGTGGGGCCTCTGTTAGGAGTCTCAACAGAGAAACCAGCCAGATATCCCTCCGGGAAGGGGGCAATACCCCGAAACAGCTGTCTGTGGATGGATACCTGGCCTTGGTATTTCCCTTGTTATATCTTTAAACTTGTCAAAAAGTTGGATATTGACCAAAAGGGCCACTTGTTATGGTGGTCTCCTAAAAAGAGCCACCCCTTGGCTGGGTCCTTCCCGGAGGGATATCTGGCTGGTTTCTGTGTTGAGACTCCTAACAGAGGCTCCACGGACTTTTTTGATTTGTATATTTCCCAGGGGGCAATGTACTTAGGATTTCACTGTCTTGAGCGCCTTCGCTTTCTGCCGGCAGTGTTTTCTCTGGCTGGTCTCCCCGAGATCAGTGATTGTTTTGTCTTGGGCGGAAGGAACCGACATTGTAACGTTTTTTGGAGCGTGGGAAAAAAATCGCACTGCGCAGGATTCCGTCACAATCCGTCAAGAGGTATAATGGTTGTCGATGGTGCAGGATTCCACCGTAATCTGTCGCACGATGGAATCCAGTGCTGGATTCTGTTATTTGCTACTGAGCATGCCCAGTATGTACACAATCACATTGCAAGGCTCCAGATAGGCGTGATATGAATAATTCCACACACAATTTTAGCTATAACAACATTTATTCTGCCCCTTTCTCTGAAAACTGTCACAGATGGCTATGAAAACACAGTGATAGGTCACCAAAATGTCTAGCACTCCCATTGGGCTGTCCCAAAAACAAACGGATCATGATGGATCCATCGTAAAACGGACACAACGGATGTAACGGACGCGATAGATCCGTTATTTGACAGGATTCCTGTGAATGTTATCCTGTGAAAAAAACACATCCGTTGCGTCCGTTGACAGCTAAAAAACGACGGATTTGAAACGACTGAAGTGTGAAAGTAGCCTTAGGTGACAAGATCACTACTGTGTATCTGGTAGACTGGGAAATGTATTTATCCCCTCCTGTTACTGTGTGTAAACTTGATCACCAGTTTACTAATAAGTCATGACATGCTGTGACAACAGTGTATTGCTGTTTGGGTATTTTGTAGTGCGGCTGACCTACAATGTAAGGGTCTGTTTACAACGGCAGATGGGCGACACAATACGACTTCTGATCGGTAAACGTTTACCCATCGGCTATCATTTAAATGCCTCTTTACACATGCGCACTGAGCCATCTGTACTTGAACGTTAGCGGCCATAGTTCTTGGAAGTGCGAGTCCTGGGCGAGAAGATCTATGCACCGCTGAGAAAATTAAGTGTGTGGTGTAAAAAAATTTTTATTATTACTTTTGTTCAAATCAAAGTTTATTAGAATAGAAGAAGATAATCAAACAATTGCACAGCGTGCAGGCTGAGGGTATATATCCAAGCTAGCTGCTAAAAACACAACAGTTCTTTGACTACACCTGTGCCACTGGCGACCAAAAATAACAAGTACAATTCGTATGTGTTTGAAATAGGAAGAACAAGTTGAAAAAAAAGAGATAAAGAAGAGGAGGTGGAAGAAGAATTTAGAGACAGTAAAGACAACAGAAACGTGGGAAAATAAGATGAAAGGGGAAGGGTACAAAGAGTTCCCACCCGAGTGGACGCGCCCTCCTACATCAAAACCACATTTTCAAGGCTAACCTTCTAGGTACAGAAATAAGAGAATGGAAAATTACCTACATACCTGCCCCCCCGTCAATCCATAGACCCATATCCGGTGAGTCCCTGAACATGATCCACGGGGCCCACGTAGCATCAACTTTGTCCTTGTTGCCGAGTGTCTGACCTATCAAGGTCTCCATCCTGAAGATCTCGTTGCACTCTGCTATGAATTCATCCCGTGATGGGATTCTAGTTTGCTTCCAATATCTTGGAATTAGGTTTCTGGCAGCTGTTAAAAAATGTCTTAATAAACCTTTCCTAAACCCTGAAGCAGAAACATTCCCGAGGGACAGGAGAGCTAACTCTTTTGTGAGCTGGATCTGCCTCAAGGAGAGTTTATTGAGTAACTGGAAAATGCTCTCCCAGAATGATCTCACCGGGGGACATGACCACCAGATATGAGTGAGGGTTCCCCTCTCCTTTTGGCATCTCCAGCACACATCAGAGGCTGATGGAAAGGCAGCATGGATACTCACAGGACACCTATACCACCTAGATAGGATCTTGTAGCACCTTTCCTGTGATATCACATTCAGCGAAGTTTTACCAATAAAGAGAAGGATTTTGGTCCGCTCCTCAGCCGAGAATGACCTCCCCCACTCTCTCTCCCATTTCCCAAAGTACCCAGGCAAGCCGTCCCTCGCACCTCTGCATCTGAGAAACAAGTCATACAAGGTCGAAATGGTATGGCCTGGAGGATCCTTCTCTAGGCAAAGGGCCTCAAAGGGTGTGAGTGCCCTATAGATGTCTACCCTCCTAGCCATAGACACTATAAAACTTTTCAGCTGTTCGAAGAAGAACCACATATCTTGAGATTTGTTGATATCTGAAGAGTAATTATCTAGGGGTGTAATACCTGTGTCTGAGATAAAGTCACGAATAATAGGATGGTCACTCTTCCTTTTATGGAGGAATGTTGATCTATGGAAACCCGCCTGAAAATCTGAATTACTATGGACCGGTGTCAATGGGCCTGGAATGGAGGACAAGTCAAGATATTTATTACCTCGGGACATAAAATTCCGCAATTGCTTTGTGATAAAGGGTACTGTGATAGAGCTGGAGCTGGGTGGTGCTCTGGTCCAAATAACTACCTTCGGATCAACATCAGATTGCGCACTTTCGGCTTCCACCCATCTTTTCGTTTCACCTGAGTTAAATAGATCCAGAACGCACGTCCCTAAAGAGGCGTAGCTATACAAAAGGAGATTAGGGAGTCCAGTTCCTCCCATATCCCTTGATCTACTCAATATTTTGTGGGAAATACGTGGGCGTTTATGTGCCCAGGCAAATTTGGTTATGCTAGATTTCAGACGTGAGAAAAAAGAGGCCGGCAATACTAAGGGGATGGTTTGGAAGTAATAAAGCAGCTTCGGTAACAGGTCCATTTTGATCGCATTTATCCTCCCAAACCATGAAAGCTGGAGTTTGTTCCAGGTATTGAGGTCTAGTTCTAACTTCCTGGAAATGTGGCGGTGATTTGATTTAAAGAGGTCAAGGGGATCTGCCGTCAGTTTAATTCCTAGGTATGTCAATGAATCCACCTGCCATTTGAAGGGGAGAGAGGCTTTGAGCTGAGTCACCAGCATTGGAGGAAGAGATATATTCAGTATTTCGGATTTATGAGAATTTATTTTAAAATTACTCAGAGATCCGAACCTCCGCAATTCAGCCATTATGTTGGGTAGACTAATGAGTGGAGAGGTAACGTACAGGAGCAGATCATCTGCGAATAAAGCTAATTTATGGTCCTGTTTGTGAAATGTAACCCCTTTAATTGATATATTGCTCCTCAATGCCACCGCCAGATGTTCCATGGTCAGAATATATAATAATGGGGAAAGGGGGCACCCTTGTCTTGTTCCATTACATATTGTAAAGGAATCTGAGAGGGAGCCATTTATTTTGATTTGTGCTGTGGGCGAAGAGTAGAGTGCTGTAACTCTGTTCATCATGTGCTCTCCCAACCCTATGTTTTTAAGGACCTGAAACATGAAACCCCAGTGCACCCTGTCAAACGCCTTCTCTGCATCTACCGACAGGATGCACATGGGGATCCTGTGACGTCTTGCGCCGTCAATCAGGGAGATGGTCCTCAGGGTGTTGTCCCTGGCTTCTCTTCTGGGCACGAAACCCACCTGGTCTGGATTTACCAGTCTGGGAAGAAGGTCTCGTAACCTATTTGATATCATTTTAGAATAAAGCTTGATATCTAGATTTATGAGCGAGATCGGTCTATAGTTGCAGCAAAGAGATGCGTCCTTCCCTGGTTTTGGTATAACTGTGATGTGGGCCATCAACGCCTGGGGAGGGAACGCACCCCCTGCAGATATATATCTACAGACCGATAAGAACAGAGGATTTAGAAGTTCTGAAAATTGTTTATAGAAACCCGCTGAGAACCCGTCTGGACCTGGGCTTTTCCCTGACTTCAAATCTGAGACTACCACATTGACCTCCTCCAGGGAGAAGTCCTCTTCCAGCTCCAGTAAGGTATCATTTGAGATGGAAGGGAGATTATGGGATTTCAGGTAAGCTTTAACATCATCTTGAGTCCCATATGTCGCTATGTGTCCCGATTGTCCCCTAATATCATAAAGCGCCTTGTAGTATGTGCGGAAGCCTGCTAAAATGTCCTGGTTGCTATGCACATGACCATCACTTCCTGGGTATTTTATGAAAGGGATGTAAGTATTCATGGAGCGGGGATGGAGGGCCCTTGCAAGAAGCTTCCCACTTCTATTTCCCAGTTGATAAAAGCGGCTTTTGAGACGTTCTCTTAAGCCCCTGGATTTCTGGTCTAATACCTCTAGTAATTTATGTCTGGTTGTAGAGAGTTGTGCGTAGGTTGTAGGAGATGAGTCCCGTTTGTGTTTGCTTTCTAGTGAGGCAATCTGGTTAGATATCTGCGTTATTTCAATGGCTCTTTCTTTTCTTTGTCGCTCCATTGGGAGACCCAGACAATTGTTTAGCTATGCCTCCGGAGGCCACACAAAGTATTACACTAAAAGTGTAAAGCCCCTCCCCTTCTGCCTATACACCCCCCGTGCTCACGGGCTCCTCAGTTTTTATGCTTTGTGCGAAGGAGGCAGACATCCACGCATAGCTCCACAGCTTGGTCAGCAGCAGCTGCTGACTAGGTCGGATGGAAGAAAAGAGGGCCCATAACAGGGCCCCCAGCATGCTCCCTTCTCACCCCACTTTGTCGGCGGTGTTGTTAAGGTTGAGGTACCCATTGCGGGTACACAGGCAGGAGCCACATGCTGTTTTCCTTCCCCATCCCTTAATGGGCTCTGGGTGAAGTGGGACCTGGATCGGTCTCCAGGCACTGGGACCGTGCTCCCTCCGCAGCCCCTGGGAATCTGCTGGATAGGAGCTGGGTATCGTCAGGGACAAGGCCCTGCTACTATGAGGTACTCTGTGTCCCCGTGGGGACCGTGCATGGAGCGTTGGTGCCATACACATTACAGCACTGCTGGGTGTGTTAGTGCGCCGGGCATGGAGCGCTTGTGCCAGACACTTTCCAGCTCTGCTGGGTGTGTTAGTGCGCCAGACATGGAGCGCTTGTGCCAGACACTTTCCAGCTCTGCTGGGTGTGTTAGTGCGCCGGACATGGAGCGCTTGTGCCAGACACTTTCCAGCTCGGCTGGGTGTGTTAGTGCGCCGGACATGGGGCGCTTGTGCCAGTCACTTTCCAGCACTGCTGGGTGTGTTAGTGCGCCGGACATGGAGCGCTTGGGCCAGACACTTTCCAGCTCGGCTGGGTGTGTTAGTGCGCCGGACATGGGGCGCTTGTGCCAGACACTTTCCAGCACTGCTGGAGGTGTTAGTGCGCCGGGGGACTACGCGCGGCCGCGCTTATTGCCGGCCTCGCTTATAACTTTAGTCCCCGGCTTCTGCGGCCTAGTGTCGTTTATTCCCGCCCACAGGCCTGCCAGTCAGGGGAGGGGCGGGACGCTGCACGGATCGTCAGCGGAGGGTTGGAGCATACATTAGTATCCTCCTCCCTCCTCACTCAGTACAGTGGGGCACTGGGTTCCCGCACTTTTCTTGGGCACGCCCACGGTCTCCTCCTCCTCACAGAACGCCGGCAGCCATTCCTGTCAGCGATTCAGACGCTGGAGAGGAGAGACAACAGGGAGACCCAGGCAGGGAATTTGGTGACCACACAACCGCTCTGAGCGGTCGGTAAGCAGCACCTGTGGTGCTGGCCCCACTGAGTACCGAAGTGTATATATATATATATATAGGCTTATAGGCTATACATTGCACTGTACGGTCGCTCTGTTGATTCTTGGCTATATACCCTCCTGGTTGTTCTCAGAGGAGACAACATGTCATCTGCAAAAAGCAAGGGTGCCACAGCACAGGCGTATTTTGCAACCTGTACCTCATGTACAGCTGTACTACCGGCAGGTTCCACTGACCCTCATTGTGTGCAATGCTCGGCCCCTGTAGCACTTACTCAGCCGGAGCCTCTGCTACAGGTGGCCCAGGTGGATCCACCTGCTACCACTGTCCAGGTGACAGGGACGGAGTTTGCAGCCTTTGCTGACAAACTGTCTGAGACTATGGATAAATGGTCTGCTAAATACTGGAAGCTTTGCAGTCCAGACCGGTGATTCAGGCCCCGGGCTCTATCCAATCCTTGACCCCTGGTCCCCCTCAATTGGAACGGCAAAGTGCCCCGGGGGTAAACCATAGGTCCCAGGGTGAGGTCTCTGACACGGACTGCAGTCCCAGGCCGCCCAAGCGGGGTCGCTGGGAAATTCCCTCCACTTCATCACACTGTTCAGGGTCCCAGCAGGGGGACTCTCTGGAGGATGAAGCGGAGGTATCAGATCAGGATTCTGATCCTGAAGCCGCTCTCAACCTAGATACACCTGAAGGTGACGCAGTAGTGAATGACCTTATAGCGACCATCAATCAGGTGTTGGATATTTCTCCCCCAGCTCCTCCAATTGAGGAGTCTGCTTCTCAGGAGAAATTCCGTTTCAGGTTTCCAAAGCGTACATTAAATATGTTTCTGGATCACTCTGACTTCAGAGACGCAATCCAGAAAAACCGAGACTGTCCAGACAAGCGTTTTTCCAAGCGCCTTAAGGACACACGTTATCCCTTCCCCCCCGAGGTTGTCAAGGGCTGGACTCAGTGTCCTAAGGTGGATCCTCCAATCTCCAGACTGGCGGCTAGATCCATAGTTGCAGTGGAAGATGGGGCTTCACTCAAAGATGCCACTGACAGACTGATGGAACTATGGTTGAAATCCATCTATGAAGCTATAGGCGCGTCTTTTGCTCCAGCATTCGCTGCCTTATGGGCACTCCAAGCTATCTCAGCTTGTCAGGCGCAGATTCATGCAGTAACACGTACATCTGTCCCGCAAGTGGTGTCCTTAACCAATCAGGCGTCGGCGTTTGCGTCCTACGCCATTAATGCTATCCTGGACTCTGCGAGCCGTACGGCGGTGGCATCTGCCAACTCGGTGGTACTCCGCAGGGCCATGTGGCTACGTGAATGGAAGGCAGACTCTGCTTCCAAAAAGTTCTTAACCGGTTTGCCATTGGCTGGCGACCGCTTGTTTGGTGAGCGATTGGATGAAATCATTAAACAATCCAAGGGAAAGGATTCATCCTTACCCCAGTCCAAACCAAACGGACCTCAACCACGGAAAGTACAATCGAGGTTTCGGTCCTTTCGGACCGCGGGCAGATCTCAATTTTCCTCGTCCAAAAGGCCTCAGAAAGATCAGAGGAACTCCGATGCATGGCGGTCTAAGTCACGTCCTAAAAAGACCGCCGGAGGCACCGCTCCCAAAGCGGCCTCCTCATGACTTTCGGCCTCCTCAAACCGCATCCTCGGTCGGTGGCAGGCTCTCCCGCTTTTGCGACGCCTGGCTGCCACAAGTAAAAGACCGATGAGTGAGAGACATTCTATCTCACGGTTACAGGATAGAGTTCAACTCTCGTCCTCCGACTCGTTTCTTCAGAACATCTCCACCCCCCGACAGAGCCGAGGCTCTTACGCAGGCGGTGGGCACCCTGAAGGCGGAAGGAGTGGTGATCCCGGTTCCTCTTCAGCAACGGGGTCACGGTTTTTACTCCAACTTGTTCGTGGTGCCAAAAAAGGACGGATCCTTCTGTCCCGTTCTGGACCTAAAGCTGCTCAACAAGCATGTGAAAACCAGGCGGTTCCGGATGGAATCGCTCCGCTCCGTCATCGCCTCAATGTCCCAAGGAGATTTCCTGGCATCAATAGACATCAAAGATGCTTATCTCCACGTACCGATTGCGCCAGAGCATCAGCGCTTCCTGCGCTTCACCATAGGGGACGAACACCTTCAGTTCGTAGCACTACCTTTTGGCCTGGCGACAGCCCCACGGGTCTTCACCAAGGTCATGGCAACAGTGGTGGCAATCCTACACTCTCAGTTAGACTCGGTGATCCCCTACTTAGACGATCTCCTTGTCAAGGCACCCTCTCAAGGGGCATGCCAACACAGCCTGAACATTGCTCTGGAAACTCTCCAGAGTTTCGGGTGGATCATCAATTTTCCAAAGTCAAATCTGACACCGGCCCAATCACTGACATATCTTGGCATGGAGTTTCATACTCTCTCAGCGATAGTGAAGCTTCCGCTGAACAAACAGCGTTCACTACAGCCAGGGGTGCAGTCTCTCCTTCATGGTCAGTCACACCCCCTGAGGCGCCTCATGCACTTCCTAGGGAAGATGGTGGCAGCAATGGAGGCAGTTCCTTTTGCGCAGTTTCATCTGCGCCCACTTCAATGGGACATTCTCCGCAAATGGGACAGGAAGTCGACGTCCCTCGACAGGAACGTCTCCCTTTCTCGGGCAGCCAAAGCTTCCCTTCAGTGGTGGCTTCTTCCCACTTCTCTGTCGAAGGGGAAATCCTTCCTGCCCCCATCCTGGGCTGTGGTCACGACGGACGCGAGCCTGTCAGGGTGGGGAGCGGTCTTTCTCCACCACAGGGCTCAGGGGACTTGGACTCAGACAGAGTCTTCCCTTCAGATCAATATTCTGGAGATAAGGGCAGTGTATCTTGCCCTAAAGGCGTTTCAGCCGTGGCTGGAAGGCAAACAGATCCGAATTCAGTCGGACAACTCCACAGCGGTGGCATACATCAACCACCAAGGCGGGACACGCAGTCGGCAAGCCTTCCAGGAAGTTCGGCGGATTCTGCTGTGGGTGGAAGCCACAGCCTCCACCATATCCGCAGTTCACATCCCGGGCGTAGAAAACTGGGAAGCAGACTTTCTCAGTCGCCAGGGCATGGACGCAGGGGAATGGTCCCTTCACCCGGACGTGTTTCAGGAGATCTGTCGCCGCTGGGGCATGCCGGACGTCGACCTAATGGCGTCCCGGCACAACAACAAGGTCCCGACGTTCATGGCACGGTCTCAAGATCACAGAGCTCTGGCGGCAGACGCCTTAGTTCAGGATTGGTCGCAGTTTCAACTCCCTTATGTGTTCCCTCCTCTGGCACTGTTGCCCAGAGTGTTACGCAAGATCAGGGCCGACTGCCGCCGCGCCATCCTCGTCGCTCCAGACTGGCCGAGGAGGTCGTGGTACCCGGATCTGTGGCATCTCACGGTCGGCCAACCGTGGGCACTACCAGACCGACCAGACTTGCTGTCTCAAGGGCCGTTTTTCCATCTGAATTCTGCGGCCCTGAACCTGACTGTATGGCCATTGAGTCCTGGATCCTAGCGTCTTCAGGATTATCTCAAGAGGTCATTGCCACCATGAGACAGGCTAGGAAATCAACGTCCGCCAAGATCTACCACAGGACGTGGAAAATATTCCTGTCGTGGTGCTCTGCTCAGGGTGTTTTTCCCTGGCCGTTTACCTTGCCCACTTTTCTGTCCTTCCTTCAATCCGGATTAGAAAAGGGTTTGTCACTAGGCTCCCTTAAGGGACAAGTCTCTGCGCTCTCTGTCTTTTTTCAGAAGCGCCTAGCCAGACTTCCACAGGTACGCACGTTCCTGCAGGGGGTTTGTCACATCGTACCTCCTTACAAGCGTCCGTTAGAACCCTGGGATCTGAACAGGGTACTGATGGTTCTTCAGAAACCACCGTTCGAGCCAATGAGGGATATTTCTCTCTCACGCCTTTCGCAGAAGGTGGTTTTCCTAGTAGCAGTCACTTCGCTTCGGAGAGTGTCTGAGCTAGCAGCGCTGTCATGCAAAGCCCCCTTCCTGGTGTTTCACCAGGACAAGGTGGTTCTGCGTCCGGTTCCGGACTTTCTCCCTAAGGTGGTATCCCCCTTTCATCTCAATCAGGATATCTCCTTACCCTCTTTTTGTCCTCATCCAGTTCACCAATGTGAAAAGGATTTGCACTTGTTAGATCTGGTGAGAGCACTCAGATTCTACATTTCTCGTACGGCGCCCCTGCGCCGCTCGGATGCACTCTTTGTCCTTGTCGCTGGCCAGCGTAAAGGGACACAAGCTTCCAAATCAACCCTGGCTCGGTGGATCAAGGAACCAATTCTCGAGGCTTATCGTTCCTCCGGGCTTCCGGTTCCCTCAGGGCTGAAGGCCCATTCTACCAGGGCCGTGGGAGCGTCCTGGGCTTTGCGGCACCAGGCTACGGCTCAGCAGGTGTGTCAGGCGGCTACCTGGTCGAGCCTGCACACTTTCACGAAACACTATCAGGTGCATACCTATGCTTCGGCAGATGCCAGCCTAGGTAGGCGAGTCATTCAGGCGGCGGTTGCCCACCTGTAGGACGGAGCCGGTTGCGGCTCTATTATGAGGTATTATTTACCCACCCAGGGACTGCTTTTGGACGTCCCAATTGTCTGGGTCTCCCAATGGAGCGACAAAGAAGGGAATTTTGTTTACTTACCGTAAATTCCTTTTCTTCTAGCTCCAATTGGGAGACCCAGCACCCGCCCCTGTTTTTTGTGTACACATGTTGTTCATGTTGAATGGTTTCAGTTCTCCGATATTCCTTCGGATTGAATTTACTTTAAACCAATTATAATTTTTTCCTCCTTCTTGCTTTTGCACCAAAACTGAGGAGCCCGTGAGCACGGGGGGTGTATAGGCAGAAGGGGAGGGGCTTTACACTTTTAGTGTAATACTTTGTGTGGCCTCCGGAGGCATAGCTAAACAATTGTCTGGGTCTCCCAATTGGAGCTAGAAGAAAAGGAATTTACGGTAAGTAAACAAAATTCCCTTCTTTTCAGGCGGGTACCATGTGAGATCAAAATGCCCCTTCATACACATTTCAGTGATTCCCACTGGATTGCAGGAGAAGTGGTATCACATTCATGATCTCTAATAAAGTTATGAATTGACTGGGTAAGGTCCGCTTTGCATAACTGATCCTGTAATAGGTTTTCATTCAGTCGCCAGGTGAAATTTGATTTGACACGAGGCCCTAACTGAATCGATAAGTAAATGGGAGCGTGGTCTGACCATATTATATTACCTATGGTCGCTTCTACTGTCATGTCTAGGAGGGCATGAGAAATGTGGAAGGAGTCAATTCTGCTATAGACAGAATGGACCGAGGAATAGAAGCTGTAATCTTTGGTGTCCGGATGAAGAATCCTCCATATGTCCACCAATCTCAGACCATGCATGTGCTTTTTGACCCTTTGTATGACTGAGGCCGGATAGGACGACTTACCCGAGGACACATCGAGGGCCGGGTTCATTGGTAGATTAAAATCGCCTCCTAATATCACCGGAGAGGAGTCCGCAAAATCTTCCAGAATTTTCCTCTCATCTGCACAGAATCTGTCCTGCCCCTGGTTAGGAAAGTACATGTTAGCAATAACAAAGATATTGGTTTTCCAAGAAAGCTTTAAGAAAATATATCTTCCCTTGGGGTCGATACAGAAGTCTAACACCTCTGGTATGAAGGACCTATGAAATGCCACGGAAACCCCCTTAGACTTAGCATCAGGATTCGAGCTATGGTGCCAAATCGGGTAGTAAGCCGAGGAACACTTAGGAATTGCATCTGACCTAAAGTGAGTTTCCTGAAGCATCAAGATGGCCACCCGTTGCTTATGACAGGAATATGCTATCTGTTTTCTTTTTTCAGGGACATTCAAACCTTTAACGTTGAAGGAGCAAAACGTGACACTATCCATAATGCAGGTCAGCTGGAAGCATGATGTGGTATCTGGGGGCTGGTCCAGTCAGGTGAGAGGGAAGGATAGAGAAGAAAGAAAGACAGAGAAAAGAAAGAGCAAGGTTTAGGTCAAAGGACCTAAAAGGTGGGTAAGGAACCCTAGTATTAAGTGGTGCAAAATTTCCATGGCAATGGATTGCCATTTGCACTAAGGGGGGTTAGAGGAAGCCAAGAACGGCAGCGAGTCCGTTCCTTACCCCCCGCCTCTAATACAATATGATATATCATTATAAAGCGCACTAACTATATGCTCCCGCTAAAACTTTATCATCTAAAGAAAAGTAAACATCATAACAGGCTATTATTCTAGGCATTGACCCCAATCAGCATTCCCGGTAGGTGAGCAAAGTGTTCAGATCAGGGACAAGATTCTAGTAATTGTAAAAAACAAGAAAATCACATGGGTCTCCCGGGCTTATTTCTCAAAAGGCCCAAATCTTCGCCTCTAGACGGTCCAGCCCCACAGGGTCCAGTCAGTAAAGGCTAGGGGAAGACACTCCGAACCAGGTCCACCAGGTGGAGGGTCCAAGTGGATGTATAACACAAACAGTTTACTGCTTCCTCCTATGAGGTTTAACCCCTTAGTGACGGAGCTAATTTTCACCTTAATGACCAGACCAAATTTTGCAATTCTGACCAGTGTCACTTCATGAGGTTATAACTCTGGAACGCTTCAACGGATCCCGGTGATTCTGAGATTGTTTTTTCGTCACATATTGGACTTCATGTTAGTACCAAATTTAGGACAATATTTTTTGCGTTTATTGAAGAAAAAAATTGAATATTGGCAAAAATTTTGAAAATTTAGCAATTTTCAACTTTTGAATTTTTATACCGTTAAACCAGAGATTTCTGTGACACAAAATAGTTAATAAATAACATTTCCCACATGTCTACTTTACATCAGCACAATTTTGGAAACAAAATTTTTTTTTGTTAGGAAGTTAGAGGGGTTCAAAGTTTATCAGCGATTTCTCATTTTTACATCAAAATTTACAAAACCATTTTTTTAGGGACCACATCACATTTGATGTGACTTCAATAGGCCTAGATGACAGAAAATACCCAAAAGTGACACCATTATAAAAACTGCACCCCCCAAAGTACTCAAAACCACATTCAAGAAGTTTATTAACCCTTCAGGTGCTTCACATGAACAAAAGCAATGTAGAATGAAAAAAAGCAAAAATTAAATTTTACCTAAAAATGTTGCTCTAACCCAAATTTATTCACTTTTAGAAGAACTAACACAACAAAATGGACCCCAAAACTTGTTCCCCACTTTCTTATGAGTGCGCCGATACCCCACATGTGGTCAGAAACCTCTGTTTGGACAAATGGGAGGGCTCGGAACAGAAGGAGCAATATTTGAATTTTGGAAAGCAAATTTGGCTGAAATAGATTGCGAGCACCATGTTGCATTTACAGGTCCGCTAAGGTACCTAAACAGAAGAAACCCCTCACAAGTGACACCATTTTGGAAACTAGACCCCTCAAGGCTTCTATCTAGGGGTATAGTGAGCATTTTAGATCCACAGGTACTTCACAGATTTTCTTAACGTTACGTTGTCATATTGAAAATTTTAATAATTTTCTCAAAAATGTTGCTTTAGCATCAATTTTCTCACTTTTTCAAGAGGTAATTCCAAAAATTTGACCTCAAGGTTTGTTACCCACTTTTTTATGAGCGCGGTGATACCTCACATGTGGTCTGAAACCTTTGTTTGGACAAATGGGAGGGCTTGGAACGAAAGGAGCAATATTTGAATTTTGGAAAGGAAATTTGGCTGAAAAAGATTGCGGGCACCATGTCACATTTGGAGGACCCCTAAGGTACCTAAACAGCAGAAACCCCACACAAGTGACCCCATTTTGGAAACTAGGCCCCTCAAGGAATTTATCTAGATGTTTGGTGAGTACCCTGAACCCCCAGGTGCTTCACAGAATTTTATAACGTTGAGCCATGAAAAAAAAAAAAAAAAAATTTACCACAAAATTGTTATTTCAACCAGGTAGCTTTTTTTTTTACAAGATTAAAAGGAAAAAATTCAGCATAACATTTATTGTGCAATTTCTCCTGAGTTTGGCGATACCTTATATGTGGTGGAAATCAACTGTTTGGGCGCATGGCAGGGCTCGGAAGGGAAGGAGTGCCATTTGACTGCAAAATTGGCTGGAATCAATAGCGGACGCCAGGTTGCATTTGGAGAGCCCCTGAGGTGCCTAAACAGTGGAGGTCCCCCACAAGTGACTCCATTCTGGAAACAAGACACCTCAAGGCTTTTATCTAGGTGTATAGTGAGCAGTATGAATCCACGAATACTTCACAGAATTTGATAAGCTTAGGTTGCCATATTGAAAATTTTCATTTTTTTCACAAAAATGTTGCTTCAGCATCAAATTTCTCACTTTGTCAAGAGACAACAACAAACCGTGGACCCAACAGGTTGTTATCCAATGTCTTATGAGCACAGGGATACCCCACATGTGGCCAAAAACCTCTGTTTGGATAAATGGGAGGGCTTGGAATGGAAGCAGCACCATTTGAATTCTGGAAAAGTTGAAATAAATTGCGGGCACCATGTCACATTTGCAGGGCCCCTTGGGTACCTATACATTAGAAACCCCCACAAGTGACCCCATTTTGGAAACTGGATTTTATTCAGGAGTATAATAAGCATTTTGAATCCACAGGTACTTCACAAAAATGTTGCTGTAGCAACCAATGTCTCACTTTTAGGCTATGTGGCCATGAGCCAGCGACACGGCGTCTAGTACACAGTGTCAGCCTCCTGCAGAGATGTGAGTGTTGTGCACGGGAGAACGCAGCTGCCCATGCCCACGATTTGGGTTCAGGCCGCTGTGGAGCTCTATGCTACCTGCAGAGAACACTCATCTCCGCAGCATAAATTGACATGCTGAGGCTCGGGAAGCTGCGCCACAGGTCAGTTTATGTGGCGGAGAAAAGAAGCACATTGGGCAAGCACATTGGGCATGGGATTTCTAAAAATCCTTCCACTGTGCTTCTACTGCACAATGCAGCGTTATGGACGCAGGGAAAACACTCTGCGCCCAAAACGCTGCAAATCCCGATTGTGGGCGCACAGCCTAAAATGCTACAATGGATGAATGGATACATGTCAAACATATATAACGTCCCACCCCCTGCATATTCTAAGCTGGCGCCCTTTAGTGCCTTTCATGTGGCACTAAAGGGTGCCTAGCCTTGTATTTAGCCCCCCAAAAAAATAATAATTAAAATAAACGACGTGGGGTCCCCCCCATTTTTGATAGCCAGCTAGGGTAAAGCAGACAGCTGTAGCCTGCAAACCACAGCTGACAGCTTCACCTTGTCTGGTGATCAATTTGGAGGGCTCCCCAGGCGTTTTTTTTAAAAAAAAAAAAACGTGGGGTCCCCCCCAAATTAGATCACCAGCCAAGGTGAAGCGGACAGCTGGGGTCTGGTATTCTCAGGGTGGGAAGAGCCATGGTTATTGGACTCTTCCCAGCCTAAAAATAGCAGGCCGCAGCCGCCCCAGAAGTGGCGCATCCATTAGATGCGCCAATCCTGGCGCTTCGCCCCAGCTCATCCCGCGCCCTGGTGCGGTGGCAGACGGGGTAATATATGGGGTTGATACCAGCTGTAATGTCACCTGGCATCAAGCCCTGGGGTTAGTGATGTCACGGCATCTAAACAGATACCCGACATCACTAACCCAGTCAAGTAATAGACAAAAAAAAAAAGACAAAAAAAAATTTATTTGAAAAAAAAACTCCCCGAAACATTCCTCTTTCCCCAATTTATTGAAAATAAAGAAATTACGGTCGCTGTAATCCGCTGTAATCCGTGAGGTCCCACGCCGACTCTGGATCTTCTAGAATATGGGGGGCACGTTCAGGGAACGTATCCCCCATTTTCTGGAAGAGCAAGCTCTCCATGAGCAGTGTGGGTGCAGTAATCTGAGAATACTGCACTCACACTGCCCCGGTCCAACTTAGGGCAGAGTGACCTGCAGTAACCTCATTCCAGAATATGAGGGGCACGCTCACAGAACGTACCCCCCATTTTCTGGAACAGCAGTCTCTCCATGTGAGGACCACACTCCTCACATGGAGAGACTGCTGATTACTGCACTCACTCTCCCCCGGTCCACAGTGGAGCAGCCTGTGCATCAGCGACGTCAGCGTCCCTGCAAGACTGACGTCGCTGATGCACAGGCTGCTCCACTGTGGACCGGGGGAGTAATCCAGCTGACAGCCGCTGTCTGCGCATGCGCCGTCAGCATTCAAGAAGGAGGCGGCGTGATCGCGGGACGGATCACCAGACAGGTAACGTATGACCGGGGGCTCGGGGGCTGGGGGGCTGGGGGGGGGGTGATGGGGGGTGACCTGGGGGGACCTGGGGACACCTTTCTGCCGCATGTGACGTGTCACATGCGGCAGAAAGAGCAGAATGAATGCGGGGGAGGGGGGGTGGCTCTGGAGACCCGGAGGGGGCTCCGGTGACCAGAGGGCTCCGGTGGACCGGAGGAGGGGTCAGGGGGAGGACATTTCCCTCCGATCTGAAATGTTTGATCATTTCAGATCGGAGGGAAATGAATGCAGAGCCGGCGGCGGCAGTTTTCAGCGCGCGTCGGCGCCATCTTGCACGCTCCGGAGGGGGGCTCTGAGGAACCGGAGGGGGCTCCAGGGACCAAAGAGCTCCGGTGTACCGGAGGAGAGGTCAGGAGGGGGACATTTCCCTCCGATCTGAAATGTTTGATCATTTCAGATCGGAGGGAAATGAATGCAGAGGCGGCGGCGGCGGGAGTTTTCAGCGCGCGTCGGCGCCATCTTGGATTTTCCGGAGTGGGGGGGGGGGGTTGGATGGATTTCTCCGGTACCGGGGGCTTTGGGGGCACTAAGGGCTCACATTTATTTCTCATCTGACATGTTTGATCACGTCAGATGAGAAATAAATAAATTTTACCAGCCATTTTTTTTTTTTTATGTTGTCGCCGGTATACGGTGTATACCGGCGATCGCATTAACGGGGTGCATACAAAACACCCCGATTCATAATCTGGGGGGTCTCAGCTACCCCCGGTAGCTGAAACCCCCGAGATTTTTCGTCACTGGGGGGCGCTACAGGGTTTTTCCGGCCTGACGTCTCAAGACGTCGGAACAGAATAAGTACCCTGTTTTTCCGACGTCTTGAGACGTTAGGCCATCGCTATGGGGTTAAGTAGTACTTGACCCAATGTCAGAACCTCTGATAACACCTGTGAAATAACACAATGCTAGTCTGGAAAGAAGCAATATTAGGTGACAGGAGAAAGACTTTCAACAAATCACAGTAACTTGCAACGATGCCTTTGATGCAGTTTCATGGTAAGGCCCTCCCCTGTGGCTCCAGGGATAATTGGCTATCATGCCGGAAGGGCCCATGAAGGTTATCCCCAGTAGGAAACAGGGGTGCTACACAGGACCGCTACCCTGTCGGATTGCTCTTGTCAGGACCTCTTTGTCTCCCATGGCGACGGACTGGCTGCCATACTGGGGGTTCCACAGGGAGTTGGGGGCCTGAGGGCCAATCCGGCAGTGCTACCATAGGAAGCTCGAAAGTCCCCAAGAACTTAGCCAGATCTCCGAGTTTGCGAAAGATTGCTGATTTCCCATCCTTATGCGCTGTCAGCTGGAAGGGGAAACCCCATCTATATGGAATGTTTCTGTCCTGGAGGTGTTGGAGCAGGGGTTTTAATGCTCTTCGCAGCTGCAGAGTGCGTCTAGCCAGATCCGGTAATATCTGGACCTGGGACCCCTGGTAGTTGATGGATCCTGCCTGCCGCACCGCGGACATGATGGAGTCCTTTACCTTATAAAAGTGGACTCTACATATTATGTCCCTTGGACGTGAATCTGGAGGGGATTTGGGACCCAGGGCCCTATGTATGCGGTCTAACTCAATCGGCCCAGAGCTTTGTTCTCCCAGAATTTGAGCAAAGAGCTTCTGTGCCATGGCCTCCAGTTCAGGCGTGCCAATACTTTCAGGGATGCCACGGATACGGACATTATTTCGCCGATTGCGGTTCTCTAAGTCCTCTTGCCCTGAAGTGAGCTCATCAATCTTTGCTGAGTGGCTAAGTAATATTTTCCTTTGCAGGGACAACTCAGCAGTGATGGCTTCCTGGGACTTCTCCACTTCCTCTACCCTGTATGTGAATTCAGATTTCAGTGCCTGCAGCTCTTTCTTATAAGTATTCTCAAGCCTGCTAGCAAATCCGTCCAAATCTTTTTTTGTAGGCAAAGCCTTGATAGATTTACTTATCTCATGTAGATTAGGCAGATCTCCCTCATTGTCCTCCTCGCTGGAGAAGTCCTGCTGTGATTTCCCCAGCTCCTGCTGTGTCTGTGTTTGACTTTCCCGGGGCTGTGAGTTTTCCATGAGGGAGGCAGACGCCATCATTGATCTAGTGTTCCTGACGGCTGCTGAGGTGCTCTGGCTGAGGAAACGATCCATGCTGCTCACTGTCTCCTTTATCTCACCTCGGTGTCTGGTGACTTTCCTGGATCTGCCCATAAGCAGGGAGATGTTAATGTGCTCTAATAGAGGCTAATGGGGGAAGTTCAGGACAGAGCTCCCAGCAAGTGCAGCTCACTCGGCCATCAGCAAGCCACGCCCCCTTTATTATTACTTTTAATGCTTTGTCAGTCCTCTTTACACCTCAAGATAATCATGAAATTAGCTTTTTATTTTTAACAATACCCGTTCACAATTATTTTGCAGTCTAAATGGTCCTTGATGTATCATCACGTAAATGGCTTTAGTTATGACTTATTAAAAGGGAAAACCACAGATTGGGTGATTGTCCCCACTGATCAGTGAAAAAGGAGTCTCTATTGCTGTACACTTCTTCCTATCATGTGTGATGCTGCTTCATTCAAAGACAATGGGACCAACCAAGGGTGGAGGACAGCATTTTGGTGCTTCCGGCAGTCACAAAGCTAGACATTGAGTGAAGCTGATCCAGACATGCTCAGCCATCACTCTGTTCTAACCCTTCACTTCGATCCGTAAATGTCCGTTCTGGGAAAAACTTTCAAGTTTAAATTTGCCAATTGCAATCAAAGTACAAACAACAGCTAGACGAAGGTTTTCTCCCCCCAAACTCAACTGTTTCATAGACTATAGGAAGCTGTGTTCTGGTCAGGAGATCTATGGATGGTCTGTAGTCTGGATACATTATGTTGAAAGTGTGAAACTGGTGTATGGCTATTTATAAAGGATGCTTCTGTACTCTGGAACCAAAGCTTTTAGTTATAGCACCAAGTGGATGAAATCTGACGCACAAGCTCTCATGAACCAAAACTGTTCCTGAATTAGGTGGGAGGGAGATTATAGTTTAAAGGGAACCTGTCACCAGCTTTGGCAACTATAAGCTGCGGCCACCACCAGTGGGCTCTTATATACAGTATTCTAACATGCTGTATATAAGAGCCCAGGCCGCTGTGTAGAACGTAAAAATCACCTTATAATACACAACAGGTAGTGCGGTGTGGTGCGTTGCAGACTGGTCAGATGGGTGTTTCCGTTCTCTGGGGCTGGTGCTTCTTCCTTCGGCCATCTTTATCTTCCTTCCTGCTCAGGGCAGATCAAAGTGCTCCTGCGCAGGACCTTCATGCCGGCTAGTGTGCATGACGTAGGTTTGTGTTATGCACCCAGGCTTCAGAAGAAGGAGGACACAGATGACCGAATGAGGAGACGCCGGACCCGGAGAATGGAGAAACCCATCCAACCGATCCACACTGCACCGCCCTGTCCTGTAGGTGAGTATGATAAAGTGACTTTTACTTTATACAGCACGGCCTGGTCTCTTATATATACAGCATGTTAGAATGCTGTATATATAACAGCCCACTGGTGGTGGCCGCAGCTTATAGGCCCCAAATCTGGTGACAGGTTCCCATTAACGCCTTTTACACCTTTGGACGTACCGATACATTCAAGGTCATGTCAGTCGTTTTTAATGCGAGTTCACATGTGATTTGATCGGCCAACATAGGCATCTAACAGGTGCGGGTGAATCGGAGATCCCTGCTGTCAGTCTTTGACTGACGGATTTAATGCATGTCAGCAGGGAATAGGTCAATCTCCACCCGCATCGGCAGCCCTGTGACGTGATCATAGGTTGACGATAGATTTTCACGACAGATGCGGATCTGCTGATGACCTTTGTCACTGTAAACCAGTGTGGAAGAAATGAAAGGATGGCACTCACCATTCGATGCAATATTTAATAGTCTTCAAAACCTCATACAAGTGGAGGAAGAAGATGGAGCACACGTGGACTACAGCTGTTTCACTCACAAGATTGCAGCTTTAAGTCCAATAAGGGCACTGGTAAAAACAAATAGTCTGTGTAAAAATTAAGTAAATAAAATGTCCCTGTTTTCCAGGACTATTTGGCAGAATGAATGCTGTCACTCAAAAGTACAACTCATCCCACAAAAAAGTAGTCCTCATATGGCTATATTGCTGGAAAAATAAAAAATGTATGGCTCTTGGAAGAAGGGAAGGAAAAATTAAAAATGGCTGGGTGGTGTAGGGGTTAAAAAAAAAAAAGTCCAGTCTTTGATCTTTCCCTTTACAATCTGTTTAGCCAGGGTGACAAGACCTATACATTTACAAGCTTCCATATTGATTTCTACCTTTTAGGTAGTATGGTAGATGTGCTTAATTTATGCAGTTCCAGCAAACAAAGGGATTTACTTACAGGGGTATCCCCATCAAGATCCTATCCCAAAATGTAAACTAAAAAAAAAAAATCTTGGAAAAATCAAGATATAAATATAAAATCCTCAAGCTTTATTTGAAAATCTTTAAAATCCTATATACTGATAGATAAAAAGGCATTCAATTTGAAATGTAGTGTAGGTCTGATATATCCATGTCTCTTACCTCATGTGCAGGGTATTGTAGCTTAGGTATGAATGGTTGTAACCTTGGATACTAAAGCTGCAATGCCCTGCACATGAGGTAAGAAACATGGCTATATCAGGAGAACTATACTACATTTCTAATTAGTATTTGCTAATATTATTATTACACCTATTACATATTCTGAGAGGATCTTAGAGGTGGGAATGAACATGACTTAAAGGGTAACTTAGTTCCTTTTTTGACGTGAATAAGGTTGAGCTGTAATGTCATACAGACTGGTGTGTGCAGGTTTTTGGAAGAAAGTCTGGTTTTTATCATTTTGTAAAACACTCCTAGGCTACATTCCCACGGTTAATAATAATAATTTTTATTTACATAGCGCCAACATATTCTGCAGCGCTTTACAATACAATTGGCACGATTAGCGTTTGATGAGCTTTACATGTTGCAAAATGTCTGCAGTTATTACTCTGAAAATAAGAAAGGGCTTAGAATACGTTTTGCTCCAAAAGATGTAATTCTGGTTCCCCCCCCCCATGAAAAACAATCCACATTTTTTCAAATACACATAACTCTTCCTATCCTATGTAGCACCATCTGTACATTGCACATACAAGTGCATCTCAATAATTAGAAAATTCTCAAAAAGGGAAATGCATATATTATGTAGAGTCATTACACCCAGAGTGATCTATTTCACGTGTTTATTTCTGTTAATGTTGATGATTATGGCTTACAGCCAATGAAAAACAAAGTCATTATCTCAGAAAATTAGAATAATTACGCCAAAACACCTGCAAACGCTTCTTAAGCATTTAACATGGTCCCTTAGTCTGGTTCAGTAGGCTACACAATCATGGGGAAGACTGCTGACGTGACAGATGTCCATAAGGCAGTCATTGACACACTCCACAATGAGGGTAAGCCAAAAAAAGTTTTTTTTTTTTTTTTTTTTTTTCTTTTAGAAAAAGCTGGCTATTCACACAGTGCTGCATATTAAAGGTAAGTTGAGAAGAAGGAAAGAGTGTGGTAGAAAAAGGTTCACAAGCAACCGGATAACCACAGCCTTGATAGGATTAACAAGAGGCCATTGAAAAATTTGAGGGAGATTCAACAGGAATGGAGTGCTGCTGGAGTCAATGCTTCAAAAGCCACCACACACAGACGTATCCAGGACATGGGCTACAAGTGTCGCATTCCATGTGTCGAATCATGCGTCCTACATCCTGCACACAGACGGGCATTGAGGGCCAGCGCAGGTGCACTTTGATCTGCCCTGAGCAGGGCAGATCAAAGTATTGTAGTGCGCATGAGCGGGACCTCAATGCCGGCTTGTGTGAACGATGTAGGACTTGTCATGCACCCCGGCTTCAGAAGAAGGAGGACAAAGATGGCCCAAAGAGGAGGCGCCGTGCCCGGAGTATGGATAAACCCATCTGACCAGTCTGCACCGAACTGACATGTCAGTTTTATGTTGAACACAGCGGCCTGGGCTCTTATATACTGCAGGTTAGAATCCTGTATATAACAGCCCACTGGTGGTGACTGCAGCTTATAGGCCCCAAATCTGGTGCCAGGTTCCCTTTAAAGAGGAGTAGTTCAGTTTTAGAAGGGATTACCCAAACAGATTACCTTTGTTACTATACGGCAAAAAACTGTTCTAACATACAGTTTAGTGCAAAATGGCTGTTTATAGCCACATGGTGAGCGGCACATGTATGTACAGTTACCACATGGTGAGCGGCACATGTATGTACAGTTACCACATGGTGAGCGGCACATGTATGTACAGTTACCACATGGTGAGCGGCACATGTATGTACAGTTTTTACCCGTTTCTTGAGGTTGTACGGCTGCATGTCTATACAATGAGCACACAAGTTTGCCATTGAAATATCACAATTGCTCCAAACTTGTGTTCTAGTTTGCCCCTTGCAGATGGATTTGGGCTCCATTCACCCGCACCGTGGCCGTGTACCCATTACATCTCTGACCGACCATGTCTTGTGTGAATGATATTTTTCTTCCTGATGCCTACAATGTACCATGGAGCTGGGATAAAACCATAGCAGAAATGATGTCTGTACCACTCTGACCCCCACCTCCGCGCCAGCTCATTAATGCCCCCCTCTCCTCCACCAGCTCTTGTTATCCACCCTCAACAAATACGTTTTCTTTCGCAGCCGGAACAATGTACACATTCAGTGGAAATGCAAATGGACGGGCCAGCCATTGTGAGGTCGCTGATCTTGTGTGAATGAGCACTTCTCAGAGCTGGGCCGTGGTGAAATGTGACTCCCCAGTTCTGGGCTTCCTCCTTTTTATCTGGAGATGAAATGGCTTCAATTGTTCCCTAATTGGCCGCATTGAGGAGAGCCAGACGGCAGGGACCGGCTACTGAGAAAAGTCCTTTCCAGACCACATTAGTCCATGACATGTTGCCTGTGTCGCACACTGACGGCTATTTGGGGAATTCTTGTTTTCGTACATTTGCCTTTGAAAAGGATTTTGTATGGCTCCTCCGTGTATTTGGTGGATGCCAAGTACCACTTGACCGGGGTGACCTGTTATTACCGCATTAAATTTAACCATTTCTTACAAGACGTGCCCATGCGCTTTCTTTCTGCTTTATTAGTACTGTACATGCTGATATTACACCTCTTATTCTACCCCTATAGCAATGCTTCAACCCGGAGAGCCCCCTCTGATGGAGCAAGGCACAGATGTGTATGGGCTGCACCGTGCAGCACACCACTGGACAGAGGGTAGGAAAAAGTCTACACACCCCTGCTAAACTTCTAGGTTTTTGTCATGTAAAAATAAAATCCTAGCAAAAAGAATCATTTCAGAACTTTTTCCACTTTTATTGTCGCCTAATTGAGACACAAACATATTATTTAATGTGATTACAAAACTGTGAACTCCCTCCTATAACTGGGGATGGGATTGTATTCCGAATTGTGCAATCACATTTAACTAATGTTACATAGCAGTAATTATACACCTGCTATCGTTTACAGTCATTTGGATATACCCCATATAAATATATAGCTCCATTTATTTTATTTTTTTTGTCCCGTGTGGTTGTGGCCTGCCCCCTGTATCCCGTGTGGTCGTGGCCTGCTCCCTGTGTCCCGTGTGGTCGTGGCCTGCTCCCTGTGTCCCGTGTGGTCGTGGCTTGCTCCCTGTGTCCCCACTGGTCGTGGCCTGCTCACTGTGTCCCGTGTGGTCGTAGCCTGCTCCCTGTGTCCCGTGTGGTCGTGGCCTGCTCACTGTGTCCCCACTGGTCGTGGCCTGCTCACTGTGTCCCCACTGGTCGTGGCCTGCTCACTGTGTCCCCACTGGTCGTGGCCTGCTCACTGTGTCCCGTGTGGTCGTAGCCTTCTTCCTGTGTCCCGTTGGTCGTGGCCTGCCCACTGTGTCCCGTGTGGTCGTAGCCTACTTCCTGTGTCCCGTTGGTCGTGGCCTGCCCACTGTGTCCCGTGTGGTCGTGGCCTGCTCCCTGTGTCCCGTGTGGTCGTGGCCTGCTCCCTGTGTCCCGTGTGGTCGTGGCCTGCTCCCTGTGTCCCGTGTGGTCGTGGCCTGCTCCCTGTGTCCCGTGTGGTCGTGGCCTGCCCACTGTGTCCCGTGCGGTCGTGGGCTGCTCCCTGTGTCCCAAGTGGTCGTGGCCTGCTCCCTGTGTCCCGTGTGGTCGTGGCCTGCTCCCTGTGTCCCGTGTGGTCGTGGCCTGCTCCCTGTGTCCCCACTGGTCGTGGCCTGCTCACTGTGTCCCCACTGGTCGTGGCCTGCTCACTGTCCCCACTGGTCGTGGCCTGCTCACTGTGTCCCGTTGGTCGTGGCCTGCCCACTGTGTCCCGTGTGGTCGTAGCCTGCTTCCTGTGTCCCGTTGGTCGTGGCCTGCCCACTGTGTCCCGTGTGGTCGTAGCCTGCTTCCTGTGTCCCGTTGGTCGTGGCCTGCTCACTGTGTCCCGTGTGGTCGTAGCCTGCTTCCTGTGTCCCGTTGGTCGTGGCCTGCCCACTGTGTCCCGTGTGGTCGTAGCCTGCTTCCTGTGTCCCGTTGGTCGTGGCCTGCCCACTGTGTCCCGTGTGGTCGTGGCCTGCTCCCTGTGTCCCGTGTGGTCGTGGCCTGCTCCCTGTGTCCCGTGTGGTCGTGGCCTGCTCCCTGTGTCCCGTGTGGTCGTGGCCTGCTCCCTGTGTCCCCACTGGTCGTGGCCTGCTCACTGTGTCCCCACTGGTCGTGGCCTGCTCACTGTGTCCCCACTGGTCGTGGCCTGCTCACTGTGTCCCCACTGGTCGTGGCCTGCTCACTGTGTCCCGTGTGGTCGTAGCCTGCTTCCTGTGTCCCGTTGGTCGTGGCCTGCCCACTGTGTCCCGTGTGGTCGTAGCCTGCTTACTGTGTCCCGTTGGTCGTGGCCTGCCCACTGTGTCCCGTGTGGTCGTGCCCTGCTCCCTGTGTCCCGTGTGGTCGTGGCCTGCTCCCTGTGTCCCGTGTGGTCGTGGCCTGCTCCCTGTGTCCCGTGTGGTCGTGGCCTGCTCCCTGTGTCCCGTGTGGTCGTGGCCTGCTCCCTGTGTCCCAGTTGGCCGTGGGCTGCTCCCTGTGTCCCGTGTGGTCGTGGGCTGCTCCCTGTGTCCCGTGTGGTCGTGGGCTGCTCCCTGTGTCCCAGGTGGTCTGGGCTGCTCCCTGTGTCCCAGGTGGTGGTGGGCTGCTCCCTGTGTCCCAGGTGGCCGTGGGCTGCTCCCTGTGTCCCAGGTGGCCGTGGGCTGCTCCCTGTGTCCCAGGTGGCCGTGGGCTGCTCCCTGTGTCCCAGGTGGCCGTGGGCTGCTCCCTGTGTCCCAGGTGGCC
This sequence comes from Anomaloglossus baeobatrachus, assembly GCF_048569485.1. NCBI lineage: Eukaryota > Metazoa > Chordata > Amphibia > Anura > Aromobatidae > Anomaloglossus > Anomaloglossus baeobatrachus. Next base: position 861,071,566 of record NC_134353.1, on the reverse strand, counting down.
GTGGGCTGCTCCCTGTGTCCCAGGTGGCCGTGGGCTGCTCCCTGTGTCCCAGGTGGCCGTGGGCTGCTCCCTGTGTCCCAGGTGGCCGTGGGCTGCTCCCTGTGTCCCAGGTGGTCGTGGGCTGCTCCCTGTGTCCCATGTAGTGGTTGCTCCCTGTTTCCCGGGTGGTCGTGGGCAGCTCCCAGTATCCCGTGCAGTGGTGGGCTCTCCCTGTGTCCCGTGTATCCTGTGTAGTGGTGGGCTGTTCCCTGTCCCGGGTGGTGGGCTGCTCCAGGTGGTGACACGGCCCTGGCCCGTCCTCCGATCCTCCTGCAGTTCTGACGACAGCGGAAACTGCAGCTGCTCATTATCCTCCTGGCACCGGGGTCCTGGAGCAGCGCTGCCCGCGGTCACCTCGGGACAGACACTGAGCCGGAGCCACAGACCGGGAGCGCGTGTATTACACGGGGGCACGGAGCGTGTACAGCGGACACCCCTCATCCCAGACACGTAGGAGGTCAGGAGCCTCCGGTGAAGGTCCGCTCCTCCGCCCGCTCCTGCCATTGTCTCCCTGCCAGGACCATGTCGGCTGCTGGATGCTGCGCCCGGCAGGTAAGAGCCCTCACTGGTACTACTACTCCCAGCATGGCAGCACATAGTGATAGGACCTGCCACAGTGATACCAGTAGTTGTCCTCTGAGTTCTGCCTACAGTCCCCTGCACTGCTGGAGGTTGTGATACTTCTTTGCTGTCAGACACTGAATGACACTTTATGGAAACATTACATCTGAGTACATAGTGCGGAGAATAATTCTGGGAGTAATGTGTTTATTACTGATGATGAGAGTTATAATAGCTCATTGATCGGAATCATTAATAATTCCAATAGATACAATCAGAATCAGAAGTTATTATTTCTGTGTGACCAGCTACATTTTTTTTCTGTGTGCGCCTGATGGGGGTTGTTGGCCATCTTTACAGCAAAAAAATGAATGTTTATTAGCTTCACGATGAGCAATTTTCCTGGTTTGTTTTGTGTGTGTGTGTGTATATATGTGTGTGTATGTATATATATATATATATATATATATATATATATATAATCTATATCCATAATTCTAGCACTTTTCTATCTATACACTTGGTACATTCTGGCATAGGTCAATGGTTACATCATATTCTTCAATTAACTGGTCCTGTGTGGGCCCCCCGCCCGTTTGGTTCCTGTGTGGGCCCCCCCTGCCCATATGACATGCTGTGGCTGGGGACACCCCTCTAGGCGCCAAAGCGCAGAACAGTTGTATAAGAGTAGCCACCATGTAATATGGCAAAAATGTCTGTGTCCCCAGAGGTGGTGAGACCCACTGCGAAACACTGATCACAGCTATGGGAACCTTATGCCCCAGGAGGTCATCCCCAGGGACAGCTGCACGCCTGGATGTTTGTTTTCTTTAATTCCCCTACACCATCTGTAACCTTTACACGTGGGCTAAAATTGTGGTCACTGCTGATTCATTTATTTTCTGTGGAGAAACAAAATCGCCATTCACTGTGCACTGTTTTTTTAGAGGATTTTTTTCTAGCGAATCCGCTCTAAAATACTCAAATATTGGAAAACTAATATTCATTTTGCAGTACACCAGGCAGTATAAAAAAAAACAAAACAAAACCCAGTCAGGAAAAAATACTCAAAAAATTGTTGATGTGAACTCCTGTGTTAGATCATTCAGTGCTTGTAGGCTGCCATTGTTCTTGGCAGCACAAGTCTTGGTTTCACCCGACGAACGACAAACAAGCCTTTTTGTCTGTGGTTTGTTGATACAGCCTGTTTACACTCTGGGGTTATCTGGAGAGTCCCCAGGAAAGCTCTTTTCAATAATCGTGCAATGTGAAGGCCCTTTAAGCCTCATTCAGACTTGTGTTTTAGGCTATGTGCGCACGTGTGCGCTCTGCACCGCACCGAAAATGTGCGCTTCAGAGCGCAGCTGAAAAGCTGCGTTCTGAAGCGCATGGTGCCGGCAGATTCGTGCGCTCTGCATGCTGCCTCTCCCTATAGACAGCATGCAGAACGCACGAAAGAAGTGACATGTCACTTCTTAGAACGCAGCGATTCGGCAAGCAGCCGAATCGCTGCGTTCTAACATGCCACGTGCGCACGGCCCCTGCACAATCTCCATAGATTGTGCAGGGGACGCAGGACGCATGCAGTTACGCTGCGGTGCAGAACGCAGCGTAACTGCATGTAATACGCACACGTGCGCACATACCCTTAGCGCTGTTCACATATCTGGGTTTTTTTTGTTGACAGACGTTTTTGATCAGTCACTTGTACAAGTCTGAGTCTGTGAAAATCACTGACTTCACCAGCCGTGAGCTGTCCTTCAGGCCTCAATCACACATCCGTGTCTCCAGTACGTGTGACATCCGTTTTCACATATCCCGGAGACACGGACACACATAGACCCATTAAAATCAATGGGTTTGCACACACGTCAGTGTTTTGACATGGTCTATGTGGAGCACATGCGTGTCCGTGCGCTCCACATGGTGACATGTTCATTTTCTGCCGGCAGGACGGATGTCACATGGACTGCAAACTCATGTGACATATACCGGAGAAAACACAGATGACATAAAAACAAAGAGTTTTTATACTTGCCTGTCTCCGGCGCTGCTGTTACTTCCGGGTCCCATTCATTATGCCTCATTCATAGTCACTGCACTCAGCGCTGACCCGGAAGTAACAGCAGCGCCGGAGACAAGTAAGTTTACAGCTCATGCTGTCCGTGTGCTATCCGGATGTCACTCGGATAGTACAGGGACAGCACACAAAGAACACACATACGCACCTTCACCACAGACCCAAAACACTGATGACCCCACATTTTTTTTCGTTTAGGTGAACAGATGTCTGAACGAGAGCTAAGGCTGTGTTCACACGTTTTTTGCTGCTTTTTTTTCTGCAGCCAAAAAGCTTCTTACAAAAATCAAGTTTGGCTGTGATTTTATGTTGTTTTTTTTTTTGTTGCATTTTTTGAAGCACATTGTGTGTCATTCTTCTATTGCACACATTTAAGAAAGTTAGTGTCATTCACCAAAAAAGCATCAAAAACTTAACGGTTGTGTTTTTGCACATTTCTCATTGCCTTCTATGGTGAAAAAAACCCTGCAAGAACTGACACGCTGCAGTTTTCCCATTTCAGTCAGGAAACAAAAAGCAATCTTATATAGATTTCTGAAATTTTATAGCTATTTCTGGCTCTGTAAGAAGCAGGTTTTTAGTTTGCATAAAAAAGGGGGAAAACAAACAAAAAAATGCAGCATTTGAACATAGCCCAAAAATGTTTTCTCTCTGCTGATGTGGCTGAAATCTTTTGCAACTGAAAATAGGTTTCGTTCATTGAGGTTGCAGAAATGTTTGTGTTCTGATTCACTGTCACTTACCTAGTGTGCAGGGCATTGCAGGCCCTTAGTTGCTCGTGGTCGTAACCATGGATACCTAAGGGCCCCTTCATACGTCAATGATAAAAACGCACATTTTTCACGGTATGTGGTGTGGGTGCATATGTGTGTGCGTGCTCAGAGTGTGCTTTCTTTGATGGTAAATGGACAGTATGAACATCTATACTCACCTGTTCCCGGCGCTGCTGCTGCTTCTGGGTCCCCAGCGCAGTGAATATTCATGAGCTTAATGAGCGGCCCCAGAAGCAAATGAGAGCAGGGCTGGAGACAGGTGAGTATAGAAATTCATTTTATTTCAAAGACAAGTGTTTTCTCCGGTACATGTCACACTGATGTCACACTGATCCCATCAGTGTGCGGTCCGTGTGACACCCGTGCTACTGAAGAAAAATGCACATGTTGTCATGTGGAGGACACGTGTCTGTGAGAAAACAGGGATGTGTGCTCACACCCATTGATTTTAATGGGTGTGCGTATGTCCGTGTCTCCAGTTTGTATGAAAATGGGCATTGTACGTACCAGAAACACTGACGTGTGCAGGAGACTTCAGGCTTCTCATTCCCTTTGCTGGCACTAGGAAATCCTTCTGATTTCATAACAAAACTGTGAGGGGAAAAAAACACAACGTGTGCACGAGGCCTTAGTCCTGAATATCAATAAGTGTTGTCAGGGGTGATCAAAAATACCAGAGATATGACATATCAGGGTTTTTAGTTCGTGCTATTTTTTTTTAGGCCACATCCCCACAGCTGCTGGTAACGTACTGTATATGAGGACATGATTGTATATTAGATTATTCATCCCCATCTCAGGACAGCAAAATGTGCCAAAGTACATGAACATAGACGATCAGCCAGTGTAAATCGGCCATTACTTGCCAAATCCTTTGCTGTCTGCTTGTCTATATTTACTGTACTACAGTGAAGGATCTGAGCGCTGCAGCCAGTCAGTGACCTCAGCACTAAAGGGTCCCATTTACAATAGATTGTGGTGGGATATAGCGCTGAATCCTATCCTGTGTTCTCTGACAGATCTGCTGTCAGTCTTCTTTGGTGATTGCTTGTTTCATCAAGAACAAAAGGATTGGCAGTGTGAAATCAGACATGTCGGATCCTTATCACCCCAGACAATGGCTATCCGGAATATCAGAGAGGCTCCCATACACATTAAGGCCCCTTTACACACTGCAACATTGCTAACGACATCGCTGTAACGTCACCGGTTTTGTGACGTAACAGCGACCTCCCCAGCGACATTGCAGTGTGTGAAACACATCAGCGACCTGGCCCCTGCTGTGAGGTCGCTGATCGCTACAAATCTTTCAGGACCATTTTTTGGTCCTTTGTTTCCCGCTGTGCAGCATGTATCAGTGTTTTGACACCGTTACAACGACTTCGTTAGCGACTTCCCTTTCAAATAGCTGCTTTAACACTTCCCCAATGACCAGCTAGGTCTTTCTGCAGGTCCGCATCGCTGCTGCGTCGTTGGCCAGGTCTGCCTGTTTGACAGCTCACCAGCGACTCACCAGAGACTTTGTAGCGATCCCGGCCAGGTTGGGATCGCTGGTAAGTCTGTGTGTAAAGGGGCCTTTAGACTGTCAGCCAATCTTGCCAATGTTACTGGGTTCAGTCTAATGTGGATTTAGGCTTAGACAACACTTAAGGGTCAGTATATGCAATGTGCAGACTGACTGCAGACATCCTAACCCGAACTTACAGCCTTATAGGCATTCATGAGGCTGGAATTATAGGACAGGATTTCGGCAGTCAGTCCATTTACGGACCGTGCAATATAATCCTCTAAACCTGGACGAAGACCAAAGATTGGCTGCAGCAGTTTGGTGTGTGGCATGACATGAGCACAGTAAACGACGACTCTCGGGAGCATCGGAGCCGCAGTGGTTCCTTAACAGTTCCTTGTCCACAGAGTTCCTACAAGACCATCATATAAGACCACTGGGACCACCATATGGCCTTACAGGGTCCAAAAGATAATTACTATCTATATCATAGTCTATAAAGCTTACTACAGAAAATTGTCCATCCAGAATACCCCCTTCTATATATCCAGAATACCTCCCTCCTTTCCTTTCCGTATACCTCCCGTCTCCATTGTATCATTTGTTTATATTCGTCAGAGCTGAAGTTTCTGCTTCTTTGTATCGGTGACGAGAAGAATACAAATCGGGCTGAGTCTCATCTTCGTTTTCTTGGAGGCTGTCCAGTATTGTTTGGCAGGGTGCGGAGGGCTGAGATCACTCCACTTTCTTTGTGCGCTCCAGCTTCAGTCTTTGCTATCACAGTACACGCCGCTGTCGTGTTTTCACATTGTAACTATTGTCAGGGTCTGTGGGAAAATGAATTGGCGCCTAGAAAGCTTACATGATGCTATGGAGGAAATTGTAGTCACGTGCCTCCCTATAACCGCTGGTGTAACATCTGCCCGTTCTCAGCAAAGGCTGGGCCATTACTTCTTTCCTTCATACTTCCAATCTCAGCAAAAAAATTGCTTCCAGAAATAACGCCACCCTTGTCCATGGGCAGTGTCTGGTATTGCAACATGACCATAATCCGTTGAATTGGGCCTGACTGCAGTATCAGAGTGGATCCATTTTTAGAAGAGGGCATAGAGCTCATAGGATGGGCACTGTCGCACGTTAGATGGATCTTGGACGAATGATGCTTTGGCCGATCCTTCAGCAATCTCAGCTGACTTTCCCATACATAAGAGTGCTTGCTCGGCCGAGTGACATGTCGACAAGTGACTTATCTCTGGGAGAACAGTGCGTTTGGTAGTCTAAAGTTAGACACGCTCGATTGACCTCTCTCAATCAGTCACTGGCACCCCAAAACACATTGGACCAATGGCCGATCCCATTGAAATCAGCGAGTTTGGCCAACGTTAGTCCAATATGTATGAGGGCCTTAAAGGGGTATTCCCATCTCCAAGATCCCATCCCAACATGTAGTGGTAGTAGTTGTTGTTGTAGTAGTCTCCAATTAGAAATGTAGTATAGTTCAACTAATTCACTGTCACCTACCTTATGTGAAGGGCATTGCAGAACCTTAGGTATTCATGGAATAGACAAAGAGAAAGAAGTTTGCCGTGATAGAATGGTCACCAAAATGAGCAAAATTTTATTACAAATAGGCCAATAGACACGGACAATTAAAAACAGTTGTTCAGGACAGCTGAGACACGCAAGACTGACAAAGCCAAACAGATATATAATAGGTAAATAATATGGATTGCAATACATATATACAGTATATATACAACTAACTAACAAGAAACTGTCACTATATGCGTGGTCATAACCACGGATACCTAAGGTCCCGCAATGCCCTGCACATGAGTATAGTGAATCAGAAGAACTATACTATATTTCTACTTGGAGGTGTTAATATTATTATTATTATTACACCTACTACATATTGGGATAGGATGTTGGAGATGGGAGTACCCCTTTAAGGCTGTTTTATGGACAGACTGCTGCCTGGGAGTCAATAATAGGAGACAGGCTGCTGTCTTTGGAGTCGATGGTTCTGCTGGACAACAGCTGGGAATGTGAAATACATGTGTGACATGCGATCACCCAGGCTACCGAGCCATACTAATCACTATTTAAAGAGTTGTTAAACTTTAAAAACCCCCAACCTTCTTTGGGAAAATTCTTATACAGTTTCGGCCATTTGCATTAAGATAATAGAAGCGAGAATCCTTATATTCCCTACAAGTATCCGCAGGAGACCAGGTTGTATTTGTCAATTACAATGGAGGTAGCAGCTCCTCACCTGGACGCAAAAGGTAAAATTGCATTCTTATTTGCTGTGTGTTTGAATTGAGGCTATTGTTTTCTGTTATCAGCCATATGTTAATGGCAGATTTTCTTTATTCTTTGGAAACCAAGCCTAATAAGGGTACCGTCACACTTTAGCGACGCTCCAGCGATCCCACCAGCGATCTGACCTGGTCAGCATCGCTGGTGCGTCGCAACATGGTCGCTGGTGAGCTGTCAATCAGGCAGATCTCACCTGCGACCAGTGACCAGCCCCCAGCGACGCGTGGAAGCGATGCTGCGCTTGGTAACTAAGGTAAATATTGGGTAACCAAGCGCTTGGTTACCCGATATTTACCTTGGTTTCTAGCGCACACCGCTTAGCGCTGGCTCCCTGCACTCGTAGCCAGAGTACACATCGGGTTAATAAGCAAACCACTTTTCTTATTTACCCGATGTGTACTCCTGCTACGTGTGCAGGGAGCTGGGACTGGCAGCCTGAGAGCGGCGGACGCTAGTAACTAAGGTAAATATCGGGTAACCAAGCAAAGCACTTCGCTAGGTTACCCGATATTTACCTTGGTTACAGCTTACCACAGGCTGCCAGAAGCCGGCTCCCTAAACATTCAGATCGTTGCTCTCTCGCTGTCACAAACAGCGATGTGTGCTTCACAGCGGGAGAGCAACATCCAAAAAATGAACCAGCACTGTGCGTAACGAGCAGCGATTTCACAGCAGGGGCCGCATCGCTGCTCAGTGTCACACACAGCAAGATCGCTAATGAGGTCACTGCTGCGTCACAAAAACTGTGACTCAGCAGCGATCTCGCTATGTGAGAAGTACCTCTAACAGACCCCGAAAAGGTGGACGGGTTGCATTAGATTTCTTATGTGGATCAGTTATGGAACCATTATAAATGGTAGCAGGTATACACAGACCCTGGGATCGCTTGTGAAGGAATATAATAGTGCAATAGGGATAAACCAGGCATATAGAAGTCATTATCATCAGCTCACATAGTGATAGAATGAGAAAAACCTTCAACTCTGAAGTAAATAAATAACGCAAATGGCAATTTACCTCAGAATGTAATTGTAGATGGCATCAGAGGTGAACGAAACCGAATGACAGCATTGTAATAATGTGAGTCATGGAGCTCGGCGTGGCTGTGGTTACATAAGGATTGCAAAGCCGCGTTCACACAAGTATATTCGGATCATTGACCTCCCTATCGGTCCTCATGGAGAAACAGCAACCCTAGGTCTGTCAGAGGCCTCACACCCAGCCATCCAGGACCCTGTCCTGTACAGATGAGGGCCAAAACCTCCCAAACAGCTACCGCACAGATAGGGGTTTCGCCTTTATGAGAGACCTCTGCTTTGGCTAAATATCATAAATGTGGCAATACATAATACAAGTTGGTTAATGGCAGAAAAGCTTAGACACTTTAATCCATCTTGGCCGTCAGTCATTCAACCTGGGCAAACAAGTCCAAGAGACACCGTAAAAAGGACAAGTAACTAGTGATGACCAGCACTACTATGCTCAGGACTCGTAACGAGCAGACGGGCGCGGCTCAAGTACCGAGTATTATGGAAGTCAGTGGGGGAAAAAAAGCACTTTTCTGGAAGATCTTCCGGAAAAATTCTCTTTTCCCATTGACTTCCATTATACTAGGTACTCGAGTCACGCCCGTCCAAGCGTCCAACCTGCTCATTTTGAATATCGAGCACCTGAGCATGGTAGTGCTCTCTCATCACTACAAGCAACCTATCTTGGAAAGATCGTTCATTGACAAGAAATTCAAACATGGCCGACTTTATGATTTTTATTGGTTGGCTAAAATTATTGTTGTTAAATTTGACCATACGAACATTGGGAATATTTGTGTGCCCCCTATAGTCGTTTGGTAAGGTTTGAAATGTTAGTGAAGCCATCATAAATGGTTGGTACTAAAGATCCAGCTCTTCTACTTCCTTCGATAGGCAGCATTGTCCACCATGTGCACCATATACCATACTAGAAATATCCCCTAGTGCATTGCTTGTTATGGTGTATATTCAAGGTTGGCGCGACCATTCAGCTAACCCCTTGACGGCTTAAGCGGGCTTTACACGCTACGATTTAGCTACAGCGATCTCGTTGGGGTCACGGATTTTGTGACGCACATCCGGCCGTTGTAGCGATGTCGTAGCGTGTGACTCCTAGGAGCGATTTTGGATTGTTGCAAAAACGTCCAAAATCGCTCCTCGTTGACATGGGGGTCCGCTGCCAGTTATCGCTGCTGTCGCTGGGGCGAAGTTGATCCTCGTCCCTGCGGCAGCACACATCGCTACGTGTGACGCTGCAGGAACGAGGATCATCTCATTACCTGCCTCCGGCCATAATGCGGAAGGAAGGAGGTGGGCGGGATGTTCGGCCCGCTCATCTCCGCCCCTCCGCTTTCATTGGGCGGCCGCTTAGTGACGTCGCTGTGACGCCGAACGGACCGCCCCCTTAGAAAGGAGGCGGTTCGCCGGTCACAGCGACGTCGAAGGGCAGGTAAGTACGTGTGACGGGGGTGCGCGATTTTGTGCGCGACGGGCAGCGATATGCCCGTCGCGCACAAACGATGGGGGCGGGTCTCATGCTAGCGATATCGGGCCGGATATCGCAGCATGTAAAGCCACCCTTACTCCGCTAAGGTTTCAATTTGCGATGAATGTGCAGACTTGGTGTATGGAGCAGGCTCAGAAGCAGACCCCGTTCCATATAGTGTACGTTAGAACGGGTGGTCATATCATTGGTGCAACCTGTGCGGCCGCACACGGGCCCAAGAGGTAGGGGAGACTATTTCTACCTCCAAAGCAGGTGTGATTGTGCAATATGATGAGCTCTTGCAAAGGGCCCATATATTGTTCTTGCACAGGGCCCTTTACTGTCTGTGTCTGCCACTGAGTTAGAAGTAATATTGTGTTTATAATAATCTCATACGGCGAACGGAAAATGGCAGAATCCCTGTTTTATGAACACTTCAGCTCCCTGAGGAATAGAGCGCAAAGAGAAGTCGCATGAAACCTAAAATGGTAGCAATGTAAACTACAGCTCACACCGGAAAAAAAACAACCCAGGTTCTCATACAGTTCTATCAACTGGAAAAATATATTTTAAAAAAAGACTACATATAAGTGAAAAGCAATTTAAAAAAGAAAGTTGAATCACTCCCAGTTTCCCGATATAAAAAAATACATATTTGGTGTCGCAGTATTGGTGAACATTCAGCCTATCAAAACATAAAATGAATTAACCCAGGTGGGAGACGCCACAAAGAGGAAAAAATCCTCCCTCCCCTTGCCCCGGTGGCTTCACCTTTTGTCAGCCCTTAAGTTCTGACTGACCGAAGTCTTAAATTTTGTCACAAGCTCCCAGTACAAGTCTATGGGAGCCATAACGAGGCTCTCATAGACATGTATTCACTTGTGACCTCCGGCGCCATAACACACCGGAGCAGCTGGCAGGACACAAATCGCCGGAGACCATTCGAAGGGGCAGTGAAAGAAGATGAAGTCACCAGAGAGTGTATATAAGACCGCGGACAGGGGACTAAGATTTAAAACACCACCTCAGGGGTGCAATAAAAAAAAAACACTGGAGTAGTGCCTTAACAAGTAATCTAGTTTCTTTCTAGTATTGCTCCCTTAAGCTGTGGGAGACGTCCAATAATAAGTATATTGTTTTCTCACAGCTTCTTCCTCACTACTCGGGATGGTATGGACATTTTTTACGACAAAGGTCTGGAGCTGTTTACACACTTAATACAAATTCTTAAGAAAACCTAGGGGAGCAAGACATTCCTCTGCAGCCCTGGATGTGATTATTAGAATTCTTCTGCTACTAAAGAGAGAATCTCATAATATAGAGTGACTGTAGTGAGCACAGACAGGTTTTACCTCCTCTTACCTAGAAACCCCCCTCCGCTTCTATATATCTAGTATATTCTGCTGGAAAGGGTTTGGGGGGGACTTTTAGGGCAGATTTGCTAAAGTATTTGTGCATAAAGCTCATCAGAAAGTGCACCAAAATTTGGCACATAATGTCACCTCAAGTTTTAGCCAATTATTTAATTGGATAAAGGTTCGTTGCGTTGATTAAAATGTGACAACATGCACAAAAAGTAACATTGCATATGAAGGGGGTCATGCTTCATCAGCAAGGGAGATGTTTGCAGACTTCACATTACTATCAACATATAGTTTCGTTGACTTTGGGGAGATTTATCTGTAGGATATTGAATTTATCAAAACCGCAAAGAATTAGGCCCACTTCCTGGCTGCTGTAATGTGCATCCTGGCTGCTGTAATGTGCACCATTACTCTGTGTCTAAAAGTATTGTAAGTCCTAAATCAATTTTGTAATTTTATAATTTATGGTAAGCACAACCCTTTTAGAGGCCGCTTTCCGTACTATTGAAATCTGCACAAAAGTATCTAAAAAGTATAATGAACTTTGCGCTCCCTGAAGAAAGTGGCCAGACTAAAACCTGTATCTTTAAAGAGAACCTGTCACTTGCTCCAAAAAATTGAGTAAAATTCTTTGTAAAATGTATGCGTGCCCCCCACTCTGATGCTTCTTTCCATTTTGCATGTCGTTCCATTGCAGAGATATTCATATTCACATTTGTTGATTTTGCAGCGCACTTTGTGAAATCTTGGTTTGTAGTACAACTGGGTGTTTCTTCACAGGGACTTGCGCTTTCTCCCCTCCCTCCCAGATGTTTACAGATCTCACATCTCGATAGCATCTATGGCTAGTTTCACACTTGCGTTGAACAGCATCCATTGCGTTGTGTGACGGATGCAACGGATGCGTTGCATATAGTGGCACAACAGATGCAACGGATCGTACAAAACAACGGAAAGCTTTTTTTTTTTCTTCTTCTTTACAGTTTTACCGACAGCAGACTATTGTGAACGATCAGCTGATCGCTCGCAATAGCCGGCTGCCGGGCGCTCAGCTGAGCGCTCTCACATGCCGGCGGCCGGTCGATCAGCTGATCGTTCGGCCGCCGAGAATGTGTGCGGGGGGCGGAGTGGGTGGAGCCGAGCGGGCCATGGCGCTGAGGACAGGTGAGTGTGTGTGTGTGTGTGTGTACATACATGCGGAGTGGAGTGCAGGAGGGGGTGGAGCCAAGCGGGGAAGTGTCGGGCTCCCTGCACACGTAGCGAGGGTAAATATCGGCAAAGCACTTTGCTTGGTTACCCGATATTTACCTTGGTTACGGGTGCAGGGAGCCAGAAAGAGCATGCGCAGTGAAATCCTACGGATTGCGCTGCTCAAAAAAACGTTACATGCTGCGTTCCTCCCGCCCGGCGCAGCGTCAAAATAAAAACGCTGCGTCGTCCAGAGGATGCAACGCTGATACTTGCGTTACAGTGCGTCGTCCATACAAGTCCATGGAGAATAGCGCAGTGCGTTAACGGACTGCGCTATTCTCCATAGTGACGGATTTTGCTGAACGCAAGTGTGAAAGTACCCTAAGACTGCTAAATCAGCTGTCAAACTGTGATTGGCAACATCTGGGAGCAAGAGGTGAAAGCGCACGTCCCCCGAGAAGACTGTAGAAACAATCCGTTCGCCTGCAAGCAGAGATTTCCTCATTTTTTGGTGGTAAAATAGGATCCTCTGCTTATACTCAAGTATATATGGTATATCCCAAACTATATTTCAACTGGAAAAGTTATTTTACCACAAAAAATGAGGAAACCTTATTGACTAGAGTATAAGGCTAGGGTGAGAAATGCTGCAGCTACTTGTCCCCTTCTTGTCCCTTATTATGCCGTTGTTTACACACAATAAAAATTATTCTCACCTGTCCTCTGTTCCCGCGGTGCCCCCATTGAAACCTCTGGAATGTAATCAAGAGGAAGATGGATAGTCACAAGCCATCAAACAAAGAAGAACTGCTTACATTTTTGCTCCAGGAGCAGCATAAGATCACCCAAAAGCAGTGGGAAAGACTGGTGGAAAGCAGCCAAGACGCATGAGGGCTGTGATTACAAATCATGGTTATTCCACAAAATATTGATTTCTGAACTCTTCCCGAGTTAGAACATTATTAGTATTGTTGTTTCTAAATTATTATGAACTTATTCTGTTTGCATTGTTTGAGGTCTGAGCAATGCATTTTTTTTTTTTTTTTTTTATTTTGACTCTCATTTTCAAAAAATAAATACAAAATATATTGCTTGGAAATTCGGAGACATGTTGTCAGTAGTTTATAGAATAAAAGAACATTTACATTTTACTCAAAAATATAAAGCGAAAAATCAGAAAAACTGTGGTCTCTTAATTTTTGCCAGAGCTGTATATGTAGCCACAGTCAATACGATTCCTTTTACTCACCTCGAGTGGCGCTCCTGCGGATTTGGCATTGCCTCTCCTGGTGATCGTGTGACATTATATCGGCGCCAGAGGTGAGTAAAGATGTTATTATTTTACTAGGGAGAAACGTGGATTTAAAAGGGATTGTCTGAGTAGTGGACAACACCTTTAAAGTTCTGTTTTCCATAGACCTCATTGTTAAAAACAAAACACCTAAAATCAGTTATTTATAAGGGACAAAAACAAGTTGTCTGCACAAGTTTTTAGCCAACGTATTGCTGCTTCATACGTTCTAACAAATTATTACTAGACATGTAAACACAGCCTTACTAGACTTCTCTCATAGCCGCTCATCTCCCAAGAGGACAAAGGATCGGACATATTGAACTCCAACTGCCCAATCCTTCTTCTATTTCATGACATAGTGACACTTTCCTTAGTCAGAGGATTCCCCTATCACATGGCCATATAAATCGGACTGGAACTGCAGCGCAGTGCTCAGACTGGCTAGCAGCTCTCCTGGCCGAAAATGACAGCATGTATTTCTAGGGGAGGCCGGAACTCCACTTGCATATGACTCATGTGACTCTAGTCTCACATCGCATCACTCGACGCCGCCGCACACTCTCCTGACAGGAGCATCTCAGCTGCATAGAAATACATGCAGCCAAGCCACTCCTGTCAGGAGAGCGTGCGCCATGCCGGGTGATGCGATGCGAGATTGAGTCATATGCAAGTGGAGTTCTAGCCGGTCTTCGGTCGGGAGATCTTCCAGCCAGTTTGAGCATTGCGTTGCTTTCCCCATCCCAGTTATATGGCCGTGTGATACTTCCCTTATATACATTATATAATCGGCCAATTAGAATACAGTTAAGACTACATGCACATGCTGCGTTTTTTTGTTGCGTTTTTTGGTGCAGTTTTGTTGTCAAAACTTTCTGACATTTGACTTCCCAGCAAAGTCTATGACAAGTCAGATTTGCTATGTGCATCTTGCAGTTTGTCAGCGTTTCATTTGTCAAAGGTTTGTGACAAAAAAGAAGCAGCATGTTCTTTCTTCTAGCGTTTTTGTCAACATTTGTCAGAAAAAAAGCATCAAAAACGCATGCTGTTAATTTTGGTGTGTTTTGGTCACAAAAAATGCATAAAAAACGCACCAAAAATGCACCTACATTACAAGCGTGGGGTTTTTTTTACATTTCCAGGCTCTCTATGGCAAGGTGCAGTTTTGATTGCAGTTTTGGTTGCAGTTTGTGTGCAGAAAAATCTGCAGCGTGCGCATGTAGCCTTAAGGCTATGTGCGCACATAGCATTCTGTCCCTGCAGAAATTTCTGCAGCGATTTGAACAGCACACGTGCGCTTCAAATCGCTGCAGAAAGAGTCCGCAATGAAAAAAAAAAAGCCGATTCCATGCGCTCTGAGTGCAGCCCCTCCCATAGACAGAGCGGGGCTGCAGGCAGAGCGCACGGAATAAGTGACATGTCACTTCTTAGAACGCGCAATTTGGGCATCAGCCGAAGCACTGCGCTCTAATACGCCTCGTGCGCACGTCTCCTGCATAATCTTCATAGATTATGCTGGGGACGCAGGACGCATGGAGTTACGCTGCGGTGCAGATCGCTGCGTAACTGCATGCAAATGCGCAACGTGCACACATAGCCTAATTGTAACTGTCATTTCCAGAGACCTTGCAGCACTAAACCATGAAATCAAAAAAGGAAGAAAAGGTGTTATCTAACCTGGCCGCTGCAATGGAAGGAGATGAGCCGGAGCGAGGTAAATTGTGTTTTATTGGACGACGCGTTTTAGGGGTAACTCAAAATGCGTAGTCTAATAAAACACAATCTACGTCGTTCTACCACTTCTCCCTCTATTGCAGTGCCCAAACGATACCCCATTGTTCTTCCTTTTCTGATCACCCACAAATAGAGCAGACATGCCAACCAATTGCTTTGAGTAGAAAGTATCTGCACACATTGTGTTTGATCTTCGAGTCTCCGCTCTTCAGTGCAGTTATTGTGTTGTGTACCGCCACCGCTTCTTATCGCCTGTGTAAATTGGGTGCAACCTTGGATTTCTGGTATCTCCGACAACACAAAACAAAGAGGCCAGTTATACAGACCCGGGTGCACCCTGAGAACAGAAGACTAGGCGAAAAGTACACAGCTATGCCACAAAAAAATGCAAGCCGGTATATACAAGAGGGAAACTATTACTACATCGATACGGTCCTGTTATGTGAAAAGTGAAAAATACTCTGTCCAAAACCAACAAACCTTGGAATTGATTTTTATTTTTTTTTCTACTGTTCCACTAAATAATCAGTCCATGGACACAAAGCAGAAAAGTATCCAAAACTTTTTTTTTTTTTTGCAAAATGTCTGTGGTAGCAATGCATTGTTCAGCCCATTCTTTATTGCACATGTGAACATGGCTGTAAGCTGAGCATACAGAATAGACAGCCTCCAGCTATTCAGACGACAGCCATCTCTGCGCAGCTGAAACCCACTACACACAGACCCTCAGTATGGCCTTTTACAATGTCTGCCCCCTATATTTGTACCCTTAACCCCAAACCAGTCTTCTTCCATAATGCTAGTTTACTTCTATCCTCTCCTCTAATCACCTCTTCTCTAGATTACAGGATTTCTCTCATGCTGCCCCAGAATCACTCGACTTCTCTCCCTTAGGTTATGAAGTTTTTCCCTATCAGCAAAAAATTTAACCAGTATCTGAAAAGTCTCTTATTGATCCTACACTGGCAATAACCTTAGCTTTCAGCCAAACTGTCCGTAGCCAACAGCTGTCCCTCCGAAGCCCCCATACACATGACCGCTCATATTCATTGAGAGAATTAAGCTGCTGCCAGACATTTTGGGTGGTGGAGGGTCACACCGAAGAACAAATGGACCAGTCATATTACCATTGAGCCTCTTGCCACATTAAGAAACGATGGTGACTTCTGTTCTTCCCTCTCCTCTTCTGTTCTTCCCCCTCTATGCCCCCTCTCTGTCATGTGTGATATGTTGCTGCTTTATAAGCTGGAACATGGAAGGAGAAGCTGTAGAAGTAGTAGATATAATGTGATATAATCTACATATTTCAATGTGGGCTTTATCATCCATGATCCTGATGGAGGCCAACGTGTGTGAGATGTTCCTCTGATATGATGAGGGTCCTCCTTTTCTGTGGCAGCGTCTATAACAGACATGTCTGTGACCTAGATTTGGCTTTTCTTCCCATGACCCCCTGTCATTGTTCACAATACCATGAGGCTCCAGATTATGCGCTGCTGATAGTTCATAGAAAGAGATTTCCCAGTATTGGGTCCCAATTACAGATTTTTAAGGAGCAAAACTGATTTCTGCCTTTTTCCTGGAAGACTGATGGCCGTACATTACTTACAACCATTGTAATAACCTACGGTAACTCTGAGGCCCGAGGGCATCACAATTCCTTGATCTTTTCATGACCGTTTAAAGGGGGTCGTCCCACAGCAAAATTTTACATAATTGGATTGTGGAGTGTTTAAAAAACATATTCCTGTGCTGAGATAATCTTATATATGTGCCCCTGCTATGTACTGTGTAATGTCCGTGTCTGACCGTACAGGGACATAGTCTGATCATACCACAGCTCCTGGGCAGGGGAAGAAGTAAAAAAAAAAAAATAGACATTACAGCATGGAATATCAAATAATTCTTTCTATGAGGTAAAACATTTTTTAAGAACAGACAGGGAAATATTTTACCTCACAAAAAGAATCAGCTATGAGCCCGTTCTGTAATGTCTGTTATACTTTTTTACATCCCGTGCCCAGGAGCTGTGGTATGATCAGACCGTGTCGCTGTACGGTCAGACACGGCCATTACACAGCACATAGCAGGGACATTTTATTTAAACACATCCATTTGTGGAAATTATTATTATTCCAAGATCTATTGATTAAAATTAACTTTGTTCTAAGAAAAACCCCTTTAAAACTACATTTACACCCCCGTGTGACAAGTTTTAGTTCTGTTTGTTTTTTTGTCAAGGCTCACAACATATGGTACCATAGAGTTTTTGTGAGACTCAATAGGAGTCCTATTCTTATCTGCTATTATGGGGCTGTCCCAATTCAAATGATGATAGTCTTCGGCTGCAGTTTGTTTAAAACTTAAACCGCACGGTAGTCACCTTCTCTAGGGTCACCGGAAAGACTCCACCGCTGCTCCCGGTGTCTAGCACTAGCAGATGTGACGTCAATTTCATAGTAGTCAATTAGTGAGCTCTGAAGCTGGCAATCCATCTACACGGACCATGCCGCTGAGCTCGCTGATTGGCTGCGGCACTGTCGACCTGATGTCGTGGCGAAGCCAACACTAGACACCGAATAAACTGAAGTGACTGGGACAACACTGAGGAAAAAAATCGGACTGTTTCTCTTCGATGATGACACACACACACACACGAATGTGTGAATGCAGCCTTATGCCCCCTTGACATGTACGTGTTTTCGGTATGTGTGGTATCCATTTTTTCCATGCATACCACACTCGCCAATTGTAACCTATGGTGCTCTTCACATGTCCATGTTTTCACACGGAGCGTGTGTCATTTTGAACTACACAGGCATGTCCGTGTTTTTTCAGCAGCTGTTGGGCTGCCGTCGTCTGTTGGGCCGTCGTCTGTTGGGCCGTCGTCTGTTGGGCTGTCTGTGTTTAATACAGTGGAACCTTGGATTATGAGCATAATTGGTTCCGGGTTTGTGCTCTTAAACCAAGTTACTCTTATATCAAAGCGAATTTTTGCATAGGAAATAATTGAGACACAGACAATTCGTTCCACAACCCAAAAATATTTACTGCATTTATACAAACTTATTACAGTAATACAAAATAATGTCCTGTATTTATATAAAATTATTACAGTACACTAATACAAAATACTGTACAGTAAAAAACATAAAACAAATTAAACTGCACATTAGCTTCCAATAGAATTGTTGGTGTGCGGGAGGTACAGTATAAGCAATGTGCTGCACTGGTTAGCAGAAACTACAATAATGTATTCACAAATGTAAATTGATAGACAGGCTATATAGTATATATTGTAATGTGCAATGGTATACTGTATACAGTACATATGGACAGAAAGTTGCCTCCAGAGGGGGTCAGAGCGCGGTGAAAGGACGGAACAAGAAGTGTGCACGGTGATTATTTGCTCTTATTGCAGAGCATTGCTCTTAAACCAAGTTACAAATTTGTAAAAAGCTTTGCTTGTCTTGCAAAACGCTCTCAAACCAAGTTACTCTTAATCTAAGGTTCCACTGTATAGCATAGTATAGGAAAAGCATTGTAACTTCATTCTTTGTTTATCCATACCGGAAAAACACTGATGGCAAAAAACAATGACGACACCAGTATCGTTTTTTCATCTACGTGTTTTACACCCTTGTGTGAACACGGCCTTACATAGAGTATGGCTGATATGAATCGCTGAGCATTAGTTTGGTAAGATTACCAAAAAATTAAAGTGGTCATCTGAAGAAAATAACCCCCATCTACTAGGGTAAAGGAATATCTCATGAAAAAATGCATGAAAATTCACAAGATAAATCTGCATCAATTATTACTTATTTTAATGCATCTTTTTGTTGCATTTTTAGTGCATTTTTCTTTTTTTGTTTGTGGTTCTACCTGTGTTTCTGATATCGCATCCCTTCCATACTGTGTTTTGGGGTTTTCTTTGGTTAGGAAATGCATGTAAAACTTAAAGGGGTATTTCAGTCTCCAAGAACCTCAATATGTAGTAGGTGTAATAATAATAATAATAATAATAATAATAATAATAATAATAATAATAATAATAGTAGTAAATACCTCCATTTAGAAAGGTAGTATAGTCCTCCTGATTAGCTATGTCACTTACCTCATGTGCAGGGCATTGCAGGACCTTAGGTATTCATGGTTAGGACCACTAGCAATTAACTAACTGTCCCTATATGTGTGGCCATAATTATGGATACCTAAGCTACTGCAATGCCCTGCACATAAGGTAAGTGACATAGCTTTTCAGGAGAACTATACTACATTTCTAATTGGAGGTATTTGCTAATATTCTTGTTATTGAGTGTACTACACATAGGATCTTGGAGATGGGAGTACTCCTTTTAACAAAAAAAGCAGTATCATTTGTACATGTGTTTGTTTATACAGAAAATGAGCTCCCCATTGAAGGGTATGAGGAAAAAAACCAGCAAAATGCAGACACTAACATGCTGCAGGGTTAAATTCATACTGCATGTTAGTTTATGTCTGGGGAAGAATCGTGTGATTGAGAGTTGTGAAATCTCATTTACTTTGATAGTGGTTTTTTTTTTTGTTTTTCTTTTATTCTTCTCAGTTTTGTTTTTTTCTGTATGAAAAAACGCATTGTGTGCATGTATCCTTGGGGTATATGATTGTCATCCAGGGATGTCCCCCATAGTATCATACTCTGGAGTCTATATATTACAATTTTATATATTTTAATGAGGAGCAAGAAATTCTACATCTTCCCTAGTGGCAGCAATCTTGACAAGTCCTTTATGACTTCTTATTGATATGATAAGAATATACCATAAACGTCTTATCACACAGGTCTAAGTACTCCATCCTTACTGATCCTGAGAACAGTAGCGTCTGTGATGCAGTCACTACTTACGGGCAGAATGGACGGAAGTGTAGTCAGGAAAGCCGGGGTCTGGTAATGGGCGGATACGTATGAGCACAAGGAGTAAACGGAGGTGTAGTCAGGTCAATATCCGAGTGTCAGAAATCCAGGAGAGTAATAGGTTCAGGGCGAAAACAGAGATGTGGTCAGGTAACGGTCTGAGGTCAGAAGGCAGGAGGTCACGACTGGAACAGGGAATGGGCACAGAAAAGTCAAATAATAATCTGGGGTCAGAACATAAAGATCAGAACACTAGCAGAGACAACAGCACAACTGCCGAACCAGAAAATACAACTGGCAAAGTTCTGGATGAGCATGCTCAGTAAGACGCCTGAGCAATTATCAGTAAGGAGGAACACCTGAGTAATCAGCACCAACATGGAATCTTGCACTGTCAAACAAACTGCTAGCTCAGTAACTCCGGAAGGCACAGCAGAGCATCTCCAAAGGAAAGATGCTCTGCACAGAGGAATAGTAACTGTCAGGAATGTAATTCAGGTAATTGCACCAGGGCATCTTCTAGTCTGCAAGATGCTCTGCACAGAGGAATCGTGACTGTCTGGTCACCATTCCAAGCAGGAAAGTGGTCCACAAAGAAAAGGGATGAATTTTCTACTCTTGTATTTTTTTTTGTTTGCGCCTTCAGAAGGCAGAACAGAAATGCCTACTTTAGATCCTTCAAGAATTGTAAAAGTAAGATATTGTTTAGCGATAATAGGGCCAAAGCCATGGAGAGCCGCAACTCAGTAACTGCAAGTTTATTAAGTTGCCCAAAAATGGCATATACCTCTCTGGCAGTCTGTACGGGTACCAGCCCGCTGGAGGAATATTGTCATCTTAGAAGGTGTGTAAAGGTATAAAGCCACGTTAGAACGTTGCACAGGATCAGGTGTTATTCTTTTGGGGTATCCAGAATTTTCGGCCTATTCTGATATGCTGGGAGAAGAAGTGATCATTAGATAGGACAGTGAAGGAGCCCGGGCCGCAGGTTATAGGGATAAGGCTACTTTCACACATCAGTTTTCTGTATTCAGGCACAGTCCTTTTTTTTCCTGATCCAACGGATCCTGAAAAAAAAGTGAAAACCGTATCTACCGGATCCGTTTTTTTAACGGATCCGTTATGCCGGATCCGTTAAAAAACGGATCCGGTGGATACGGTTTGCATCCGTTTTTGCATCCTTTTCGTCCGGTTTTTGGCTGGATCCGTTTTGTTAATTACATTGGTGCATGCGCAGTTAACAAAAACGGATCCGGCGGCCGCATCCGTTTTTTACCGCATTACGCCGGATCCGGCGTCCATAGGCTTCTATTGTAAAACACGCCGTATCGCGCCGGATCCGGCGCGATGCGTTTTTTTTGCCGGACAAAAAAACGTTGCAAGCTACGTTGCCTCCGGCCGCCGCATTTATTTATTTTGCCGCATCCGGAAAAAAACGGATGCACCGCAAAGCCATCCGGTACAATCCGGTAACAATGCAAGTCTATGGGGAAAAAACGGATGCGGTACTGGATCCGTTTTACCCGTTTTTTTCCGGATTGAACCTGATGGCAAAAAACTGATGTGTGAAAGTAGCCTAAGGAAGATCTACCACAGCCAAGAAAGTGAGAGGTGTTTGGTGAGGAATGGAATGGATTTCAAGGTCGGATGAGTAGTGACTGTAGACCACATGATCGCTGAGGGGCTTCATTCAAATCGTGAGACCTCCAGACGGACCCACTTCTTAGAAGTAGTAAAATAAATCCCGAGTGTAGGTTTCTAATACTACTTTGTCATACAGCGCTGTCCTTTTTGATAGCTGGTTACCAGGAGAAGCTCGGGAAACCTCCATGTTTTTAATTATTTGGTGGTGCATACTAGAAAACCAATGACACAAACCAAACACAGATGAAAAATGTCCGTTGTGCAAACGTAAAAAAAAAATAAAAAATCAATGACTTGTGAATAAAGCGCCTTGAAGAGTGTGTTCCATGGTGCATCCGTAATGAAAGCGGTTACATGATTACGTCTAGCTGCTCTTCATGTAGGACGTGTTTCCTGAGCCATTTCTTTTGATCTCTTTCAAGACAATATTTTCATTTCTTGTATGCGCAGTATTGGACTTTTCCTGTTCTTTCTTGCTGTCAGAAGTAGAATTGTTACCCTCAGTCCTTAAAGGGAACCGGTCAGGTACAATATGCACACAGGACCACGAGCAGTTCTGGGTACGTATTGCTAATCCCTGCATTACTGTCCCTGTATACACTAGCATAGATACAGAGATCTTTAGAAAAGTATTTCTAAAGAAAGATCCTTTATTATATGCTAATGAGCCCCTTTTGACTAGTCGTAATGGCGTTACTTCTTTTGGCTAGTCAGCCCCCTTAGCATGTAAGCACACCCCTGTAGGCGTACTAACATGCTAATGAATGCGCAGCATCAGAGCCATGGTCGCTCTCACCGCTCTCTGTTGCTACTGCCTCCGACACTGGATTTCAGCTCTGTGTGCGTGATCAGAAGTTCCGGACTTCCAGTCAGGCGCACTATGAAGCCAGGTGTACGTGTCCTCGCTTCAATCTGGTGTAGTTCACATGACCGGAAGTCTGGAGACGTTCTGATCATGAGCACTGAGCCGAAAACCAGAGGTGAAAGCGACCATGTCACTGACGCAGCGCATTCATTAGCATGATAGCACGCCCACAGGGCTGTGCTTACATGCTAAGGGGGCCGACTAGCCAAGGACTAGCCTGGCCTCTTTAGCATATGGCAAAAGATCTTTAGAAACACTTTTTGTAAAGATTTCTTTATGTATGCTACTAGAGGAAGGGATTAGCGATATGTACCCAGAACTGCTCGTGGTGCAGGGTGCATATTGCACCTGACAGGTTCCCTTTTAAATGTCTAAAACACAATCTCTCCCCTTCAAGTAAGACACTACGATGGTGATTTTATGCTTTATTATGGTGTTCTTTGTCTGTATCAAACGTTCTATTAGCATTGTTATATCTGTATTTAATAGGGGGGAAGATTATGATCCTGTATTGGTAAGTATAATTTTAGACCATGGTAGCAGGGTGGCTCAGTGGTTAGCACTGTTGCTTTGCAGCGCAGGGCTTCTGGGTTCAAATCCAATCCCACCATGGAATTTGTATGTTCTTCCCATGTTCGCCTGGGTTTCCTCCCACACTCCAAACACATACTGATAGGGAATGTAAATTGTGAACCCCAATGGGGACAGTGATCATGATATCAGTAAAGTGCTGTGGAATTAATCTCAATGAAAATGATAAATGTCTTCAGCTAGCAGTTGTGGAAGGCTTACCTCATTATATAATGGAGGTTTCTGCTGCGGCCAGTTGTCTTACAGCCGCACACAGGACAGTGAGGCAAGAGCAGGAGAAGGAGGACATGGCTGAACTCATGGGACACAGAGAGAAGATTTCTCTTTATATTTTTCCATTTTTACTGGAGTATTAACTACAAAATATCATCAAAGATAAAGGTGAAGTGAGGAATTTCCGAGATATTTGGTGATTATCTGTACGTTTTCTGTGTTTAGAATCCCTTTACAAACCCTCTTTAAGGCTGCAGGATACAGGACGGTGGTGATAAAACGTGGCCACGTGGGCTACTTGTGTGCAGTCTGCCCGTCCTCGTCATCCTGGAGAACACAGGAAGCATCTGCTGTAGATCCGGCGGTCAGGAAAGGTGTATTGTGGTGCACGGCTTCTTGTAACCCCTGGGGATACACGGTGATTGTAATGTAGTGTTTGGAAAGAGTCATGTTGCCCTGTGAAGGCCGTACATTGTGGTTTGCTATGATGTCGGGTTCTTCATACCATAGACCTTCTGTAGTTGCCATTTACATTTCTTTAAATAAAAAAAAATGATGAAATAGAAGCCGCATGTTGGCGACAGATGAAAACCAACTCTGTCATCTTGTCTACACATTTAGCTTATTACTGGCTCCCGGTGTATTCTTAGCGAGGCCTGCTATTAGGGCGCTAAATACAGAGCAAACTATAAGGAGCCCTGTGATTTGGATGAAGACGCTGGTTTAAATGTCCAGTATTGAGTTGCATTTACCCTCCGTAAGCAAAGTATTGCGCTCTGTGGGCACTGTTTGGCACTAATTGAAGACAGAATGACACTAAGGACAGTATATGCTATGTTGGAAGAGTATGGCACTATGTGGGCACAGTATGGTACTGATTTAGGTACTTTTTAGTTTCATATGGGCAGTGCTTGTGTTTACTGTACCTCAATAGCCTATGGCATTGTCTGGCCACTGCATGACTGGCCTGTTATTCTCTGGCTATGTGCCCACAATCGGGACCATCTGCATCCTGAACGTGGCGGGTCCTGACCTGCGGGGCCACGAGTCTCCTCCGCAGGAGAACGCAGCTGCCCGTGCCCATGATCAGGGTTCAGGGCGATGCTTTCTCTCACTTGTGTTCTCCCTATGGATGATTCTTGTGACTCCTTAGCAAACAATTGACATGCTGCTGCTCAGAAAGCCGGACCGCAGGTCAGTGTTTGTTGTAGGCTGTACACGCACAGTGGGCCTGGGATTTCTAGAAATCCCATCCACTGTGCTTATACTGTACAATGCAGCGAAAACACACTGCAATCACTGATCGTCAACATGCACCCTAAGGCTGCTTTCACACATCCGGTTTTTCTTGTGCGGCACAATCCGGCGCTTTGCAGAAAAAAACGTAACCGTTTTTTTTGCATAGACTTTCATTAGTGCCAGATTGTGCCGCATGGCCTTGCGTTCTATCCGGTTTTTGCCGCATGCGGCAGATTTAGCCGATGCGGCGGCCGGATGGGACTTTGCCTGGCACGTTTTTTTGTCCGGCAAAAAAAAAAAAGCATCGCGCCGCATCCGGCCGATGCGGCGCGATTTGCAATGCATGCCTATGGACCCTGTATGCGGCTTCCTGTGGCAAAAACCGCATCCGGCCTCCGCATGCGTTTTTTTTCCACTGCACATGCTCAGTAGCCTGCCGCAAGCGGCAAAAAACGGACGGGCCGCATGTAAAAAACTTATGCAAAGGATGCGGTATTGTCGCTGCATCCGTTGCATAGGTTTTAGAGCTGGATTGGCCGGCTCTGCTAAAACCGGATGTGTGAAAGCAGCCGAAGACTCCATACCATATGGTGGTATATTTTACATGCTTAGTTTTAATTTGAGAAACTTGTGAGAAATATTTATGTGAATGGTCCCAATACTGGACTATGTTGCTGTCACATTTTTGCCATTTGTGTGACTGTGATAAAATCTTATGTACACCCATGTGTCCTTTTGTTGTAAAATGTACAACTGGTTAAATAAGTATTGAAAACGTCGCCAATTTTGACGCTATTGATATGAATTTCTCTCCAAATTTCGGTAAAAACCCACCCAATCCACACAGGCAAGCAAATCAAACCATAGATCTGTACATTTAAGATATGTGTAATAATGAGACATGACACAGGGAAAAAAGGGTTGAACACCTAAAGAAAGAGAGGTGCACAAAGCCATGGAAAGTCATGACACCTGCTGAAAGTTATCAGTATTTAGAAAACAGTTATGTGAAAAATAATAACAGCTGGTTCAACTGATGGCCTATAAAAAGGTGTATCCTTTCCAAGGTGCCACACACAAGAAACATTTCATGATGGGTAAAACCAGTGAGCTGTCTCAAGACATTTGCAACCTTATTATTGTTGCAAAACATACTGATGAAAATTGTTACAGAAGAATTACTAAACTACTGATGGTTGAAGTAAGCACATAATCTCGAAGGGGAAAGAACATCATTTCACAATTGCTCCCTGCAAAATTTTAGACAGAGGAGCGAAAATAATTATCAAACCAGTTGTCCAAGAGCCAAGAACCACCTGTCGAGAGTTACAGGAAGACCTGTAATCAGCAGGTACAATTATTTAAAAAAAACCAATAAGTAATGCACTCACTCTTCATGGCCTGTATGCATGCTCATCACACAAGACTCCATTGCTGAACAAAAAGCATAGTTAGTTGTGTTTAAAGTTTGTTCAACAACATTTAGACAAGTCTGTGAAATACAGGGAGAATATAGTTTGGTCATATGAGACCAAAATTGAACTCTATGGATGCCATAATACACACCATGTTTGGAGGCCAAAAGGCACTGCATATCACCCAAAAACACCCTACCAATAGCTAAGTTTGGAGGTGGGAAAATCATGGTGTGGGGCTGTTTTTCAGCATATGGCACTGGCAAACTTCATGTACTTGAAGGAAGGATGAATGGAAAAATGTACAGAGACATTCTTGATAAAAATCTCCTGCCATCTACCTGGATGATTAAGATGAAATGAGGGTGGACATTTCAACAAGACCATGATCTCAAACACAGAGCCAAGAAAACTGTCAATTCATTTCAGATAGAAAATAAAGCTGCTAGAATGGCCCAGCCAATCACCTGACCTGAATCCAATAGAAAATTTATGGAAGGAACTAATCTCAGAGTTCATAGAAGGAGCACATGGAAAATTCAAGATTTGAAGAAAGTTTGTGTGGAAGAATGGGCGAATATCCACCTGAGCAATACATACGACTAGTTTCTCCATACAGGAGGTGTCCTGAAGCTGTCATCGTCAACAAAGGATTTTCTTCGAAATATTACATTTTTATTAAGCGTATTCAATAAATTTTCCTCGTGTCATTTCTCGTTAGTACACAATATATGGATCGCTATGGTTTGATTTATTTGCTTGTGTGGATTGGATGGGTTGTTACTGACATCTGGTAAGAAACTGTTTTATCATTAGCACCATTCGCAATATATTTACTTAGAAAATTGGTGACGTGTTTAATACTTATTTTACCCACTGTATATTGTACATTTATATTTATAGGGTGCAGCTATAGCTTGTGGCACTCACACCCAGGTCATGGAGCTTAGGGGCCCTAAATGGGTTCTCTTGGACATATGAGAAAACTAATATTATTAAAAGGGTTATCCACTACTCAGAAAAACCCTTCTCAATCACAAAGTTTGCCCTCGTTAAAATAAATCTACTTATACTCCTCACCGGAGCCGGTGCTGTTCTACTGGTGTTGGCACTCACTCTCCCGTGGCTCACATGACATTGTCACGCGAGCTCTGCATCGGCTTCCCTCTCTCCACTTTTGGATGAATCAAATATCAAGAGGAAGTCAGTGCCGCAGCTGGTCAGTCACTGTCTTGACGGCGGAGAGAGTGAAGCCGGTGCTGATTTGATGAATGCTTGTGTCTTGTAAGCCCCAGGAGAGCGAGTGCTGACACCACCGGAACTGGAGCATCAGCATTGTTATTTTACCATTTGCAAACATGAAGTTTAAGAAAGGGGTTGCCTGAACAGTGGACAACCCCTTTAAACACCTGTGATATTGTTGACCTGTTGAAGCTTTTGGGCCCCAATGTAAAATCTCTAAGGTACCCCACTACGTGGTTATCACTAAATCTATGAGCATAACGGAGGTCGGCTATTACATTGTGACCATATTATTGACCATGAGCACATCCATCTTTTCCCGGGATTTTTGTGGCCTGTAGATATAGAGAAATGTACTGTTAGCTGCGGTGTATCAAACCTCCCATTGTATGTACACGACGACTACTTTACTATGTACTGGCACTGGGCTATATTTCCCTCTTTTGATCAGAATAGATCCTTTCTTTTCCATGGAGTCAACAAGGGTGGTGGAAACCTTCTCCTGTAAAAATATGTATCATGGGAGATGTCCCGGCTGTAGTTTTTCTTGCTGCCCTGCAGATGTGATGCTCTCTGTAGTCGTCTGTGACTGTTTGTTTCCGGACTTTCTGGAATGGGAACTGACGAGACTGTGCTGCTTACATAGTGAAGAAAAACAGCCGTTGTCTCCTGAACATTCCTCGCCTTGTGAATCCTCCTCTGACAACTGCAAGAGACTTTGTCAGTGCAGAACTGACTAGAAAGGGGTTTTCCCACAAAGTTAAATTTAAAGTTTAATTTTAATCAATAGATCTTGGAATAATAATAATAATTTTCACAATTGGATGTGTTTAAAAAAAATGTTCCTGTGCTGAGATAATCTTATAGATGTGTCCCTGCTGTGTACTGTGTAATGGCTGTGTCTGACCGTACAGGGACATGGTCTGATCATATAAAATGAAAACGGGACTTCTTATGGCTTGATTTAAAAAATGGCTTTCTTCATGAAGACCAGATTTGTGAAGTATGACTGAGGGCTCGCTCACGCCATTATATAACGTAGACGAATACTATCCGATGTTAGTGGATAATCTTGTTGTAAGTGAATTTCCCATACCCCCTCCCCCTGTAAAATAAAAAAAAAAAAAAATCATCCAGCACTGGAGCCGTTACAGCTATGTCAATACTGCAATTAAAGCGCACCAATCACTAGGATTTTCCTATATAACCTAAAGCCAGTGCTATAGTGGCACTATCAGGCTGATTCTATACATACCTTTAGATGTCAGTTAGGATGTATAGGTTTTGAAACACAAGCAAGTAAAGTTTGTGAAATGAGCAGCTTTTTGAGTGCCAGCAGCTGGCGATCAGCTAATAACTGGGGTCGGTTTTGATAGTGATTCCCGCACCCCTGCCTGTCTGTCCTCCCCCTGTTATTTATGCTAACTCTATTATTAAATTGTTTTACTAAGTGACTAGAAGGACCTGTGCTGATGTTATACCCATGTGACCAGAAGGGGCGGGGCTTCAGCCAACAGAAAAATGTTGCTTCCTGGTATCAGCTATGTTGGCTGGTATCCGCTATGGTGATTGGTGCGCTTTAATCAGTGGTGACCATTGTGCTACTGCACTCACAATCCCCTAGTCTGGCATATGTCCTACAGCATAACAGCCACTGATTGGCTGCAGGGGTCACTTAGCATCATAATGCCACAGGACACCTTGTGCAGCAATCAGTGAACCAGTGCCGGTTCTGGAGGTATTTGTTATTTTTAACTTACAAGGAGGACTATTTCAATTACAAAGGAGTGGTCCTGGAAAATCCCTTTTAATCAGGCTGTCGAGTGATACCCTTTTAGCTGCTGTGTCTATTAGATGGGGAGCTTGAACTTGGGACATCCCTCAGAAAACTTTATAGGGGATTGAAATATAGGTTTCGGGCCCATTTCATGAGCAGAGTGAGTTTTTCCAGTGATTTGCGCCTCCCATAGATAGCTAAAAGCGCCCTTTTCCCCGGGCAGATAAAATGCTCATTACAGGCACCGATTGAAGATTTAGGAAGTCGTTTTGACCTCCAATACTTATATCAACGGGTTACAATTCTCGTGTGTGTTATCGTGAGGCCGATCACTTGTCTGTGCTGACTCCATTATGACATGCAGATGCCCATTTACAGGAGTACTACCGACAAATGTGGGGATTAATGTTCATCTTTCGATCGCTCCCATATGTTGGGGATTGTTCGTTTTGCTGATTACTACCCCGGCCTTTCATACCTCAGCTCTTCACCTCAAGCTGTGCTCGAATTAGCCCCCGCTCTACTGCCCTGGTCTCATTTATGGCCACAGCAGTGGTGGCAGATGAGCTGGTAACTCTTCTAATAGTCTTGCTAAGGATGAAGCATAGCTGTAATTATTGCTATTATGTCATTTTGGCTCATTCGTGCCTGTGCTGACAACTATACTTAACCTGGCGGGTGGGGACACCCATGAGAAAGCTGCACCAGCACATAATGTCACCCCTTCTATGTGTTTTACATTTTATTTTTGGCATTTCCTAGTAAGGTTTTTTTTTTTTTAAATTTGTTTTCTTGGGATTTTTTGTGTGACCCATCATCGAGGAGCAAGATCACGCCATGTCAGTACTTGGCACGATGACCTCCATACATGTCACTGTGCCTGGTACCACAGCTCACCATCTTCAAGTAAACTGGGCTGAACAGCTTGGGCCCCAAAGGATCACAAACTAATAACCTATCCAAAGTCATGTAATGGATGATTGCTATAGTCGCACACATGTGCACTATGTTTGCTGTTGGAGCATGTGTATACACAGGGCTGGCATTACTGCCCGATGAGGAGGGGCCATGATGGCTCCAAATATTATCACGTGAACACCAAATAGACACACAGTGGCTAAAAGATGAAGGGTGAGGAAGTCGAAGTTTCCTCCGGTCAGCAGAGCCGCTTGTATGAATCTGTATTCTGTCAGCAAAGTGACATGAACCATCCTGTGCCTGCTGATGGGTGTGAACGTGTACATGTCTATGGATGAAATGACCATGAAACATATTCTTTATTATTTGTGTTACAGTTGTGGCGCCACAGGGTGCTGCACTCCACTTAGGGTGTAGTACTGATCATGGATCCAGGGAAGGTCGGTGCCGGTTTCACTATACACAACCACATACACACATGAGTTGCCCCTTCCCCACTGGGGACTGGACTAGGGTTGGGTCCCAATGGGTTGCCTACAGTGTGGCATTTACAGGATGTCCTCACAACTGGGGCCCCAATCCACTAGCTTAGGACCTGGGTGGGGGAGGTGCGGCCACCAGGGGGAGTTAGGAGTCACACACACACACACACACACACACACACACACACTAATCTAGGAGTTCTCCAGCAGGAGTGACAGTGACGTCTTTCCCGGTAGCTCCTGTGGGACATAGGAGTTTAACAGTCGCTTTGGAGGATACCGTGCCAGTTCGCCCGGAACTAGCGCAGTTCAGGGTACAGCATCCTAGGGTGGTGCAAATCCACATTGCATCACTAGATTCTGCCGGACGGAGAGGTTCCATGCTTCTCTGACCACACAAGTTTCTAGAGCAAAGTGGTACCAGGATTCCAGGGCCTAGATCACGGTCAGACTCAAGGGGATCCATGCTAGTGGCATAGGGAACAGTACTCTACCTAGTACGGAAGGGACTCTTAAGTGCTTCACGCCACAGGGACCCGCACTAAAAAGCGCAGTGAGGAAGGGCCCACGGACTACCGCATCGGTTCTGACCTCCCGTGGATCCACGATTGACCAGAGCCTATCACGGCAGTGACCAGTACTGCTGAGTCGGCGACTGAAGCTGTGAGTAGAGCTGATCGAACGGCCAAAAACCCGATACCGACGGTTCACTGCCAGATTTTAAAGAGAGTCCGATCCGCTCCAGAATCCGGTGCCCATATAAGTCAATGGGGACCGGAATCCGGAGGTTAAAAACGTTTGTGGAGGTAATGGGGGGTAGGAGCGAGCGCGGCATACTCACCGAGGCACTGTCATGGCGGCACACTCCTTCCGTGTCACGCTATTCCTTTCCGGAGTCGACAATTCAATATTCATTGTTTTCCCCGCCCACCGGCATGTGTAATTGGTTGCAGCTAGATGTGCCCCCACCCTGAGTATCAGCATGTCAGCTGACTGCAACCAATCACAGGCGCCCTGATGGCCGGTTGGTGGGGAAAACAGTGCAAGTGTCTGCCGGTCAGCATGGTGGTAAAAAATAAGCAATCGGCAGCACAGCTATAGCTCGCGCTGCAGCCCCAGCTGTCGGGCTGTATCTGTGCTGTTTATCCAGTCACACGTGCGAGGCTTTGCCGGGTGATGCCACGGTAGACTCGTGCGAGTCCCTCGCATGTGTGTCTCCGGTGAAACCGCATGCGGCTTTTTTTTTTTTTAATTTAAATAAATAATAAAAAAAACTCGACATGCGGTTCCCCCTAGTTTTCATCCCCAGCCAAGATAACGCCGGATGGGGGCTAGTATTCCAGTCCGCAGCCGCCCGGTATTGCCGCATCTATTAGATGTGACAATCCCGGTGCGATACCGGCTCTTCCCAGTGACCTGATGCGGTGCCAATCGGGGTAATAGCAAGGGTTAATAACAGCGCACAGCTGCTTCTTAACCCTAGGTTTGTGATCACATGGGCGTCTATCAGATACCTGTATCACACTAACCTGTAAGTGAATGTAAATAGACACAGAGAAAAATCCTTTATTGCCATAACATCCAGTATAATGGAAGTCAATGGTAAACTCAAGCATTTTTTTGTTTCCCATTGACCTCCATTATACTTGGTACACGAGTCATGCCCATCCAAACATCCGACTGCTTATTACGACCACCCAAGCATGGTAGTACTCTCTCATCACTAATCGTTAGTACCAAGCATGGTAGTACTCTCTCATCACTAATCGTTAGTACCAAGCATGGTAGTACTCTCTCATCACTAATCGTTAGTACCAAGCATGGTAGTACTCTCTCATCACTAATCGTTCCGGGTACTGAGCACCTGAGTGTGGTGATGCCCACTCATCACTTGTGTTGGGATAGAGATCGATGGAAATTAATGTAATCTTTTTTCTTCTTTTGCAGGTGGCCTGCTGCTGCGGGGCTGCGGCCTGCGCCCTGTGCTGTACATGCTGCCCAAAGATCAAGCAGTCCACCAGCACCCGCATTATGTATGCCTTCTTCTTCATTCTGGTCACCATACTCTGCGCTGTCATGATGTCCACAAGTGTGGCCAAACTAATGGAAGATCATGTAAGTTACCCATGAAGTCAGGGAAACTATAAAATGATAACCCATCAGTCATCCAACATTTTTATATTGATGTCCTTTATGTTGGACGAATGTAATAATGCATTTTTTTTTTATTTACTCTGTTTGATAATGAAGACTATACATTTTTTTCAATTGGAATCCTATGGAAACATTATTTCCTCTGTACATATTTCTATTATATACATGTTATGGTGCCTCGGTGTTTTTTCCTTTCAGAATTTCCACCTAAGGCTGCTTTCACACATCCGGTTTTTGCTGATCGGCACAATACGGCGTTTTGCAGAAAAAACGCAAACACTTTTTTTCCCGTCGGTTGCGTTTTTTCCCGCATAGACTTGCATTAGCGCCGTATTGTGCCGCATGGCCTTGCGTTGCGTCTGTTTTTTGCCGGATGCGGCATATTTAGCCCATGCGGCGGCCGGATGGAACGTTGCCTGGCATGTTTTTTTTGTTCGGCGAAAAAAACGCATCGCGTCGGATCCGGCGCGATGCGGCGCGATTTACAGTGCAAGCCTATGGACGCTGGATGCGGTTTTTTGTACTGCGCATGCTCAGTATCAAGCCGCATCCGTCAAAAAACGGACGGGCCGCATGGGAAAACTTATGCAACGGATCCGGTTTTTCCGCCGCATCCGTTGCATAGGTTTTTGAGCCGTATTGAGCCGCACTGCAAAAACCGGATGTGTGAAAGCAGCCTAAGGCTAAGTTCACATTTCCGTTGATTTGTATCAGTCACATGCGTCGCTTGACGCATGTGACTGATGCGCTGTTCAACGCTGTACAACGGATGACAAAGAACAGAATTCTTTGTCGGATTCCGTTGTGTGCGGGGGGCGGAGTTCGGGGGCAGAGCCGAGCGGGGGGCGGGGCCAGGCGCTGAGGATGTCAGTGGAAGTGCTGCGGTCTGCATGGCTGGGGACAGGTGAGTGTATGTGTGAGTGAGTGTGTGTGTATGTATGTATGTGTGTGTGTGCACATGCAAAGTGCGGGAGGGGGCGGAGCCGAGCAGGGGGCGGGGCCAGACGAGGGTGTCAGTGCTTGTCTGCATGGCTGGGGACAGGTGTGTGTGTGTACATACATGTGCGGAGTGCGGGAGGGGGCGGGGCCGAGCGGGGAAGTGTCGGCCTCCCTGCACACGTAACCAGCCTAAATATCGGGTAACAGCAAAGCACCCGATGTTTACCTTGGTTACCCGATATTTACCTTGGTTACGGGCCTACACCGCTTAGCGCTGGCTCCTTGCACCGTAACCAGGGTAAATATCGGGTAACCAACCAAAGCTGGTGACGTGTGCAGGGAGCCAGAGAGCATGCGCAGCGAAATCCGACGGATCTCGCTGCTCAAAAAACGTTACATGCTGCGTTCCCCCCGCCCGGCGGTCAGTCGTTCCACGACTGATCAGTCGGGCGGAGGGTGCAACGCAGCATCATCAGTCACAATCCGCTGCTCATACAAGTCTATGGGAGCAGCGGAATCCGCTAAACGGATTCCGCTGTTTACAAGAGCAGCGGATTGTGACTGATAGATTTTAGCGGAAATGTGAACTTAGCCTAAGGCTGCGATCACATCTGCTTCCGAATCAGATGCCATCAGTGGCAGAAAAAAAATATGGCAGATGAGCAATGCACCCCATTTTATCTATTGGGGGCTATGAGAATCCACCACTGCTGTTACTTTGGTTTTCTGTTGCTAGAACAGAACCGAAAATTGGAACTAATGTTTACAGCTGAGAATCTAATGTGACCAGTGCTGTTGGCAGCTCAATAAGATTGTGTTGTAAACAGGCAGCAAAACTATTCTTATTTGTGTCACAACTGCTGCACCCAGTAATCTCATTGGAATTCCTGCTCACATCAGAGTTCTTAGATGCAGCAGAGCTCAGAGAGCTAACCCCGCCCATACCACAGCGCTCTCTGTACATTGTATAGTGACAGTGAGCTGCTTATCAGAGGAGTTGGTGGGGTTGGACTAGCAGGCATGTGAGACCTAGTCAGGCAGTGAGAATGTCATTCATTGTATAGAAACAACAACACAGAGGCTAATATTAATCGACTAATAAGTAACACATATGAGGATTAAAAGCTGAGGACAAAGAGCGCAAATAGAGTCTTACCAGATATTAAAAGAGCGGTGTGTAACAGTGTACACTCGCCTTATAAAGTTGTGAGGATCACAACCACAAAGAAAGCATAAAAGACAATGGTTACGCCGCAGCCCCACGTGGATGAATCTTAAGTGCTGGAGAGGCGAAGTAGGGGTTAATGCCGCTCTGTTGCCAAGAAGGAGGAAAAAAATTGTTGATTTGATAATAAAAATGTTTTATTCCATAGGTCTACGTGTTTCAGGGTTCAAGACCCCTTCTTCAGGACCAAAAAAAAATTAAAAATCTGCAATACAATATATATTATAGAACATATTATATTGTTGATTTTTCATCTTTTTTGGTCCTGAAGAAGGGGTCTTGAACCCTGAAACACGTAGACCTATGGAATAAAACATTTTTATCATCAAATCAACAATTTTTTTTTTTCCTCCTTTTTGGCAACAGCGCGGCATTAACCCCCACTTCTCCTCTCCGGCACTGAACATATGAGAATTAGGCATCGATCAGACTGACAATTTTTACCTACATGTCCGATCAGTCTTGTTCATGAAAAGAACACAAACCCTTTATAGTCTATGGGCCTGTTGACATGTCTGAGGTTGGTTTTTTTGCAGACTGAGTGAGTGTATCCCAAAAAACCCAGAGCCTTGAACATTTAATCTTCCCCATTTAAATCAATGGATCCTTAAAAAAAAGGAAAAAAATCATAAGGCACACGAATACCATCTATTTGTCATTGAAATGCTGTCCAATTTTTATTGGTTAATTGGTAGAAGATTGTAAAGGTTTTTGCTTTTTGGGTTTTATTTTTTTCACATTCAGCAAGAACAGATGCCAGACTGGGGATGAAAATATTATTATTATTATTTATTTATAGAGCACCATTAATTCAATGGTGCTGTACATGAGAAAGGGGGTTACATACAAAATACATATACAAGATACAATAGACAGACTAGTACAGAGGGCAGAGGGCCCTGACCTTGTGGGCTTACATTCTATAGGATTATGGGGAGGAGACAGTAGGTGGGATGTAGATTGGGCGGCCGCTCCGCACGGTGGTCTGGCGGCAGTGAGTTCATTGTCGATTTGTATTATTAATTAAAATAGACACATTGATTAAGAAATTATGAAAGTCGGATCTAGTACACATTTATTTTTCTTGTATGCAAAAAAGGTGTGAATGATGCCACAAACTGCTACAAAGTAGACTCCATACTGTACATGAGCACAGAGATTATAAAGCTGTTTAACATACATTTAGATAACACCCGGTGACGCCCAACCTTCTGCACCTAAATGGAGGAATCCTTGATCAACAATATCTTTTGCATAAACCTTGCACATAAATCCTAACTCCAGGAGAGAGAACAACTCCCTTTTCCCTGTTACCAAAACATGAAATAATGAGCTGTGAACACTGGCATCTGTTTTATGTGACCTGTCAGGGGTGAAGGTGAAGAGTGAGTCACAGTGTATAAGGGTGTCACTAACCTATTAAAGGGAACTAACCAGCGGGATTTTCATATATAAAGTAAAGCCAGTGCTATACTAGCGCTAGGATGCTGAATGTAAGCCTAGCTTTAGTTCAGAGATTGTATGTTTTATTTCAGAAATATGTACAAGTAAAGTTCAAGCAATGCACTGCTATTTGATTGACAGATGCAACAGGAAGTAAATATCTATGATGGGTCTGGCTATCTATTCCCACCCTGTCTGTCTTCCTGCGCCAGAATTAACATCTATGACGGCAACAGGAAGAGGAAGGCTAGGCAGGCAGATAGGGGCTGGAATAGATAGCCAGACCCATGACAAATATTTTCTTCCTGTTGCACCTGTCAAATAGCGGGGCATTGCTGGTACTTTGCTTGCACATATTTCTAAAATAAAACATTCAGTCACTGAAAAATAGGTATGCTTAGATTCAGCATCCTAGCACCAGTATAGCAGTGACTTTACTTTGTTAGTGATGTGTTGGTCGCAAACGATCCGACACAAAAGGGGACTTTACACGCAGCGATATCGCTGGTGAAAGCACCCACCCCCGTCGTTTGTGCGTCACGGGCAAATCGCTGCCATCTTATCGTTAGGAGCCATCACACATACTTACCTGCCTAGCGACGTCGCTGTAGCCGGCAAACCGCCTCCTTTCTGAGTGGGCAGTTCGTGCGGCGTCACTAAGCGGCCGCCCAATAGAAGCGGAGGGGCGGAGATGAGCGGAACGTAACATCCCGCCCACCTCCTTCCTTCTGCATTGCCGGCGGCTGCACATAAGCTGTAGTTCGTCGTTCCCGAGGTGTCACACGCAGCGATATCGCTGGTGAAAGCACCCACCCCCGTCGTTTGTGCGTCACGGGCAAATCGCTGCCATCTTATCGTTAGGAGCCATCACACATACTTACCTGCCTAGCGACGTCGCTGTAGCCGGCAAACCGCCTCCTTTCTGAGTGGGCGGTTCGTGCGGCGTCACTAAGCGGCCGCCCAATAGAAGCGGAGGGGCGGAGATGAGCGGGACGTAACATCCCGCCCACCTCCTTCCTTCTGCATTGCCGGCGGCTGCAGGTAAGCTGTAGTTCGTCGTTCCCGAGGTGTCACACGCAGCGATGTGTGCTGCCTCGGGAACGACTAACAACCTGCGTGCTCAACAATCAACGATTTCTTAAAAAGGAACGACGTGTCAATGATGGACGATAAGGTGAGTATTTTCCATCGTTAATGGTCACTCCTTGCTGTCACACGCAACGACGTCGCTAACGATGCCAGATGTGCGTCACGGAATCCGTGACCCCGGCGATATATCGTTAGATATGTGGTTGCGTGTAATGGGGCCTAAAGATCCGGCTCTCTGCTGTGACTGACATGAGCTGGATCCCCAGTGAGAGCCACGAAATTCTATAAACTGCTCTCACTGGGCGTAACATATAGGTGTTTGGTCGGCAAAACCCCGCCCACCTGAACAAACCCCGCCCACTTAGAAAATTAATTGGCCCGTTGTGAGTGGGCAGGGTTAGCCATGGGTGGGCATGGTTTCGGCAGCGTTAACACAAGATTAACCTGGTGAACACACATTTAATAGGGAGCCAAAAGATCCGGCTCTTTTTGGTGAGCGGAGCCATGGGAACTGGATCACCAAAAAGAGCCGGACTTCCCATCTCTACTTTGTGTGAACATTTTGCTGGTTATTTCCTTTTTAAGTTTGAAGATGACCTGACACATTACTTGACATAAATATATCATTTTTTTCACCTTTTGGAAATGCTATTGTCCTCCTGAATCTGGCATTGTTTTCCTTTTATTCCTATAGCTCTCCATTCCTGAGATATACATTTTTAGTTGTTTTTTTTGTGTGTGTGGGGGGGGGGGGTAGCCAAGTGGGCGGGGTCCTCAAGAAGCCTGTGGAGAACAGTTAAGTACCACACCCATTTGTATAACAAGATTAGATTTGTGTAAAGGGAAGACGAGGCCATATCTTGGGAACAGTGCAGGGACGAGATAACAAAACGTGGAGAACAGCGGCATTTATACAAGGTATAAAAAATGACACATTTCTGGCATGTTTATTTCTGGGCAGGATTTGTTCCAGATTATGTACATGAACTATTCCACAAAATCTGCATGTAGCAAGTGAGACATAACATTTTGGATCACTCTTAGGCTGGTTTCAGACGTCCGTGTTTTAGGTACGTGTGACATCCGTTTTTAACACGGATGTCACACGTACCCATGTTATTCTCTGATGTGCCTCACACGTCCATGTTTGCACATGGACCGTGTCACTTTTTATGACCCCGCACGCACACACACACAAGCATCTCCGGCAGCACGGATGTCACACGGATCGCACACTGATGTGATCCTTGTGACATCAGTGTAAAACATACCGGAGAAAATATGGGCCTTTTTAATAAACAGATTTTCTATATTTACCTCTCTCCAGTGCTGCTGTCTCCGGCTCTGCTGCCTCCCGCTCCTTATCACCGCTCATTATACTCACTGAATACTCAGTGCCCTGTGGACTTCAGTGCCGGAGACCGCATCGCTGGGTAAGTGTACAGCAGAGTGTGTGTGTGTTTGTGTGTATACACATGCATGTGCGCTATGTGTGTATGCGCTATGTGTGTATGCGCTATGTGTGTATGCGCTATGTGTGTATGCGCTATGTGTGTATGCGCTATGTGTGTATGCGCTATGTGTGTATGCGCTATGTGTGGTGAGAACCTAGAAGCCGGAACATTGCGGGGACAGCATCGGGGACTCATCACAGTTCCCAGTGAACTCTGATGAACCCATGAAGCTGTAGCGCGGGGGTCATCAGAATGTCAGAGTTCATTGGGAACTCCGATGACCTCCTGGATGTCACTGTGCTGAAGAATACTTGCCTGTCCTCGGCGGTGCTGTATCCAGCGCTGTCCCCACGATGCTCCGGCTTCCAAGTCTTGAGTGCGGTGAATAATCGATGAATATAATGAGCAGCAGTCAAGAGCGAGAGGCAGCAGAGCCGGAGAAAGCAGGTAAATATGAAAAATCTTTTTATTTCACAGACCCGTGTATTCTCCGGTACCTGTCACACGCATGCAAGCACGTGTGACGCACGTATGACACAGGTGAGACGCACGTATGACCATAACCATGCGTGTGACTGGTACCTGATTAAACACGGACGTCTGAAACCAGCCTTATCCTGTCCTGTGCTCACGGCTGCAGTCGGGCACCACGTTACAACGCTCATTTTCCTTTTGATGCCAAGAGCAAACTAGCCTACAGTTGTAACCTTAGTAAAGCTAACGTGTGCTCATTAAAGGGTTTGTCTTATATTTTGAAAGTAGCTTTTTTCAAGGTCAGTCTTCAGGAGAGCACTATTCCCACACCCCGGTTTCCTGTTTTTCCAAGGCAGTGCGCAGCTAAAGGTTTAGGCTATGTGCGCACTAGAAATGTGAAGTTTCTCAAGAAAATTTCTTGAGAAACTTCTGCCAGTGAAAGATTTCCGGACCTGCGGAAAAAATCCGCACCAAATCCGCATGCGGTTTTGCCGCGGATTTGCCGCGGATTTACCGCAGGTTTGTCCCTGCAATAAATAATACAGATAATCGATAGACAGATAATGGATAGAGGGAAAGATGGATAGATGAATAGATGAATAGATAGATAGAGGGATAGATAGATAGATGAATAGATGAATAGATAGATAGATAGAGGGATAGATAGATAGATAGATAGATGAATAGATGAATAGATAGATAGAGGGATAGATGGATAGATAGAGGGATAGATGGATAGCTAGAGGGATAGATGAATAGATAGAGGGATAGATGGATAGATAGAGGGATAGATGGATAGATAGATAAAGGGATAGATAGATAGATAGATGAGAAAAACCTATATAATGTTCCACCTCCCTGCATTTTCTAAGCTGGCACCCTTTAGTGACTTTCATGTGGCACTAAAGGGTGCTTAGCCTTGTATTTAGCCATAAAATAAATAAATAATTAAAAAAAAACGACGTGAGGTCCCCCCATTTTTTGTAGCCAGCTAGGGTAAAGCAGACGGCTGCAGCCTGCAGACCACCGCTGGCAGCTTCACCTTGGCTGATAATCCAAAACAGTGGGCACCCCACGCTGTTATTTTAAATTATATAAATAATTTAAAACAAAAAACGTGCGGTCCCCCCCATATTGGATCACCAGCCAAGGTAAAGCGGACAGCTGGGGTCTGATATTCTCAGACTAGGGAGGTCCACTGTTATTGGACACTCCCCAGCCTAAAAATAGCAGGCCACAGCCGCCCCAGAAGTGGCGCATACATTAGATGCGCCAATCCTGGCGCTTTGCCCCAGCTCATCCCGCGCCCTTGTGCGTTGGCAAACGGGGTAATATATGGGGTTGATGCCAGATGTGTAATGTCACCTGGCATCAAGCCCTGGGGTTGGTGAGGTCAGGCGTCTATCAGATACCCGACATCACCAACCCAGTCAGTAATAATTAAAAAATAGACAACAAAAAAAGTTTTATTTGAAAAAACACTCCCCAAAACATTCCCTCTTTAACCAATTTATTGAAAAGAGCACAATCAATTCCACGTCCGGCGTAATCCAATAAGGGGGGGGGGGGCACGGCGATCCATACCATAGTCGCTGTCCCAGTCAATGAAGAACAGAATGTTCCCCATTGGCTGGGAGAGCAATGCAGTGACCTGAGCTAACATCAATAGGTCAGCTCAGGTCACTGCAGGGGATGACGAGCGCTGCCATCAGGAGCATAGATGAGATCATTACCTTCTGTGATCATCTCCTGTACTGCTGACGTCAGCGCTGTCACTGACTTCTATGCCCGCCGCGTTGTCAGACGTATCGCGAGAGCCCGTGACGTCACCGCTAGTGACAGTCTCGGGCCGCTCGCGAGACGGGCATAGACAGCAGTGACCGCGGTGACGTCAGGAGGCAGGAGATCGTCACAGCAGGTAATGATCTCACCTCCTGACAGCAGCGATCGTCATCCCCGCGGCTGCCAGCACTGCAGGATGTCAGTGTCTGCCTGCGCTGCCTCGTGACAGGCTGCTGACACTGCGGGCAGACACTGACACCCTGCAGTGCAGGCAGCCGCGAGGCCGGAGCAGGACACAGACTGCACGGGCACCTGGAGGTCGCACGGAAGTGCTTCTGTGCGGCGTCCAGGGAGTGTGACGTCTGTGTCCTGCTCCGCCTCCTCTTCCTGGCATAATGACATCGCTTCCTGCAAAACCGCAGGCAGCGATGAGCATTCCCGCAGGTAATTCGCGGCTATTCCGGTGGTATACCGCACATCATTGCTACCTGCGGAATACCCCCGGAATACCGCAGGTACCTGCGGAAATTAATGGACATGCACATTTTCTCAAGAAAGTTTCTCGAGAAAATTTTCTCAAGAAATTTTCTTGAGAAAAATCCGCACAGTGCGCACAACTATTTTTTTTTCTCATTGAATTTCATGGGAAATGTCTGCACAAAGATTGCAGACATTTCTCAAGAAATTTCCGGGGTAAATCCGCGGGAAAAACGCACTAGTGCGCACATAGCCTTAGTGTTTAGACTAGCTGTACACTGATGCCATCCGTGTTTTTCACCAACCCATGGACTTATGGGTATTTGTGGTATCTGTGAAAAAAATGGATGCCGCATGGACTAGTGAATGAGGCCGAACAGCAAGGGGGCAGCAGAGGATTGTGGGGTCCCTTTCTGCATGCCGGGATATCACAACATAGAAGTTTGGACTTGAGTTTTGCTATAAAGTCAGGTTCTTCAAGGGGCGTTATGGTTAGCTCTGGCTACCTTTGATAAATCTTCAGTCTGTAGCAGCCCACTGATTTCTTGGATAAAAATAGCAGCCACAGACTGATGAGAGGTTTTCTTTAAGGACAACACGTAAATGTAATTGTGACGGGTGTGTCATGGATGACAGTCATGTGGATTCTGGCAATTGAACGTCACAGCGTTTGGCTGTACAAAATGCTCCCTTACTTTCTACTATTCCTGCTGTTAGTATTCATTGTACTAGGTAGCTTTCCTACTTTATTTTCACCTTTCCCTTTTTGACCCAGCGAAGCTCTCCTTTCCATCTAGCTGCTGATTATCAGTAGTCCCCTTAAATACTCCCATCTTCCTTGGACTTGTGTTGGTGATATTCAGTTCATTCAAGCTCTGGTTGCAAGCAGGTGGCTTGTACTCATCTGTGGTATTGTTGCTGAACTTCTACGTGAGGCATCTGTGGATAAGCAGTTCATGCATTTTCCTCTGTGTCTCCTCCTTGTGTCTTCTATAGTGTGTAGTGGGGTTGACAAAGAGCTCATCTCACCCGTTTCCTATTTAGGGCCCAGCACTAGGGATTCCTAGTGTCAGGTATCAGTCTCAATGCATAAGTGCGGAACATATCTAGGGTGGTGAGGGACCTCATGGACCAGCCATAGGTTTGGTCAGGGGTGACCATATCCCACCTTCCCTAGACACAGGGTTTCCCTTCACTTTCGCTGTTCGCTTGGTACTTCCCGTACCTAGTGTGACCGTAATGAAGTGAAAAGTCCCAAATCCCTCTCCTCCTTCCCACGAATAATGTGTGGATAGAGCTGGGAAAACTAGGAGGCCTACAAACCACTTTAGTGTTTTAAGGTGGCTTCTTGTGTATACGTACCTCTCTTATTTTCATCTTGAGGCCCACAAACCTGTTCTATCTGGAGAAATGGGCCGCAATGCCAACAACTTATTGTGAGAAGCTGGTGGAAGGCAACCCGAAATGTGTGACCCAAGATAGACAATTTAGAGGCAATGCTACCATGTACTACGGTAATCACATATATGTAATTTTGGTGCGGTGGTGAAGCATTACACATCCTTACAGTTGTCAGCGTCTCTCGGCATCTCAGATTCTCCCTCGGTCTCACATTTAGAAGTAATCGGCAGACTCTTCTCAGCCTCAGCGTCTCCTCTCACAGCAGCAGATGGAAAATCTGAGACAGAAGCCATGAGTAGAAGTGTTTTGGAAGCAAATAGCAGATTATTATCCTCAAATAAACCCAGAGGCCATTTCTATTATTCCGCAGATCCAGTGCAGAACTATACGGTCGATAATTGTACATTGCGTGGAAAGTTTCACCCTCTGGTTGTAGGATCAGTACAAATTAACCGAACCTTCCTCTAATATGGCAGCACAGAGCTAATCAAATTGCGTGCTCTTGCAT
The DNA here is from genome assembly GCF_048569485.1 of Anomaloglossus baeobatrachus. NCBI lineage: Eukaryota > Metazoa > Chordata > Amphibia > Anura > Aromobatidae > Anomaloglossus > Anomaloglossus baeobatrachus. The sequence goes on along the minus strand of NC_134353.1, from coordinate 861,027,958 downwards.
TAGTCATAGACCATTGCGGAGCGCGCATGAATATTAAGTTTCCCAATTCTCCTTAAGGGTACTTTCACACTTGCGTTGTTTTCCTTCCGTTACAATCCGCCCTTATGGAAAACAGCGGAATCCGTTAACGGATTCCGCTGTTTCCCATAGACTTGTATGGGTAACGGATTGTGCCAAAAGGACCTGCGTTGCTTCTGCTGGGCGACGCTCCATTGCTTCCGCCCAGCGGGAGGAACACAGCATGTAACGTTGTTTTGAGCAGCGGAATCCTCAGGATTTCACTGCGCATGCTCTTGTTTTTGATTTAAAAAAAAAAAAAATTATTTTGTCTCGCGGTGGCCGAACGTTCAGCTGAGCGCTCGCCCGCCGGCATGCGCGGCCGCCGGCAAGTGACAGCGCTCAGATGAGCGCCCGCCCGCCGGCATGCCCGGCCGCCGGCAAGTGACAGCGCTCAGATGAGCGCTCGCCCGCCGGCTATTGAGAGCGATCAGCTGATCGTTCACAATAGTCTGCTGCTGGTAAAACTGTAAAGAATAAAACAAAAAAGTAAATAAAAAAAAAGCTTTCCGTTGTTTTGTACAATCCGTAGTATCCGTTGTGGCACTATATGCAACGCATCCGTTGCATCCGTAACACAACGCAATGCAACGGAAGCCGTCCAACGCAAGTGTGAAACTAGCCTAACCCATAATTTATTTCTCACCTCCTCCCGAAGATCATGTTCTGGTCCTTCCATCTAAATTCACTGATTTAGGGAGGTAGCAATGAGACCGATTACCAGCCTCACTGAGAAATCACATTACATCTGCTGCCCATAGAAGTCTATGGAAAGGGAGACGCAGGAGATCACTGCCGCACAGAGATGGAGACAGAGACACAGACCGGCTTCTGCTTCTATTAAATTGTCAGATTTTACTAAAAGAATAGTACAATTACATTAACACAGACATGTCAAAATGCCGAAAATATTGATGGACCCTGTTGTAAGTCAGTGGGGACCATTAGTTTCTGGCAACTTTCTTTACACTTGTAAAATGGAAAACTGATGAATAATATATAATGCAGGCTATACACACATGTGGCTTATCAAGAATATTCAGCTGAAGCTACAGTTACTATTTAACAGGACCTTGTTATTCCCTGGTCTCCTGAGTGTCCACCATCGCTATAGGCGCAGCTGTGTTTTGATTGGTCAGTCTCAAAGGAGAAAAGTCAAACGTCCACAGAGAAGTTTTGTGGTCCACGCCGTGTTCAGGCTGAAGACAAATTTTGCATCTGTATTTCCAGGGGACATAATTTTGGAATGAAGGCACACAAAAGAGAAAGTGCTCCAGAACCAGTGGAGCGGTGCCAAAATGAGGAGGTGCTTAGTTTACACTGAAAAAATCCAGTGACAGGTCCTCTATAAAGAGACATTAGAGGATAAACACACACTTAAGGCCACTTTACACGCAACGATATCGCTAACGAGATATTGCTGGGGTCACGGAATTCGTGACGCAGATCCGGCCTCGTTAGCGACGTCGTTGTGTGTAACAGCTACGAGCCACCGCTAACGATCAAAAATACTCACCTAATCGTTGATCGTTGACACGTCGTTCCTTTCCCAAATATCGTTGCTGGTGCTGGATGCAGGTTGTTCATCGTTCCTGAGGCAGCACACATCGCTATGTGTATTATATTATAGTAGTAGTATCTGAGAAATCTGCTCCTTTCTCCTTCTGGATTGATCTTTCATTATGTCATTCACAAAATTCTCAATTCATGGGTAAAATCTGTCTTCACTGAATACAGACTTTCCGATTACTGAGATAGGAGATGGCAGTTGGTGCTTATTAAGCTATATAGAGGCAGAAGGAGGAGCTGAGGGGGCAGAGGGAGGAGCCCCATGGAGCAGCTTTGGGGGCGGGGTGAGCAGCTGAGGGGGCATAAGGTGAGGGAGAAGCTGAGGGAGCAGAAGGTGAGGGGGCAGAGGGAGAAGCTGAGGGGGCAGAGGGAGAAGCTGAGGGAGCAGAGGGAGAAGCTGAGAGAGGGGAGGTGGGGGCGGTCTGAGGAGCTGCAGGGGGAGCTGGAGGCGGAGGGAGCTGGGGACAGACAGACATTTTGCTGCACGTTCTCCTGAAACAACAGTTAAACTTTAAGCCACGGAGCCAAGAATGTGTGGACTCTTTTTATGGCTACGGTGTACAATGCATCAGACTACTTTATGGTGCCAAGTGAAGCTTTACTGTGGGGTGATCATGACCTGAGCTATTTCTGACCTGCCTTATATATATTTCTTTCCACTAGATTCCATTTTATGGAGACATCTGTGAGCGTCTGCAGGCCGGATTGAAGTGTGACAAGCTGGTTGGGTACTCGGCGGTGTACAGAGTCTGTTTCGGCATGGCCTGCTTCTTCTTTCTTCTCTTCATCCTTACAATAAACATTAAGAACAGCAGAGGCTGCCGAGCCTACCTCCACAACGGGTAAAACAATATTATCACGTTATTCCAACATTTCTAAAGGGAACGTGTCACATTGTACGTGTAGGCCAAACTGTGGACAGCCCGGTATACAGAAGAAGCTGAGCAGAATTGTGTATATACAGTATGTTTGGTGTCAAAATACTCAGTATGACTTTAATATTATATCCATTGATCTCTCTGGTGTTTGTGTACATAAGAGTGGGTGGTCCTATGTGTGATAGCTTCCTCTGTACACAGTCATACAGGTAAGACTGTCAGTCACTGATTAGCACCGCCCACTGGACTTTTGCATACAAGCACCAGGGATTTCAGTAAATATAATGCAAGTTTAATGAAACTTTTTTTTTTCCACAAAAATGTACATCGATCTGATCAGCTCCTCCTGCTGTATAACATCCTGCCTGAAGATCTGATATATTTTTCATTATGACAGCTTCCATTTAAAGGGGATGTCCACTACAATGATATTGATAAGATATAGTTAGGATAGGTCATCAGAACTGGATTATTGGGAGTCTGCTCTATCGGCGGATATCATCTCTGTCAGCCAACAGATGTAAACAGTGTATATAGCAGAGCATCGCAGCTCCAGGCACGGCTTAGTGACCACTTCAGGGTTCAGATGTGTAGAACCCGGGAAGCGGCCACAAAACAGTGTATGGGGCATGTTCAATGTTCTGCTCTGCACGCTGCTAACGCCGCAGATGGTAACAGCCGATTGTGGGGCTGCCAGGTGCTTGATCCCTTCTGAGTTTATTTTAAAGGGAATCTGTCAGTAGGAGGAGTTACCTGTATGAAACATGTAATGACTGACGGTCTGCTCTCCTGATCTATCTGTCTAACACTGGTAATGCCACCTTTCAAACCATTAAACAGGTAGAAGCTATTTAAACATCTGAAAAGGAAGCTGGTGGAAAAGTCTTTTTACTGTCTGGATAGATGGTCCAAAGGTTTCCCAAGTGAAGGCGCTAAACCTCTGCCAAACAATTGGTTATTGCCTAATCCATGGTCAAGCACCAAAAAAATGAGGAAAATATTAGAAAAAAAATAAATGGTTGTGTTTTTTGTTACAGAAATAGCACCAGACCTGCCCATGGGTTGTCTGGTATTGCAGATTAGCTCAATTGACATGTAATTAATTAAAGGGTGGTGCAATACCAGGCACAACTTGTGTACACATCGAGCACAGGCTTTGGAAAAAGGGCAGCCACATTGTTCTACTCATGGACATTTAGCACCCTGGTGGCCCGCTGACTACTGAGACAGCCTAACTGGTGCCCAAGTTAGCATCTGTGTTTTTTGTACTTTGCTGGTGATATCGTACGGTAATTATGTTTTAGGATATTCTTTGATAATCAAGAACCTATGTGTTATTCAGGGTCTTGAGTTCCTTGGCTGTATAAACTCTAAACTGAACCTGTCAGGTGGAATATGCACCCAGAACCACGAGAAGTTCTGAGTATAGATTAGTAATCCCTGCCTAGCAGTACCCTCCTATGGTAGCATACATAAAGAGATCTTTAGAAAAAGTATTTCTAAACATCCTTTATGATATGCTAATGAGCGCAGGGACTAGTCGTAAGAGCATTACTTTCCCTGGCTAGTCGGCCCCCTTAGCATATAAGCACGCCCCTGTGGACATACTAACATGCTAATGAATGCGCAGTGTCAGATGATGGTCGTACTCACCTCTCTGCTGCCGTCTCATCCGAGTCCTGGATTTCTGCTCAGTGCGCATGATCCTGGACTTTCAGCCATGCGCACTATGAAGCCGGGTGTAAGAGTCCTGGCTTCAAACCCATGTAGTACGCATGACTGAAAGTCCGGGATCATGCGCACTGAGCCGACATCCAGGACTCGCACGTGATGGTGGCAGCAGAGGTGAGTGAGATAATTCTCTGATGTTACACATTCATTAGCATGTTAGTATGCCCACAGAAACGTATTTACATGCTAAGGGGGCAGACTAGCCAAGGGAAGGAACACCCTTACAACCAGTCCCTGGCCTCATTAGCATATCATAAAGAATTTTTAAGAAATACTTTTTCTAAAGATCTCTTTATCTATGCTACTAGATACAGGGACAGTTAGATAGGGATTAGCAATATACACCCAGAACTGCTTGTGGTTCCTGGTGCATATTGCTCCTGAAAGGTTCACTTTAATTCTTACAACGTGGAGACGGTTTTTCATTTATACTAGTTATAGAGCAGCATACCACAAAATATGTCACCAGTAAAATGGTACCAAAGCTACGTTGGTAATAACCATCACACTATTAAGGTGCTCACACACTTTAGAACCTCTCGTTATGTATTTGCACAATAATGTAAGTAGTTTTACTGAGGAAAGCTGAAGTAGTAGTTTCTATCCCCTGGGAATAAATGATTGTGCATGTTGAAATCCAACATGGTCAATCTTTCCTTCACACATCGTCTGTCTGGGAAACAGCAGGACACCTCCACACACATTAGGCAACTTTAATATGACTATTGTTTCGTGCCTAATGCTGTTGGAATTATCCCTGTGAATGTTTTGTATTTGTATTGTCAATTTTGGTTTATGTCGACAATATATCTTTGTTGTTGTTTTTTTTTTTTTTTACTGAGTTTTTTATAAAGTTAAACAGTTGTTCCCATCTCCAAGATCCTACCCCAATATGTAGTAGGTGTAATAATATTAGCAAATTCCTCCAATTAGAAATGTAGTATAGTTCTCCTGATTAGTTATATATCTTACCTCATGTGCAGGGCATTACAGCTTAGGTGTCCATGGTTATGTCCACTCATACAGTGCACATGAGGTAACAGACATGGCTACATTATTAGAACTATACTACATTTCTAATTGGGAGTATGTGTTAATATAATTCTTATTACAGCTATTACATATTGGAATAGGATCTTGGAGATGGGAATAATACTTTAAGGGACATCCAGAATCTTCCTTTTTGTTTATATTTTTTTACTTATTTCCAGCTTCTGGTTTATCAAGTTCTTGCTCCTGGTAGGGATGTGTTCTGGAGCGTTCTTCATTCCTGATCAGGAGACTTTCCTCTATGGTACGTTTCTTATTGTATGTATTTGTACAATGTTGACGATTCACAAATCCAATCACGCACAGTTTATTCAAACTCTTCACCTGACTACTCAAGGATTGTTTGTAGTCTGTTACCATGGAGACTCATAGATCTGCACAGGAACATTTTAAATTTAAAACTATTTGCAATATTTCTCCATTGTCAATGCATAGAGACTGTAAAGAGAATCTGTCATCACATAAGCTGTAACCACCACCTGTCAGCCACGCCTAGAAGCTTTCCTGCAACATCTTCATAAGCGCCCAGCTCCCCAGTATACATAAGAAAAGAACTATGCTAGTTAGAGCCAAGAAATCCGATGGCGTCTCCGGACTGTGCTCTGTGCCTCCTCTATCTCTGCAATGGCCGACCTCTTGCCTTGATGGACACGGCTGATGTCTCCTACAACATCTACAGTCTGTTCAAATCTCAGTGTCGCGCAACGGACTCTGGGGATGGAGTCAGCCAGGTCAATTAAGGCTAGGTTCACATTTCCTTTAAAATGGATCAGTCACAATCTGCGGCTCTGGTAAACAACTGCATCCGTTTAGTGGATTCCGTTGGGTCCCATAGACTTGTATTAGTGGCGGAGATTGCGACTGATGACCTTGCGCCGCGGTCAGTCATTTTTTTGACTGACCGCAGGACGGGAGAAACGCAGAATGTAACGTTTTTCTGGCCGTCAAAATAAACGCACCCCGCAGGAATCCGTCGCCATCCGTCAAGCTTGTAATGGATGTCTATGGCGCTGGATTCCGTCGTAATCTGTCTTACAACGGAATCCAGCGCTGGATTCCGTCATGCTCTACTGAGCATGCCCAGCATGTTTGGCACACCCACTGGGCTGTCCCAAACACAAACAGATCATGACTGATCCGTCAAAAAATGGACGCATAGCGGATGTAACGGACTCGACGGATCAGTTTTTTCACAGGATTCCTGTGAAAGGAATCCTGTGAAAAACACATCCGTTGCGTCAGTTGACATCTAAAAAACAACTGATCCGTCACTGACTGACCAGACGGATTTAAAACAACGGAAATGTGAACCTAGACTAAGGCAGGAGGATGGCGACTGTGGGGCAGAAGAGGTCCAGAGACACCCATCAGACCACTCGGTGCTGATGTGGATATAGTGCGGGGCAATAATAAGTTATTCTTGGGTAAGTCGGGTAGCTGGACGCTCATACAGGTGATTCAGGAATGCCTTTAAACACGGTGTTGGTTATAGCTTAAAAAAACCTCGAAAACTGACAGATTCCTATTAGAAAAAAAGATGTAAAGGTAGACAGTTTTAAAGGGAACCTACTCCATGCTAATGGAGCCGACTAGCCAGAGGAACTAACTCCCTTGGGACTAGTCCCTGCGCTCATTAGCATATGGTAAAAGATCTTTAGAAATACTTTTTCTAAAGATCTCTTTATCTATGCTACTAGATACAGGAATGGTTAGGCAGGGATTAGCAATTTACATCCAGAACTGCTCGTGGTTCTGGGTGCATATTGGACCTGACAGGTCCATAACCTTTTTATTTTCCCGTCAATCTTGCTATATGAGGGCTTTTTTTTTGCGGTACGAGTTGCAATTTTAAATTAAACCATAAGATTTACCATTATAGTGTACTGGAAAACTGCGGAAAGATTGCAAAAAAAAGTGTTCACTATATGGAAAAACTGATGAGTCTGTGTATAGTATAGGTTTACTTTTGTCTAAGGCGGGCTTTGCACACTACGACATCGCAGGTGCGATGTCGGTGGGGTCAAATTGAAAATGACGCACTTCCGGCATCGCATGCGACATCGTAGTGTGTAAAGGCTTGATGATACGATTAACGAGCGTAAAAGCGTCGTAATCGTATCATCGGTGCAGCGTCGGCGTAATCCATGATTACGCTGACGCGACAGTCCGATGTCGTTCCTCGTTCTTGCGGCAGCACACATCGCTGTGTGTGAAGCCGCAGGAGCGAGGAACATCTCCTACCGGCGTCACTGCGGCTTCCGTAGGATATGCGGAAGGAAGGAGATGGGCGGGATGTTTACATCCCACTCATCTCCGCCCCTCCGCTCCGATTGGCCGCCTGGCGTGTGACGTCGCTATGACACCGCACGACCCGCCCCCTTAACAAGGAGGCGGGTCGCCGGACAGAGCGACGGTCGCAGGACAGGTGAGTCCATGTGAAGCTGCCGTAGCGATAATGTTCGCTACCGCAGCTATCACAAGGAAATTGCTGCTGCGACAGGGGCGGGTACTATCACGCTCGGCATCGCAGCATGTTTTTTTTTTAATTTTACTACCCCCCTAGGGAACTATAAGTATCAGCATTCATTTCTCCTGATCAGGCCTGCACAGCTCAGATCACCAGAGATGCTACTCTACTGTTACAGCCAGAGCTCCGCCGGCTGTAACAGGAAGTGAGTCATGATAGCGACAGGAGTCATCACATGATCCTGTGCTGCCATGGCAACCATTTGCCCCTTGTGATCACGTCACGGGGCCTCCAATGGCGGCGGGTAAGTGTGCGTTACCCGCTCCGGCCATTTATATCGTGCTGTCACATTTTGGCAACGTGATCTAAGGGGTTAACAGGAAGCGGGTGGATTGTGGATGCGCCTGCGAGGCATACATGTCTGCTGTACAAATCAGAAGATATGTGCAGGGATCTCCGCTGGCTTACCGCAGCAGCAAGCAGTGATCACCCCTTCATGATTTAGGACGTACCGGTAAGTCGTCGGTCGTAAAGGGGTTAAAACTTGACTTTTATTCATGTTCCATAAAACAAGAGGTTAGGACAAGTAAACCAAGGACAGCAGTCCACGTGTTTCCCGCAGAGGACCTGTTATTTATGGCGAAGCCCTCTGCTCAAAACGCGTGGACTGCTGTCCTTTGTTTACATGTTCTCACCTCTTGTTTTATGGAACATGAATAAAAGTCAAGTTTTAATCTATGACTTAATTGCGGATGCTGGAATCTTCAGGTAACCCGGTCTCCCCGATCCTTCCTCATTCTGCCCATCGGTTTGGGTCCTCGCACCCTGATTCTCTTAATCAAAACTTCACAATAATGTGGCACTGAAATTCCTCTGTAGGAATCTCTTCGTCTCTCTCCATTTATGTAGCCAGGCCACGTTATGTATTTTACATTGGAGTTGTAGTGGGGTATAGACTGGTGTGCTGGGAACTGGACGTCTTCAGTGGATGACAGAGAACAGCATTTCGAAAGCTCCATGTGCTGCATTATCATGGAAGTAAATCATAAAACTGTGCTTTTATCTAAATGTCTCCAGATTTTAAAAAAAATGTCTAGGTTTTAGTTTTTCTTCCTGTTTGGGCCGCAGATGGCATCTGACTGCGCAAGGATCCAAACATGAGGCACCCTGTGATCTTTATATCAGAATGAGGTTTTCTAAGGCTATGTGCGCACACAGCGTTTTTTTGACGCTGCGTTTTTGGCCGCAAAAACACACACCAGCAGCAAAAACACATCGGAAAAACGCATGTGTTTTTACTGCATTTCGGTGCGTTTTTGGCTGCGTTTGCTGAGTTTCTGATCACTGCGTTTTGCTGCGTTTTTCCAATGCAAAAAAAACGCAGTAAAACGCAAGAAAGAATTGACATGTCCATTTTTTATTTATTTATTTTTTTTTAGCTCAAAAACGCAGCTAAAAAAAAAAAAGTTGTGTGCGGACAGCAAAAATGAAAAGTCATAGACTTTGCTGGGGAAGCAAAGTCCTACGGTTTTGAACCCAAAAACGCACCCGAAAAATTTGCAAAAACACTCACTGCGCACATAGCCGTAAGCAGACTACCCCTTTAATAATATATCTGTTGTATGATCACCCAGCCATTGCCTAGAGTTTCCCAACAATTAGAAAAACATGGCTGTCTTCTTCAAGACATAGTGCCACTCTTGTCTACAGATCATTTGTGGTATTGCAACACAGCCCTATACACTTAAAGGGTTATTCCCATCTCCAAGATCTGATCCAATTAGATATGGAGTATAGTTCTCCTGATATAGCCACGTCTCTTACCTCATCTGCAGGGCATTGTAGATTAGGTATCCATCGTTACATCCACTCATATAGTGACAGTTAGTTGGTTGTTCATGGTCATAACCATAGATGCTTAAGCTGCAAAGCTGCAATGCCCTGCACATGAGGTAAGAGATAACTAATCAGGAGAACTATACTACATTTCTAATAGGAGGTATTTGCTAATATTTTTTATTATTATTATTATTATTATTAGACCTACTACATATTGGGATTGGATCTTAGAGATGGAAATACCCCTTTAATACCAGGCATTACCCTTGGACAAGAGTGGAGAAGATTCCAAGACAAAGTGACCACCTCTTTTTAAACTGGATGAAGGATCCTCCATTTATTGCCTTTTACTTTATACTTCCCTAAGCTTAGACCATCTCTAAAAGTAATTGCATGTCCATATAAATTACAAATGTCAACAACAAATGAATTTAAAATTCCTCTTTTTGTTTTTGCAGCGTGGCGTTACATCGGGGCATTTTTTGGCTTTTTCTTTCTGCTCATACAGCTCATGCTTTTAGTGGAATTTGCTCACAAATGGAATAAAAATTGGTAAGTTGTATTTATTGGTTACATCACTTTGGCTTGGCTGTGCCTTGTATTATTACTGATTTTATTATTTGTTTTAAATAGCCAACTTGTCTACTATAAAAATAACAAAATGAGCTTTACTTCTCACTAAGTGCTGGCTCTTCACAGCTGCCCCTGGTCTTTGAGGCCAGGGTGCAATGGTGATGTTGCCACTGCAGCAGGTGAGCACTGCAGCCAATCACTAGGTGCAGCGTTGATGACCGTGTAGTTGGACTGAGACCTCTTGATTGGCTGCAATGTCACATACTGTATTCGTAACTTCACTGCTGCAGCCTTCAACAAAGTACGAAAGAAGGGCTAGGTTACGGTTAAAAACAAATCCTGGAGAACCCCTTTAACCCACTTTTTGGGAATTTTAAGGGGTTTTCTAGAGTTTTTAGCGTTGATTCTCATGATGTCCAAGCCAATTACCAACATGAAGGGACGAAATTTCTTCAGCACCACCTGACATGGCAACATCCATTCCCGGGAATGGGACTGATACTGATGCTCAGCCAGGTTCAGTTGCAAACGTAGGCAAGGAGTGTGTTTGTGTAGGCAAGGAGTGTGGGTTTCCTCCAGGTTCTCTGGTTTCCTTCCACACACAAAAGATGTAGTGATTGGGAATTTAGATTGTGAGCCCCAATGGGGAAAGTGAAAATGGTGGTTGTACAGCGCTGGGGGTGTTGGGTTCAAAGTATCCACAAGTAGTTTGTATGTTCTCCCCGTGTTTGTGTGGGTTTCCTCCGGGTTCTCCGCTTTCTTCTCATACTCCAAACACATACTGTTATGGAGTTTAGATTGTGAGCCCCAATGGGAACAGCGATAATGATGTCTGTAAAGCGCTGCTGAATATGATGGCTTTATATAAGCAAAAACAATAGTGGTAGGATAAGCTTTTATTGTTAAATCCTTGGAAAAAATCCTCTTTGATTCTCAAAAGTCAGAGTCATAAAGCTTTAAAAGCATTTTTGGTTAGTCACCAGGATCAAAGATGATTGATCAGAAACTGGGACTATGTAGCCGAGATTGGAAGGTTGCCAGTCTGTCGTTTGAAGGCGACACATAAAAGTGCTGAAGGCGACAACCTCTGCCCATGGCGTCCGCTTTGCACAGTGACCCGTTTGTGCCTCATATGAGTTGCTGAAACTTTCCCAGTTCTTTTGTGCTTTGAAGAACTTTAACAGCAAATATGTTTTCACTTGTTTTCTACTTTGATATTTAGCTGAGGAATAAATAATGCTTTGTCAAAGGGACTCTGTCTGCATAGAATGACCATACCAGGACCAGGCGCTCGGTGCACCATGGTGGGGCCAAACGTTTCAGGGCACCTCACCTGCTTGTTTTCTATCTATCTCTGCCCTTCTCTGGCACTTTGAAGCCTGAGCTTTCAGTCAAAGAAGGGGGGATAGAGAGGGTAAACAAGCAAGTGAGAAGGGGTGCACTGAACTGTTGGGCCCCGCCATGATGCACGACCATGTTGAACTCATTGTGCCTGCCCTCGTCAGATTGCAGATGTTACTTAGTTTGAGGCCTGGCAAGTGCAAGCGTTGGAGACTGGCTGGGAATCCCCGGTTCCGTCGAGGCTCCACTCACTGCCCCTGGTCAGTGGAAGCGGACTCTCTTTTCTCCCAGGGGGTCCCTCCAGAGAGGCTTCAATACCTCTTTTTTTGGCATTTGAGACGCCTCTCCACAGTGACTCCTGTCAGTGTACAGCACCTCTCACACAGGCGGCCATGCTGAACTCATTGTGCCGGCCCTCTTCGGATTGATGATGCATCGAGCAACTGTATTTGGTTTGAACAGTCTGTTTTTAAAGGGACTCTGTCAGGACAAAATGACTGTTCAAACCAAGCACAGATGCTCAGTGCATTATGGCGTGGCCAAATATTTCACCATCTCACATGTCAGTGTTCACCAACCAGTGGCTCTCTTGGGCTTTGTAAGTATCTCCATTTTACTACTATGTACTAGCAGCACTAGAGATGTCCTAGCATTACTGGAACTTTGCACTAACTTCAAAACTATAAAATAATCATCTCTCTACTGCGCCAACATATTCTGCTGCACTTTACAATTTAGAAGTAAATATACAAACAATATAAGACAAGTAAGGCTGCTTTCACACATCCAGTTTTTCCTGTGCGGCACAATCCGGCGTTTTGCAGAAAAAACGCAACCGTTTTCTTTTGCCGCCGGTTGCGGTTTTTTTTGCATAGACTTACATTAGTGCCGTATTGTTGCCGCATCTGTTGCATAGGTTTTAGAGCCGGATTGGCCGACTCTGCTAAAACCGGAGGTGTGAAAGCAGCCTAACTCATAACTGCTTACAAGAGATAACAAACTGTGAGGAAACGGGTGACACAAAAGGTAAAAGTGCTTGTATTGTGTGACCCAGCCATGGTTATAATAAATTATAAATGTAATTTAAAGCTGCATGAACCAATCACTAGTATCTGTATTTACATATAAATGCTATTAAGTGTGTGGTATGTGGATAAGCCTAGTGCATAAATGGACCAGATTAAGATGAAAATGCAAATCGCGAAAGGTTAGATTAGAAGTATATGATAGGCCTATCTAAAAAGATGTGCTTTAAAGAGGAAGACTCACCAGGATTTTCCTATATAAACTACACCCAGTGCTATACTGACACTATCATGCTGATTCTACGGTATGCATACCTTTAGTTGTGAGATTGGATGTATAGTTTCTGAAATATAGGCAGGTAAAGTTTGTGAAAATACACTGTTATTTGATTGACAGGTGCTGCAGAATATCTAAAAGGTGAGCCTAGTTTTGCTAGTTATTCCCACCCCTGTCTCCCTCCCTCCTTCCCCTGTAATGACAGAAACAGGGGGAGGAAGGACAGGCAGGCAGCCAGGGACGGGAATAACTAGCAAAACCCGACTCACCTATTAGATATTCTGCAGCACCTATCAATGAAGTAACAGTGCACTTCACAAACTTTACTTGCCTGTATTTCAGAAACTTTAAATTCGATCTCACAACTAAAGATATGTATAGAATCAGCATGATTAGCGTCAGTATAGCACTGGCTTTAGTTTACATAGGAAAATCCTGGTGGTTGGTCCTCTTTAAGGACTCACTTATATGTTTGGATGCTGGATATTAACTGGACTGTCTGGGGTAGTGCATTCCAGAGAACTGGTGAAGAACAACTATAGTCTTTGAGACAGGAGTGGGAGGTTTAGATTATGGAGGATTTTAGTCTTAGATCATTAGCAAAAGGGAGAGCATGGGTAGAGGAGTAGACAAATGAGGAGATGTAGGGGGATATATTATTTTGAAGAGCTTTATGTACGAGAGTGATAAATGTATATTGTATTTTATTCAAATTGTCTCTTCAGGGAGGAAGGAGACTAACTCTAGTGCCACCTATTGGAAGTAGGAATACTAAAAGTCAAAAGTGGCTCTTTAACGAGCCTTTTCATATGACCTAGGATTTATGCCAGATCAGAGCCTCAATTTGCATTCAGATTGTCTCTACAGGGAGGCAGGAGACAAACTCTAGTGCCACCTATTGGAAGCAGCAATCCTGTATTCCATAGCAGATGGACAACCAGTGCAATGACTGGCATAGGGTGGAGGCATCGGTGTAGTGGCTGGACAGATAAATCTGCCTGCCTGCTATATTCAGGATAGATTGTAGAGGGGAGAGTTTAGTGAATGGAACACAAAGCAGTTGTTCATTGCAATAATGAAGATGATATTGAATCAGAGCAACAGTAAGAGGTTTTTATGGTTCTCTTGGTACGAAGAGGGCGCATTCTTAAGATGTTTTTGAGGTGTAGTTGTTGCATTTGAGTGACTGGATATAGGAAATGAGGACACACAAATCCAAGATAGCAGTGTGCCTCCTAGATATGGTAGTACCAAGAAACAAGAGCAAGAAGTAATATAACATTTGATAAGAAACATATCCAAAAATCCTATAATTAATAATATTCTGCCTTTTTAATATTTAGTGTGCCTCAACACCAACTTTTGTATGTGAAGGTAGCTTGCCACTGACACCATATACGCATAGCCACTCTACCATATGGTGAAGTCGACTATTTTATTCCACACAATTAAGAAGTCATGTTGATGACGAATGATAAAGAGACACATAAACGGCCAACATCAGGTCAATGAGGCCTGATGATCCCCCTCCTCCACAAGTTCATACACCAAAACATACAGGTAAAAGTATATGAACAGGGCCTACATGGAGAAGTAGTGCGCCACATGGGCGAGAATCACAGTACAACTGCATACAACATTTCCATGAAATGCTGCTGTATCTTGTGTTTTCCTCTACGAGGTGCAAAATCAAACTATTTTAAATCTGCCAGAATCCATGGCATAACCACGTGTGGGTCTAGTGCGCAGATCTGGGTAAAGTGCACACATCCGTCAGCCTTGGTGCCATCCTTGGAGAGTGAAAACTCTCCATTCCTCATAGGTGTTGTCAATGTCCTCATTGTGGGATATCTGCATGTCACTGCCCTTGTGAGTACATTTTTATATATATATGTTTAAAATATTTTTTTTTCTTTTCTCCTAATTATTACATCATTAACCAAGATGTCGGTATACTTTCCTCTCTCAGGACTGCTGGAGCGCAGCATAATAAGCTGTGGAATGGTGCCCTGGCCATCGTCATCCTAATATTGTACACTGTCGCACTTGGCGCCCTTGCCTTATTAATATGGCTGTATACACATCCGGAACACTGCCTGCTAAATAAAATCCTGCTTGGTGTGAACGGTGGTCTGTGCGTTCTGTTAGCCATTGTCTCTATACTGCCCTGCGTGCTAAGAAGTAAGTATGACCCAACCTTTGTATCTGTAGTGAGCTCATCTTGTGTCGGAGTCAGTGTCGGACTGGTTACCGGAGAAACCGCTAGTAATACCAGGCCTGGCTGCGGTTACCTGCATTGAACGCCGGAGCTCTCACCTGAGCTCCAGAGTGCAGCCCGGCCTGCCTGCTGCTGTCATGGACTGAACTGTGATAAACAGGGAATCCGTCGGCACTCGTAGTTCAGTCCTGCAAACCCACAGCTCAGTCCAGGCTGCACTCCGGAGCTCAGGTGAGAGGTCCAGAGTTCAGTGCAGGTAACCGCGGCCAGGACTGGTATTACTGCAGTTCCTCCGGTAGCCAGTCCGACACTGCTCGGAGTCCTATATGTGCAGGATAAGAACGGTCTGCTTTTTCTGACACAAATGTAACATATTCCGTACCCTGCTGAGAGGTTTTTTTTTCTCCATCTTTTTTAGGTTTTTCTCACATTACATTAGTGCTTTACATTTGACGACCATGTCTTAGAGTATGCAAAAACATTGATGTTTAGCAGCGTATAATCACCAATTCTACTAACAACCTATCAACCTTAAACCTCATAATACAGACTAGTATTTGCCTTTAGTCATGGGCACAACCACCAGCTGCTACTCGTGACTATTCCAAACAGACATGAAGGCCTCAATTAATCAAGACTAGAGATGAGCAGATCCATTGAAGTTCGGGTTCTGCGAGTTCAGCCGGACTTTAAAGTTCTGTTCTGGACCTGGACTTGACCTGAGCCCCCCTGTTGTTACCCCCCCAGTACGAGCCGATCAAACACTGAAAGCAGCTCACTCAAGGCTTAGCACCGAGCGTACCTGAGCACAGTGATACTCACACGAGTGGTCAGCATACGTAAAGCACCCGAACTCCAAACTAAAACACCGGGTTTTTTTTTAGTTTTTTTTTTTTTTTTTTTTTCTTCATAAAGACTTTGTTTGGTACAAACCCCAACCTTTACTTTTCTGGTTCACACATGTCTAATCAAGACCGGCAGTGTTTATGCTGGTCCTGACGGGGGCGCGGGGGGGGGGGGGGGGGGGGGGTGTTGAAGCTAGACTCTCCTGATTCAAGAAGAGTAGTACGCCTCTTGATGAATCAGGACTGTCAGAGAAAAGGCACAGTCCTCCATGTGTGCCTCGCCATTATTCTACTTCCAGTCAGGGACTTGGCCAATGCTGCCACTTGTCTTGCGTTTGACGAGCAGCTGTCACCATGCCCCCGCCTGGCCCGAGCTCTGCTACTTTGTTTGAGCTGGGCTAAAATGGCGAGAGAATGCCAAAAATCATAAAAAATATTAACTTTTCAAACTTTTTATGCCAGAATTTTGGAGAAAAAGCTTTGTTGAATGGAGCCCTATTATAGTCTTTAGTGTTGACTATTCATGATGGAAAAGAATGAAAAATTGAAAGTAGACTCATCCTAAATATTACTATGGAGCCCCATGGCTACTTCTGCTTTGGGCATCAGTTTTTCTCTATATCATTACTTTTTTATAGTTCCTACAAAAACATGGAGTAACAATTCCACCAAATAAGACAAATTGTAAAGTTTATATAAATATCACTATAAGACAATGTACAAAAATAGAATACAATGAAAGTCAAAGGTAAAGACTCAGGACCAGATGTAGGCATGATAATGACACTGAGCACCTAGAGGGGCAATATAACACCAAACATCACAGCTAGACCTCAGATACCAATAGCGCATACAATATATGTATATCTTCGTATATAAATATAAAAGAACCTATGCCAGAGAAATCCAGCAAGACACCTTCACAAAGGTAAAGAAATATACTGAGCTGATATAGGAAATGGTATACAGGGTTCAATAAACAGTCAATGTCCCAAATAATTATGCATACCCATTACTCTGTGTGTCAGATATTATGCCTAAAATGAAAAATTGAAAGCAGACTCATTCTATGGCCGGAGTCACAATTGAGTGACTCGCATCGGCATCACCCGGCACGGCCGCGCACACTCTGGACAGGAGTGTCTCAGCTGCATAGGAATATATGCAGCCAACCGACCCTGTCATGAGAGTGTGCGGCCTTGCCGTGTGATGCCGATCCGAGACTCGCGCAAATCACTCACAAGTTTGACTCCAGCCTAAGTATTACTATGGAGCCCCATGGTTTGTTTTTTGCTTTGGGCATCAACTTTTCTCTGTATCATTGCCTTTTTATGTTGAAGCATCACGGAATATATTTGTGGCTAAAAATAATTTTTGCAATTGGGACAGCACTTCCTCCTCTGAACCCAGTAACCACGTGATCGCCGGGTACTGGGAGGGAGTTGTAGCTGCCGAGTGATAACAAACCTTGATCAGCTGTGCTTTCCAGGCAAAATTTGCCCTGTAACTGGCAATAATTTACCAGCCTCAGTTACAGGGGAAATCGTATATAAGACAAAGTATTTATATGTCGAAATGTCCCCATTGGCCACTGCCAGTCCAAATCACTGTTACTAGCTACGGTGGAAGACCAAACAAAATCAAAAACATGTCCCATATATAAAAATAATTGCTTCGAGGAATAGACTTTTAAAAGTACTTTAGTGGTCCTCTTGTGGTCATAAAATAAATTCTTTAAAAATGTGTAAAATAGACACACATTTCCTTTTTTTTTTCCTCATTGTCACCCTATATCTGAAAAAAAAGAATAAATATGAAACACTTAAAATTGGGCCCCAAGTATCACAAAAAAAGAAGCAAAAAAAATAGCTGAATGAATTGTAGACGTCTCACAACTGCTTGTACGAAAACCCAAAAATGACAGGAGTAGGGTGGAAATTGCCTGGTTTTGATCTGGCTATGCCTGGATGTATGCCAGTATGCTATACAGTGACATAATAGGAGACATATATATATATAGCATGGGGGATGTAGCACGATGGGGGGTGCGCAGCATGGGGGATGTAGCACGATGGGGTGCGCAGCATGGGGGATGTAGCACGATGGGGAGTGCGCAGCATGGGGGATGTAGCACGATGGGGAGTGCGCAGCATGGGAGATGTAGCACGATGGGGGGTGCGCAGCATGGGGGATGTAGCACGATGGGGAATGCACAGCATGGGGGATGTAGCACGATGGGGAGTGCGCAGCATATGGGATGTAGCACGATGGAGAGTGCGCAGCATGGGGGATGTAGCACGATGGGGAGTGCGCAGCATGGCGGATGGAGCACGATGGGGGGTGCGCAGCATGGGGGATGTAGCACAATGGGGAGTGCGCAGCATGGGGGATGTAGCACGATGGGGAGTGCGCAGCATGGCGGATGGAGCACGATGGCGGGTGCGCAGCAGGGCTGTGGAGTCGGTAAGCCAAACCTTCGACTCCGACTCCGACTCCTCAAATTCTCTTGCACCGACTCCGGCTCCGACTCCGACTCCGGCTCCGACTCCGACTCCTACATATATTGCTTATAGTTAGGTGAAAAATTTATTGTAGTACATGAATATGTGTATGTGAACATCAGACATTTAATAATTTTTATGATACAATAATCAAGATATTTGGATAGAACATAAAATATATTTATTGGAATACAACTTTAGAACACAAAAAACTGTAATAAATTGTAAATATGTAATACACTATGTAATATACAGTAGATTACATATATATCTTGTGTGTGTGTATATACACTGTATATATATATATATATATATATATTATATATATTACATATTTACAATTTATTAGTTTTTTTGTGTTCTAAAGTTGTATTCCAATAAATATTTTATGTTCTATCCAAATATCTTGATTATTGTATCATAAAAACAATTAAATGTCTGATGTTTACATTGTACTACAATAAATTTTTCACTTAAATATAAGCATTATACTAAATGTTGTTATTTAGTAAAATATTCAGCACATTCTGCATTGCACTCCTGTCCCCAATTTATTATATATTTTAGGAGTCGGAGTCGGTGCATTTTATACCGACTCCGACTCCGACTCCACCAAAATGAGCTCCGACTCCGACTCCACGACTCCGACTCCGACTCCACAGCCCTGGTGCGCAGCATGGCGGATGGAGCACGATGGGGAGTGCGCAGCATGGGGGATGTAGCACGATGGGGGATGTAGCACGATGGGGGGTGCACAGCATGGGGGGTGCACAGCATGGGGGATGTAGCACGATGGGGGGTGCGCAGCATGGGGGATGT